>NC_046222.1:49213372-49526264 GCF_009819885.2 Catharus ustulatus | reverse complement strand
TCCTTTTCCATGACAAAGTTGACTTTTCATACAATTGATGTATTAGAATTGTGCTCTTCATGAGTTTGAGGAGCAGGAGAGAATCTGAGTGTGAGTTTCCCACAGAAAAAAGAACGTTTAATTTTGACTCAAGAGTTGGAAAAATATGTCCTCCATCACTTCAGAAAGAACTCAAAATTTGGTAAGATATTTTCTGTCCAGTGTTTACTTATTAAATGTCGCAGATACTACAAGTGGTCCACTGGTAGTTTAGTTACTGATGTGTACTAAGGCAGGTTGGGAAACCCAGTATTCACAAAGACAATTGCTAAAATATACATGGTCCACTTCAACTTTTCACTATTGCTAGGGGTGGTGAGGATATACTGGGGGGAAACTGGTATCTTAACAGTTCATAGAAAGGTAGATAAACTCCCAGGTTTTGTTTCCCAGGCTGTGAAAAATGTATATAATTTCTATTACCCAAGTAAAAGTGATAAACTCTGTTCACCTTCAACTGCACAATTGCTTTTGGCAGGAGCTCTGGAAAGTTTTAATGGAAAAGGGCTAGCATAGCTGCAAGATCAAGAGGTGAATGTCTATCTGCTCTTTCTGCAGATAACTGAAAACATGTGCCCAAGATGATGGACTTGTATTGAGTATTGTTATTATAGATTGCTTCAGTGGAAAAGTAAAATAATGACCATTAACATACATTGGCTGTACATTGTAGGGAAACAAACGTCACATTTTGGGTTCCTGCCCCTTTAAGTTAGTATTTCATGAATGTGACAGTAACTTTCACCAAGAAGTGAACTCAGTTATAATCTTAGGATAGTTAATCTTTTTTTTTCCAAGTAAACTTCCATGGGAAAAAAAATTGAAAATATTAAGAAATATAAGCAAATAAGATTTTTTAAAGCAAACTACATGAAGGAAAATTAGTTTTAATGTAGTTAACTAATTTAATCAGTTTTAATGATTCATAAAATCAGAAGTGTTTCTTCAATTTAGGAAGGATGAAAGACCATTTGAGGACTTGCAGGTGATGATACTTTCCTCACATGCTATTATACTTGTAAGCAATTCCTGATAGTTACAGCTGGGGCACTAAAATATGATTATGGTACAGGTGAGAGTGTCTTTCCGCATGTTATAGCAACACTACAGGAAAATACAAGTATCTCACTTCCACTGAAAAAGTGCCAGACTATTTGAACTCTAGGAGAATTGTTTTGAGCCTTGAGTTTCACTCGTGTATGATGAAGGCTTCCTCCAGCAGCTAGCTATAGTTCAATCATTAATCACTTTAATAACGGCATTTTAAAAATTCTAATTTTAAAATTTGTATATATAGATAGTAAACAACAATAGAAAAACCTCAGGAGTGTAAATGCTGCTTTAAAATGCATTGTGGAAGAATATTCAGCGATTAAGCTGTTCTTTATGCAATCATATTTGGAGGGATGAGACAAACCCTTTGAGCCCCACCCAGTGCTAATAGACACCCTGGTGGAGTATTTTGCTCTCAAAGCCCAGAACTTCTGCTTTTTTTCTAAGTGCTTTTATGCCATTAAAGTTCTTGCCCTTGACAGTTCTTGAGTGAACATAATCCAAGACACACCAGATTTTCTGACAGCCTCTTTTAACAGGCATTCCAATGCATTTTTCATACTTCATCTTTCATGCAGCCTTAATCATCTTCTCTTGAAAGAGAAATGATATTGCTCACCTACAGCATTTCTAAGTTTACATGTCTTTGTTTAAGTTCTCTCTTTTTATATTGACAGTAAATTGCTAAGGAGATAATTTGAGTTCCAGTTATGTAAGCTTTGTATTACATTTTAGGAGGTTTGATTGGGGTTTTTGGGGAGTTTTGCAGTTACACAATTTTTGGATATTTTTAGGAGCTTGGGTTTTACTTCTGTGGGATTTTTGCAGGCTATCTGCCAGTTCTGCTTTGTAGTTATAAGGATATAGTAGTGTTACAAAAAGTACCTTAATGATGTGTTTGAAAATTACATGGTGTCAGTCTGTTCGCAAAATAAGTCAACATAAGATTCCACAAGGAATCAGCATCAAAAATTATGTCATAAAGATTCATTTTGGTGTCAGCTGAGCTTTAGTTTATTGTCGTATTGGATAAGGCAGTACTCAGATGTGCAGCATTCATGTGCCACACTATTCTCACAGCACCACTACCATAAAGGAATTTAAATTTACAGATTCTATGCAATGCTGACTCTTTGGGTTTTGTGCAGTTGTCAAGAGAACTTTGAACTACTGAAACCTATCACTGTCAGATGAAAGAAATGGTCCCTTCTTGCCTTCCTGGGTGCTCATTTCTGCTCCAGGGCTAACCACTGAACCAGCACAACTTTCTTTGGCCTTACATTGGAGTGGACTAATGAAGCACTCTAGGTAAAATTATACTGTCCAAAACGCTATTTGGGAGCAACTTTGGTGAACTGGGTGGATTAAATTGAATAATCTTATTTGACTCAGCCTGTAAAGTGCAGGAGATAAAATCATTCCCAGAGGAGTTCTTGAAACACTGATAATTTAATCTTGACATTACAGAAGGGCTAATACTAAAGCACAGCCACTGCTGTGTACAGCGTCTGTGCAGCTCTGTGCTGTAGGGTCATAAGGGAGGGAGGACATGGGGAACCATTCTGACTACATGCCCCTGGAAACACTGTTCATGGAAACAGAGAGACTCCCAGCGCTGATACCTGCAGTGTGCTCGATGAACAAGTGCTTGCCACACTAGCTAAACAAGGGTAACATTCCCTCACATTTATTCAAGTGCCGTTGAGCTTCACAGGAGGAAGAAGGAGCCGGGCTTTGGCTTTCTTCCCTTACAGCATAATCACTGGGAGTCCTGCAGCGATCCTCAGAGGTGTGGCGAGCCTGCTGCCTTCCACCCTGCAGAGGCACAGACGGTGATGTGCCAGCAGGGCTGGTTCTGGCAGGGCATGGATGGGGATTGTTTCACTCGCGCTCCCTCAGGCACATCTCTTATGGTAGCCTAATGTATTGCTCCAGGGGTTTTGCCAAGACTGCTTTCTTCCTATAGATCTGTGGTTCAGGGAATAGGCAGTAAGTATAATTAGAACTGTTTCTACTTATTTCCTGAGAACTGAGCTTTCTAGATTCCAGCTCTGTTCCCTACTAGAAGATGTGCCAGCTGAAATTGCAAATGTCTTCCCTACAGATGAAAAGATAGAAGAAATCATTGTGTCTCAGTATAGTCTTTCTGCTCCTTAGGAACCTGAGAATTTTCAGGGCTGCCAGACCACTAAGGCTAAGTCTTGTGGTATTCCAGCACATGCATCAGCATAAACTGAATTCTTCAGAGATTTGCTTGGGTGTGCATGTGTTTGTCCTGCAAACCTGCCTGCCCCTTCACTGTTTTGAGGAAAACTTCCACTGGCTTTGGGTGAAGTGTTCTCCTGCTTGGTCATGGGCTATGAAAGGTCTGGGACCTACATCCCAAACAACTGCTGAGGGAATCATCCTATGGACAACCATGGCTTTGTGGTGTGGGACAGGACGATGGCCCTTCCCATCATAGCCATATGCGGAGGCACGAGGACCCAACTCTGAGCCCTCAGTGTCCCTTTCTTCCTTCATATCTATGTCCTGGCAAAGCAAGGCTTAGACAGATCTATCACATCCACTGAGTTCCGAGGTAGTGACTAGTGTCTTGCTTCACGTTCCATATCATTTCTTCCCAGCATGTTTGTAATTTGCTGCTGCTGTAAATTTCAGAAACCTTACTTTACTCCCCTGGAAAAAATAATAAAACCAATCAGTCTCTATTAACATACAGCAATTCAACATCCTGACTTTTATGAACTCACTGTAGGAGTTAAATTAATTAAGGATGATTCTGCATTCTTCACAAGATTGGCTTTTTTGTTTACTTTGTCATAAATAGTCTCATATGTTGGAACATTCTGGAAAATGCCAAGGAAATATGCTTCCCTCCCACTTTGAGGAAATTGTCCCTCAGCATTTTTGTATGTTGTTTTTATTATCTTTGCCTCCAGTAAAAACCCTAAGATAGGCATGATTTACAAGGAGAAGGCTTCTGTACAAACAGCCTTCAGTGCATGTTACCAGATTTAACGAAAGATTAAAGACAAGAACAAGATTAATAGGAAATATGAAAATAAAAAGCTAAATCAATCCTGCCAATATTCTCAGATCCAAATTTTTGTTTTCCTCACAATAAAAGTATATCGCCAAAGTGGTGCACTCTTCTGTTTTAAAAATTATTTCAATGTAAAATAAAATATTCCGTTCAATATAAAACATTACTGCTTATAAGATTCAGTTCTAAAAAGAGGAAGTGACAATGAGAATCATGTGTCACAGCTGAGATCAGTTCAATAGGAGTAAGAGCAGGACGATAATCTCTGGTGACAGGAGAGAAAGAACAGAATAGTGCAGCAAGAATCCAGATTCCAAGATTGCAGATTTGGGTTCTCTGATCCTGTTAGTATCATAGCACAGTAGCAGAGCAGAAGCAAGGACTATGTTGGGATTCTTCTCAGAGCCCAAACAGCCTTTTCAGATCCCTCCTGACATGCAAAGCGTCTGCTCTTCCTGCTCAGTGTAGCAGAGAGAAACTCTCCAGCCAAACCCAGTGAAGCTGCAGAGCCCTTTTGGTGGTATTTTCCTCTATCTACCTTGTTTATAATGTGTAGCTCTTGCACACAGTGGCTGGTTAATCTAGCTTTTGAGGGAAAGTGCTAGGCAGTGAGGTGCACAGTACAGCTGATTTTCAAGAAAAGTAGAAAAAAAGAAGGTCCTCTGAAAACTGGAAACACAATTTCAATTTCTTTAACAGTCTACATTGGTGGGTGTACAGAAATCAGAGAAATAAGAAGCACCATGTACTAGGGTAACAAGCCTGCCTCCTGCCCGCTGTGTCTCTGCCTATTCTCTCAGCAGAGAATGCTACTTGGAAGAATGCAAGGCTGGCACAGAAGGGTTTTGGAGGAATGCAAGAAACATCGACTGTGTGCAAGGAGTGTGCAGGAGCACAGCAGAGTGGTCTCAGCAAGGCAAACGAGCATGCCCTGAGTGCCGTGCTGGCAGCAGAGCTTTGCCAGCACCTGCGTGAGTACATTTTAAGCTGGCTTAGACGTGTCTGAGCAGCTTTATAGGCAGTGCAACTGCACTGTTAGCAGTGCTAAGCTGAGGCATGCAGTCCCTGAATTTTACAGGCCTGAAATTTTCTTCCGATAGGAAATCCTGATACCAAAGCCTCTGTGTGTACCTGAGACCTGGGGCAGAAAGAAAACGAGCGTGAAGGAGCATGTCTTGGCAGTCCAACAGCTACAGTGCTTACCTCAGGAAGGGGTTTGGGGTTCCCTTTCTCTACCCTCCAGATTATTTGTGGTTTTATACTTTGAGCATCCAAAGTAACTCATAGCCCATCTCAAGTGAGGGAACCAAGTTTCTGGAATCAGAGAATTAGATACCCTCAGGCTGCTCCTCTCACATCCCACAGCTCCTGAGGTCCTGGAACAGCAGCCTAGCTGCATTAGGAGGATCTCCCTACCTCTCTCTTCTGCAACCTTGTGGTAATGAGGATTGTACAAGAGGTACAATATATGAATGTGAATTCTACTTGGCCAAGGGATGCAATTAGCTGTCTTAAACAATTAAGGTGAGAAGAGTTTCAGGAGACAGGTTACATGATCTAATAGATGAATATCACAGAGAGGCAGAAGATCACTTGCTTCCATTACTGACTTCATAACAAACCCACCACTTATTGGGCAGATTGTAGACCCATAAACTCACTAATCCATGAGGTGAGATGAGATGAGATGAGATGAGATGAGATGAGATGAGATGAGATGAGATGAGATGAGATGAGATGAGATGAGATGAGACACCCCAAATAACTTCTTACTGTAGAAATTAATTAAATTGTCTGGTAGAAATGTCTGAGAAATTGAAGGGGTGGAAAGGAGCACTTTAATCTGGAAAGCAGGTGAGAACTTCCCTTTCAACAACAGTGGACCAATGGATTAGGCCCACAACTAAATCCCACATTTCCATTTCTGGCAAATCCAGCAGCTGCAGATAGGCCACCAATGACATCTGGAAAAATTTTAGGTTGAGCAGGAAGCTCAAAGATGCAGAAACTTTTTTTTTTTTGTCTTACGTACTTAAATTTTGTTGCATCCTATTTTAGACATCAAAATAATCTTATTTTGCATTTGCCTAGTCTCAGCTTTGAGACATTGATTCTTATGCTTCTGCTGCTAAATAAAGGCTCTAACTCCTTTCCAATAAACTAAATAATTTGATCTTTTGAGTCACTTACTGCAAGGCATTTTCTCCAATGGTTTTGAGCTTATTTTTTGTGGTTTTTCTAATTCAATATAATTTTCATCCCAAGTCTTCCCAGGACATTTGTAAATTATTTTGTTGTTCATTAAAAATGCAACAAAACCCCAGTCCATCCCTGGGGCAACATGTTACCCTGTGACTGACAAGGCACTAGTCTAAATTTATAATGTTTTCCTATCAAACATATGCAAAGTCTTTTTGTCCCCATACTTCAGTACATATGAGCAATCCAGAAGCAAAATAACAGTCTGAAAAAATGTTTGCTTCACAGGGAGGATCTGGCACTGGAAGACACAACTGCATATGCAGTTCAAATGCATAATGATTTTTCAGGTGTTGCCTGGAAGCTGTTTTTAAATATATTTTTGGGAGACACTTCTGAGTATGGAAAATTCAGTTAGTCAAAATATACATATGCCTGTAGGATTAAAACTGTATGGAAATTAGCATTTTATATTTTGTTGCTTGTTCTTGGTAAAACCAAAGTATTTTTCACAGTCTTTTTATTAAAAAAAAATATAGCTATTAAATAAAATGAAAAATTACATCAGTCATGACATCATACAGATATCTGTTCAATCTGGTGATTCATGTATTTGCATGCAAATGTCTGCATTTGGAAAAAAACTGAAAGCATAGCCACAAAGCTTTACAACACAGACAGGATCCCATTTCTGGAGGATGATTACAGTGTCCTGACATTCCAGGTGCAAAATCCATAAAGCAAAAGTGTTGGTTCTCATACTTATGCATTCAGGAGATGCACAGGTGCACTACTTCTTGGTATTTTCTTCCACTAAAACCATTACACAAAATGGTTAAGTCTTCCAGTCTCTCAGTCTTTTTCACTATCTAAACAACGCTGCTCTTTTCTCATGCCCTCTTAGTCTTCTGTGTTTCAAGATGATAAACTGGGGCTTACAAAAATTTTGAGATCTATTGGTATTAGTAGAGCTGGAGGTGGCTACTGAGATGCAAAAGAAGTTTCCCTACCCCTGGGGTGGTGGGAGAGGCTTTGGGAGAGTTTAGCTTCTGCAAAAATCCTCTCCAGGAGATCCAACCTGCAGGATGGCTTACTGATTGTGGCTGCATATCTTCAATGCAAGGGAACTTCACTGGTCTGCTTATGCTTCCCCACTTGCCAGCAGCACTTCTGTTCTTGTTCTGCTGAGCTGTAACTCGCTGTAAGTGTGACTTTAATTGTGTACATATAATCTGTATAACTTCTTTGCTGATAAATGACAGAGATAAGGAAGTGCCCTCTCTGCAGCCTGCACACGATGTGCTGCAGCACTGCCTGCTATGGCACTTCCCTAATGCCACCACAACATGAGTTTGATCATTACAGATTGTTTTCTGTGCATTATCCTGAACTCAGATGAAAGCCACACATGTCCATATCCATGTGAGGCCCTGATTTTTTGTCTCCATGCTAAATCATAGATATGTTTTTGCCAGGTGAGGGGGACAATACAGGAATCTCTGACTCAGTTGGGATTGGTATGTTGTGAGACTTGATTTAGGTTTGTAGCTCTTAGTGGCCCACTAAATCAAGGCACTCTAAACTTGCAGGTTTATGTGCTGAAAATCCAAACCAGATACTTTTAGATGGAAGACTTACTGACTGGCATAAATTATGCTAGGCTGATCTCAGCACCTGATTCTGTGCTCATATAGGTCTTCCCTAGACTTAGCCATATCTCATTTGGCTGCATATCTGACTACACACAGTGTGACCTTTATTTACTTTATTTACAGCTAGCTCCACAAATGATAAATTCTGCTCTATCTCAGATATTCATCCAAGCAGTAAGCATCTAAAAACCAGCTCTGCAAGACAGCCAGCCATGTGGAACAAGAAAAATTAATTTCCAAGATATAGTGACTAGCGACCTCCACATATCCTCTCTGAGCATTGGCTCACAGCCAAAAATATCTTTTCTATGTAATATATTGTGAAATATTTGTGGTTCTGTAGTAGTGTTTCCTTTTACTATTTTTCTCCTGGTTAGCTCCTGGTTGATGAGAATTTAGCCCACCTTTGTGGAACATGAATTATATGCAGTAAAAGGCTGATTTTGATTGCTTATCCAGTACTGTTTGTCTTTTTAAAAAATGAGTCCACTAGTGATCTATGTTGACTGATTTACTGTCTGAAACAAATGTACAGAGTTGAGTGATTAAAATATTGAATTAATCTACTGTTCAGAACTATCCAAAGGAGAAGAACATCCAAGATTAATTTTGTTCAGTATTTCTCTTGGTACATTTGGTTTTCTTTTTTTCTATAGAGACTTGAAATATTAGCACCAAATTGTCTGAAGCATTTATCTCTTGCCAATAAGACTATTGGTTCAGACCTAGTAAAACATGTTCAAGCTTTCCAACAAAAGCACTATGTACTTTATGAAGTCTAAATTAGATTCTTTATGAAATAAGCATTGGTTATGTAACCACTGTACAGTTTCATTAAATATGGATTATTATCAAGAACATTCTTTTTGGAGAATTTTGCAGGCTCCTTTCCAAGGGGAGCAGACAAAATCTTTCAGTCTGACACACTGCAAGGAAGGAAATAATTGTTGATTTTTCATATTTAAATAGTGCATTTCTGCTTGGGTCATGTTTCGTTTGAACCTGCCTGTCTTCTGAGAATGATGAGGAGGTACTCTGGGATAAGTTCATCTGAATACCCTCTAGATGGATTTCTGGGTAGCTCCTTAGAAGACTGGAATTCTCCAATAGATCTGATTATCTTATAGCTCTTTCTGTGCTTAAGGTTCTGGGAAACATTTGTATATTCTGGTCTTGGGCATGTTCCTTGCAGTCCCAAAGCCTGCTGATCTTTAAGGTCACACACAAACACTGTGCACAAAGCCAGTAACTGTTCCTAGGAAACAATGGAGAAATTTTTTACTCCAAGTTTCTCACCAAATGTCTGTAGCTGGCAATTCTCACTTAGTGTGTTTGGATTTTAGGGTCTTTTTTTATTCACTTGATTCTCTATGGCTGGATCCCTTGTGCCATTTTCCTGAGACAGCTGCTGCTGTTTTTAAGATGTGTAGGAACAGCAAAGTATCTCTCCCATTCTATCCTCACTATCTTTCTTCTCTCTTCTCCCTGTGGAGCCAGGAAGTGCTCATCTCACTCCAGCTTGGGGGCTGTGTGAATTTGCCTACTAGAAGATTATGCAGACTAATCTAGAAAATTTAGATAATGGAGGTGATGTGAAGCTGGAATCCATGGAAAAAAGGGTGCTATTTTCTCCTCCATTAAATCAAACTGATTCAGCAATTGGTGGTTTTTACAGAAATTTGATTTTTAAAAGTGATTTATTTTAAATGTATATAAAAACATCATCAACAACACATAATTTCTGGACGTAAACAATATCATACTTTGATTTCAAGCTTCCTAACTCTACATTTCAAGACATGATCTCAGTAAACCAGTAGTCCTTGAATATTTGTGGTACATAGGGACTAATGGTGTCTGTAAAAAGATGTCTATGGAGGGTGAAGGTGTACTTGACTCTTTGGTGTATAAGTTGTGCATTACTAAGGTGTTTTGTTTTGCTACTTAGAGAATTCCCTGGTGATGGGGAATGTCATTTTGGTTAGGACTTTCATTTCTGCCAAGGTCCAACATTACAGCAATAACCAATTTTTCATGCTGCCTTTGCTGCCTTTAAAAGCCATCTTCTGCACAGCAGTGCAGTAACAGGAGTATTGCCATAGGCTGCTTGAATGCTTCCCAGCTGACTTGGTTTTGTAGGCAAAGACATGGCTATCATAAATCTAGGTATGTCCCAGCAAGGATGGGAGAGAACAAGGATAACAAGTGCTTACATCATCATGGCATTACGATACCACTGGAGTGCTCACCAATCTCAGCTTAAAATACATATGGGGAAAGGGGGAAGGGAGAGGGGAAACATCTAAGGGGAAAAAGGAGCTGCAACCTGAGTTATAACAGCTCACAGAGTAGCCAAAGGCAGAGAATAGTTACATTTACTATCTCAGAAGTACTGAATTCAATAGTTGTTCCCTACATAAACCTTCCCATCATGAGTAAATGAGTTTTTATGAATATAGTCATGATCAAGTAGAAGCACATAGTCTGAACACGCTTCAGGTGCTCTTTCATAGCAAACAGGTAAAACTTTCTATTGCATTATATTAAACCTTTGACCCTCAAGGAATGGTAGCAGCAAGGTATCAGTTCCAGGAATATATATTGGTTTATTCACACAAGTAATTTTGTGTTTTTAGCACATATCAGCATGTCTGTGGTGTTTTTCAGAATGTAAGTTTTTGTTTTAATATACGTAGTTTTATAACCCTTATGTTTAACAATGATATAGACCAGTCTTCTCCAGGAACTGAGTTTTCAAGAGATGTCATTTAGAATTGGATGGAGGGACAGCAAGGAAACAGAAGAGCTAATAATTATTTATAGAAAAGACTTTTTACACAACTTTAGTGATGGAAGGCCTTCAAGCAGCTCCAATGCCAATGAAAGGCAGTCTGGAAGCTGGAATAAATTATGGTGCAAAAGACTATTCTTGTAAATGATAGTTAAAGCCCCACGTGTGTTCAAGTGCATAAATTCCACAACTTCCACAGGATACAATACTACCACATTGTGTAAGAAGAATACAGTTTGAAAAGAAAGAACAAATTAAAACTTCAAAGATGAGGGGATACCCCTAATGGGAACATGTTAAAGAACAAGAAGTGGAGGGGTCAGTCGGTGTCTGAGAACAAAGTGAGAGATTTGTCATGTGTGGGAGGAAAAGAGAGGGACACTGGCCTTCTCATCTGTGCATTTGCACTGTAACCCTGACTTTCCCATGTTTGATCCTTTCTCCTTGTGCAAATTTGAATTTGTGGCAAAGTTGTTAACAAACATGTCTCTTATTCAGTCATTCAGAACTTTTCTGTCATACAGCATTACAGTGACCCAAATTCAGCATAAAAAGGAGGAATCAAAGCAAAGGATGACCAATTCCATTACAAACTTCTTTGACTGTATGAAGAACAGGATGCAGCTCAAGCCCCCACAACTCATTCTAACCTGAAGGTCACTTGAGTGGCAAACAAGATTTTCAGTTTCCTACCAAACCACTGTTGTTTTCCTATGTATACAAAAGGAGGCCCAAGAGTCTGAAATTTTCTAGAAGTGAAAAGCTCTTTTTGAATGAGAAACTACACTCTATCCAAGGTCTCCAAAAATATCTCCAAAAATTCTGTATGTGGGTTGGTGAACATTTCCACCCATCTCTCCAAAGTGTATAAACAAATATCTGAGATTTAAGAATTTGCATCTCAACTCCCATTGTTTGAGACTCCATTGATGTTTAAGACTCCCATTTCAAGTATTCATAATTTGTTCTTTGTTAGTACAAGTGGGCTTTCACAAGCGTCATTATGAAATAACAAGATTTTATCCAGTGTGCCACTGGATACAGATTTCTAGTATTTAAACTAAAGTCTTGCAAAGTCTTAGTATTTGGTCTATATTTCCTCTTACAACAAATGCTTACAATAAATTTTGTGAAGGGTGGAAAGGTTTTATTCAGGCCTTTGATTATCATCATTTGCTCTTTGCTGCGATATGTGCTGTTTGTTCACCTGGGATAAAGCTTATTTGGCAGAATGGTTGGCCTTGCAGTCTGATGAATCTCTGATGTGCTTTCAGGTTCTGCAGTGCTAAATTGCTTTGCAGGATATTGTTGCTCAGAACTGGGCATGTGACCTTGCAAAGCACTGGTATACCTCCAAGGAGATGATGAGAAAAACGTATTTTTGTGGCAGTCAAAGGCACATTTTGCATTTTTGCTAAGTATTTTTGTAGTAAAATTACTATAGTAATAACACACTAGTTATTCTAGTTCTCCTAGTTTTCTGATTTTTTAATTGTTACAGACCACCTGAGACAGGAGAAGGCTCGGTACAAAGTGCTTTGTAACTATTCTGTCTTGGAGAATATCAAAATTTTCCACAGAGCAGAGCAAATCTTCTTTAGGGAACACATATGTCTGTTAAGAGTAGCATGGGTATAATTTCACCTTAATTACATCTAACCTGCAGTAAGTACAGACTTTTTTCTTAAGAGTCTAACCAAATCCCACTTTTCTTTTTCTCTAGCTCTATTTCCTAGTGTTTGAGTGGTTTTTTGAGGTTTTTTTTTATTGCTGTTGTTGCTGTTGTTGGTTTGTTGGTTGGTTTTTTGTCTTTTTTTTCTTGTTTGTTTTATTTTAGTTTTTTTTTTTGCTGTTGTTTTTTGGTTTGTTTTTTTTTAGTCATATAGAGAAGTTGTTTCCATTGGAAAGTTAATTTTCTTTCCAGGTGGGAAAGGGAACTGAACTGATGTGCCCTACAGCTCCCCAGCTGCTTGTCTGCTTCTGTCACCTGAAAAGCAGCAGAGCTCACAGAGGCAACAGTCAGGAAGCTCATTGCAGTAATTGCTTTGGAATTGTATTGGTTTAGTGTAATATGAGATGCTCCCACAGCTGTCCTTTCCAAATTCTTTAGAAGTAGATCCTTGATCCTTAGGGATCTGTAAACCACAGAGGAAAACCACTGCTTAACTAATCGGATTATCAGCTAGCTCACTTGCATGTAATACATATCTAAACACTGCTTAATTTGGGATATTAATTACTGCCTGCACTGAAAGAATATGCATAAGTCTTTAATTACATGGAAAGATCTTCAAATTGTGGCTGGAACTCTCCTTTCAAGGGTTTAAGAAGGTGATAATTGCTTGTGATAACCACTTTACTCATAAATGGGTTTTGGCAATATATTGGCAAAGTACTGACTGATCTGAGTTACACTGCCAAATGCCACCCAGATGGAACCCAAAACAGCCTGAAATTTTGTAAATATTATATTTTGTCATAAAGCTTTGACATTGTCCCATTTGTTGTCTACATATCTGATTGACTCTGAGTGAGCTCAGGCTAAAGGATTTTCTTCATTCTTACTTGTCATTATTATAACTTCTTGTAAGCAACGTAAAACATAAATTCCTTTATATTCTGGGCTGAACCAACGAGAGGCTGTGCACACCAAGTTTCGTGCATAGAAAGTAAATATTGTAGATCCCATGACTGACTTCTTACCAAAACAGCATGACTTATTTACAGCACTCATGTATTTACTGATCCTATTTGTAACCCTGTTATGTGAAAGGATGCCAATGCCATTCTGACACATGGAAGTGCATTGTTTTCAGAACAAATACCAAGAGATTTAGGGAATCTATAAAAGTAGAAAATCATTATTTTAATACTTCTTGAGCTAAATTGACATGTGGAGAGCTGTCACATTTAGCAAGAATAAGGATAGGGATTGAGAAGTACTTTTTATAATTCATTTTTCTGTGCAGGATTGATCCCACTTTAATAATCCATAGATAATTCTTTGAAGAATACAGTTTGGAGGGTAAGAAACAGTGAAATTATTCCTTGACATGAAATACTTTGAACAGAACTAAATCTTGCATCTCAACCTTTCTTAAGACATTTTTTGGCAGTTTTTTATATTAGTTTGAAGGGAAAACATAAATACCCTTAAAAGTACTTGAAACAAAATTCAGATACAGATCCAATGGGGAACACACAAATACATGGAGCAGAGACACAACTTCAAGCCTTGCTGAAACTCTTAGCAGGATGCATATTCTAAAATGAATAGGGTGAAGCTCCTGGTGAAGGGAGAGGGCCTACATAATTGCATTTTTTACATAACTTTTCACAAAGGCTTTGCAGGAGGGAATTTTGTAGCAGTTTTCTTCACAAAAGAAGGTAATTCTGAACTATATCTGATGCACTGGTGATAGCTTCCCTGTGGAGATGATTCAATTCTGCAAGTTTGTCATGGAATTAGTAGAGTATCTGTAATATACAATTAAATTTATCTCTCAGTTGCTAGTTAAAAAATACCAAGCTGTTTTCCTTCCAGACTTGTGAATTATCTCATTTCAGTAGTATATTGGATGAATTCAGTACTAATTAATGAAACTAATAAAAAATTAATTATAAGCTGATAACCAGTAATAGATTCAAACCTCCTGTCTACAAGTGTAAGAAAAATTGCAATGTTCATAGAGTATCAACCAGCTTTTTTGTCTGCCTGCAGTTGTCCAACCTTCATCAAATTAATACAATCATCAATTAGTCCATCTAGAATATTTATAAACATTTCATTGTTTACTGCTGTTATTCCCTGTACTGCTCCAGGATGCAACACACTTAGCTCAGGAAAATCTCACAGTAAATATCACACAAATGACATGAAGACTTATGTCTGATGCCTAATACCTAGACAATGTGAAAGTCATAGTGAAAAGAAACAAATAATATCCAATTTAAGATGCATACATAATTTTCTGACATAAAAGTCTGCCTAAATATAAAAACATAATTGAGTAAATCTAATTAGTGCAAATACGTTTCTTGACATACTTACCCAGTAACTATACACAGAAACTCTTCTCTCAGTTCTGCTCTGGCCCAGTCATAAATTAACAAATCTGCTGGGTCTACTTTGTTACAGGTGGGATTTCCAAGGCTGTTTAGTTTTACTTCCATTGAAGATAACGACAATATTTCTCTTCTAATCAATTTAAATAAGCAAGGCCAGCATGAATTATCCTCAGAAATCTGACTGTGCTTGTTTTTTGAAGAAACCACACTTAAACAACGAGAATTAGAAAGAACCCTATGTAGACTAATTTGCCATTGCTTCCCTCTCTAATTTTTACTTTGATACTTGGCAGTAAAGAAGTGCAAGCAATGTTAGAGCTGTAAAATAGTCCTAACTGGCTGTTTGACACATGACAGTAGTATAGAGAAATCTCTCTAATAGCATCTTCTAGTGAGCTCCTATGATTCTCAGGTAGCCTTGCTTGAGGCCAGGGGTGGCAAGCTCAGCAGGAGAGGTGGAATGAAATGGGCTTCTAGCAATGATCATAGATATTTTCTGGTTAATTCAAAATCTACAAAGAACTGAAGTTGTCTCTGAGGCAAGAAACAACTAGTTTCAGTCTTGTCATAAATACAGCATCTTCCCAAAAAGCAGGAGAGCTTAGATTGACTGGCCTACAGGTTCTAGATTTACTCCTATGCCTTTTATCAGTAATACATGATCACTGTAAAGTAGTTGACTTCATGCTGTAAACCACTCTGGTACTGATGTAGTTTGTGCTTGCTACCAGAAGGGAAAAAAAGAAGCCAGCTGAGCAGCAGTATTTAAAAAGAAGCAATGCAAATTAGCCGGTGTTACAGTCCCACAATTAAATGGTTCCTGGTACCTGGTGTGGCTTCTGAGCACTTAATTTGAAGGCATCTGTCCTACCCTGTTTGCATAACACAGATACTCCCACAGCCGCTGGAACTTCTCACTGAGAGTCTTCTGGGAAACGTTCCTCCTGAATGGGAATGGGAGTATGAACAGGAGTATTTCTAAAGAATCAGGAAAGCTGGAAGTGACCTCTGGGACATCCGGAGGTCCATAACCCAGCCTCCTGCTTGAAGCACCTCCCATAAAAGCAGGTTATTCAGTGCCTTGTCCTGTCAGCTTTTGGAAGTCTTCAAATGTGGAGGTTCTGCCGCTTCTGTGCAACCCAAATCCTCATAAAAAACATTTTTTTCTACATTGAGTCAGAATGTACACTGCAAATTGTATGCATTTGTTTTGCTTCTACTGTGTATGTTTGAGAATAATCTGTCCCTGCCTTCTCTGCAGTCCCCCATAGGTACAGTAATTTCACGATTATAAGCCGCACCTGATTATAAGCCGCATGTTACAATACAGAGTGTGATAAAAGGTATCTATTCTATCACCATCTGTTGAGGGTGGGGGCAGTGATCCTTATCTCAACGGCAGATATTCTGCTAATGGGCCAGCCATTGAAACCTGGCGTGGTATTGTTCTTTATCTTTCACAACCCATCCTTCCTCCAGAGAGTCATTTTCTGCTAATGGCCCATTGAGTCCCACTGTGGGACTGATAAAATTACTGCAACCCATTGGAAGTTGCTCCAGCCAGCAGGAAGAGCCCAACATTTCTTACCAAATAAAAACAGAGGTTTTGGGACACTAAGGGAGCCCCTTTCTCCACTGGACTCCAGACGAAAACCAGATTTCTCCACATCACCACTGGACCTCTGGAGGGAAACTGCACCTTCTGCAGGAGCACTGCTCCAACTGAATCACATCTGTCACTGCAGGAGGATGCAGCCACCATTAATGGGACTGCTACCAACACCCTGCCTGACGGGGTGTCAGGTTGTACTCTGACTTTGTCAGGTTTGGAGTTTGTTTCTTTGTAGTACTGTATTTCTATTTTAACTTCCCTAGAAAAGAACTGTTATTCCTAATTCCCATATTTTTGCCTGAAAGCCCCTTGATTTCAAAATTCTAATAATTTGGAGGGAGGGGGTTTACATTCTCCATTTCAAGGAGAAGTTCCTGCCTTTCTCAGCAGACACCTGTCCTCCAAACTAAAACAGCAACTTTTCATTCTTTGTCCATATATAAGCCACACCTGATTATAAGCCGCACTTTGGGTTCGGACCAAAATTTTAGCCAAAATGGTGCAGCTTATAATCGTGAAATTACTGTGGTTGAAGAAGTACAAATTATCCTCTGTAGCTGTACCGCACAAAATAGAAAGATTAAGAAATTCTGCCCAGTTCTGGTATTGTGTAGAAAAGACTGAAGACTTCAGAAACCCTGAGAAAAGGAAGAAAAAGTGAGGAACCTGGGCTCTGGGATTCTTTTCCATTACAAAGTCTGCATGGAAAAATCATTGAGTAAAAATGTATCAGTACTGGGAGCAGAGACTTGGAAACTGTGGAGTCATTAAGATGTGCAGTCAGATTTCTTCCTTTTGCTCTCTCTCTGTGGCTTTGTGACGCTTTTCATCACTGCATGTCTGTGCAATGGCCCTGCTAGGGACAGAGGTAACTGACCACCATAAGGACTGGTGGGTTGAAGTGCTTGCAATAGTGCTTTGGAAAAAAGGAAGTCTAGTTAAAGTTTCGCACACTGCTGTGTAACAGAACTGTGTTATTAAGCATATTTGTCATGAGACTAATGAAACAGTAAACTTGAAGGGTTCTTCTGCTCTAGGCATGCAAACTGAGAATGCTCAGCCTCATGGGTTTAGAAAACCAAAGGCAACCGGATGTCTGCTGGATATCATAAAAAAGAATTTCCTCCTAGAAATGTCTTTTTCTCCCTATTGACAGGGAACATCAGATGCTACCTGAAATGAAGCTCATGCCATGAGCAAGAGAGGCAGTATTAAAGGGCGCAGATCACAATGAATTTGAAGCAAAAAAATACCCAAGTTGCCTTACTTAGGGGACATGATACTAGAGAGATAAGTGAAGCAGGAATAGCATGGAGGGGTCCAGCAGAGGAGAGAGCAGCTCTAGATGTAATGAGAGGGAGGCTGTGATGGTGTGAAGAGAGGAGAGCAGAAAGGGACTCACTGATCAATGAAAGATGCACAGAGCTCCCTGGCTGTCCTCACATTTCTGCTTTGGGATCTTTGGAGCTGTCCCTCCTGTATGAAGACAAATTTTCCCCGCAGGCTGTGAGCATGTCTGGAGGGCATAACCCCAGTTTCCAGTGTCCCCCAGTGGGCCCCTCTCCCTGGCCACGTCTTGGCTGTGTGGTGACACCTTTGGCTGCGTCCATTCCCTTCCCTTGCTGTCTGCACAAGCTGCTACATTATGCACCTGTTTAGCACCTGTGACTCCATCAGATATCTGGTATCAGATTTTTTCCATCCACTGTGTTTTGGTAACAGCCTGCTGTCTGTGTGAAAAGGACAAAGAGGCGTCTTTAGTTTTAGATGTTACTCCCCTCATCTAGGTGCTGTAGTTCTGGCAGCACAGGGAATTTCTCCCTTTCAACTGTTGTATATCCAGCCAGGTAGACTTCAGACAGGGATATCCGGTTCACCCAGAGATATTATTAAATGGCTCCTTGTTTAATGCACACATGACTTGAGGTGATAGGATGTTTTGCTTCAAGACAAAATAACAATTGCTTTGAGCTGCCTGGAGGTACACACCTTTCCCAAACTACCATTTAAATCTTATCCAAGGAGGGAATCAAAAACACCTGTCAGTGCACTGCATTTTAAATTAATCCCTGTGAAACAAACACTTGGAACACAGACCTCAGTACTTAACCCCTGATACAAACTCTCAATGACTCAATAAATCAGAAAACTGTTCAGAAGGCACAAGGGAAGAAGCTGATGGTGGATCCTAAATAAACGTAGTTGACAGACAAGATTTAGGGTAGTAAAAAGCTGTGCCACAGGTGTAAAGGGGCATCACTGTCTATCTTCTATCCCTGCAGATGGTGAAGAATTGAGTTTCACCAGGGCTGCAGTAGCCCCTAGTTAGCCTTGGAGAGCATCATGGTTGCTTTAGAGCCAGTCCTCTGAGTTCTTGAAATATCCCAGAGGTAAATCTCACAGAGATGTGTGTCATGCAGAGTCCATATCATTTAGATTCCTAGAATCCCAAAGAAAGATCTCAGCTGCCCATTCTGTACTATCTTAATGCCTGAGGGAACTCTCCAGGGTCTCAAAAAAAAAAAAAAAAAAAAAAAAAAATTATAAGTGCATAAAGTCAACCTGGGAGAAGCAAACTGTATGCACTAAATATATATTGCCTTGAAAAAATCAACTTTTCCTACGGACAAATATGCACTTAGTATCTTGGTTGTTTTTAGAATAGCTGATTTGACAATGCTGGATTTCATAGTTTTTTCTTCTCCAAGACTTGAACAGCTCACTGTAAGCTTTGAAGTCTGCATCCCATAACCATGAGATGTCTCAATAAAAGTCAGGTAATTTCAGAATTAAAGATTCACTGAAGGGTCTGAAGTGCCAGAGTTTAGCAGCAAAGGTAGTGTCAGAGACCCTCACATCAGAACATTTAACTCCTTCTCCTTGACTTCTGTGCAATGGGTTTGTGTTTTTCGCAGAAAGCCAGACTGCACTTGCTCTTTGTACTGGTGTACAGGAAGATGTGTTTCCCTTCCCCACCTATATAATCCCACTTCTGGTCAAGTAGGCATCCTTTGGAGTTGCAGTCCCAGTCTCTTGGTATGTTTGTCATCAGTTTGCATAACACATTTTAACATCACATTTTTTCTATTGTGCCTTTTACTGTGGACTTACAGGACTATAAAAGACCTCAGAGGATTTGCTGAATACTATGTGCTAACTGTGAGGCACATGCAACTGTCGCTGCTTTCCCACTGCTGAATCCATGCATTTATAGCTCCACTGCAGCCTCTCCTATCCTCTGGTCCTGTATGCCAGATACAGATGATCTGTGGTCCAGCAGCCTGCTGCCTCTTGGGTCAGAAGCAGTGAGCAGCAGAGAAGCTGCTGAGCTCTGCCACACTTTGGGATCTGCCCCTGAGCCAGGTGCCGTGGTGAATGGACTGCAGCTTGAAGACACAATCTGCAGGCTCCAGGCTGCTCTGTGACCAGCTTCCCATGATCCCACCTTCACAGTTTTAGCAGGGAGCTTATACTGGTGTGTTCTGACTTTCTGAGGCCATAAGCATTTTTTCCACTTGCTTGAGAAATGTGAAAAGTCAAACTGCATTGGGGAAGCTCAGCAATAGTAAGATAGAGGTTTCACATTTTGTTTTCTCTTGAAATTATAGTAATTATGTAGTCCATGTCACAATGCTGTCTCAGAGGCAGTTCAGAAGACCCGAGCTGCAGAGCTGTCTGCATTTGAAATATTGCTGCATGTGTAATAGACTATCTCCTGAAACAAAATTGCAACCATATTGCTACCCATGCCTGCTCCAAAAAGGCAAGCTTTTTGCAGTATACTAATCTCTCATCCTGTACAGCTTGTTCTGAGGAAGGCTAGGGCACAGGGGTGCAAAGCTCTCATTATTGTCTGTTACCTAATGCTAAGTATGCAAGGGGGGAATCTGCTCCTTTGTAATCAAGACCACATGAAAAGCTGTCTGACCTGCAGATGTCAGAAATAACAGTTTGTTCTCATTCCACATCATACCTTGTCGGCAGCTGTAATGATTTGCCCAGAAGTCTGCTGCTGCACTGTGTATAATCAGGTAATTTCACTCAACTTAGAATTAGACATTTAGAATATCATCCCTCCTGAGCACAGGCAAGAAGATCTTTATTACTTTTGATATCTGAGCTACTATGTCTAACCAAAGCATCTTTAATTGATTAGTTAATTTAAGCTATTTTCTATTCAGAGTAAGAAAGCCAACTCTCCATATGCTAGCTGTCTACAATCCCCGTAGGACTTTGATGTTGTGTTTCTCTGTAGCCACATTCCCTCTGGAAATGTGGGGTGTAATAAAAACTGTTTTAAGGAGAAGAAGAAGAAAGTATTTTTATGTTTCCTCTTATATCTTCACATCTAACAGATGCAGCAGTTGCAGACAGAAGCAGAGACCCAATGTGGTTTTGGAGTGTCACAAATAGCTGTGGTACATTATCATTAGGTGCCAATATTAAGCAGGATCATGATTTGCCAGTAAATGTGAGGAGTGCAAGTATTTTTGGCACCTGGCTATTAGGAAGAGATGTGTGGTTTGTATCTATCCTGGCCCTGGAAGGGCTGTTCCACATATGAATGTTTTCTGCCTGGCTTACTCAGCTGGGATTCTCAGTCCCCTCTGGCAGCTCCTAAGTTCACTTCTAGGACAGCTTGTTCTGGCTGAGATATTGCAGGTGTTCCCCAAAATTTATGTCTCCAGGCTGCTGAGAATCAGATAGACTGCATTACAGAGAGTGTTTTCACCCTTTCCTCAGAACTTCCTACATCAGTAGGAGTAATAAGACTAAAAATCTAAAACAATCCACAAAGAACTGGATAATTAAAATAACTCAGTGTTACGGGACTGGCTGGCTCAAGCCACAGCAGCCTGAGCAACAGCCCTTTTCATACCGTCACCTGGCTCCAGGACAAAGGAAAAGATGAGGGAATGCCTTTCAATCCTTCTCTTTAATCTTTTTCCAATTGTTGCTGGATTTCGCATGGGTTTCTTGGAGTGTTTGCTGGAGGTGACACAAGATGAACATCACATCCCTGGGGTGTAGGCTTGCAGTGTGCAATGGCTGGTTGCACTTCAGCAGGTGAGGTGGAAATGTGAGCAGTGGATCACTTCAGAAAGATGTCCACTCATCAGTGACAGGCCAGTGACCATATCAGCACGTCCTCTCAGTGTCACTGAGCTTAGAAGGGGCCTTTCCAAGCCACTTTGTAATCAAGACCACATGAAAAGCTGTCTGACCTGCAGATGTCAGAAATAACAGTTTGTTCTCATTCCACATCATACCTTGCAGGCAGCTGTAATGATTTGCCCACTGGATGCCCAATGGATGATTTGCCCAATGGATGCCACTCTGAGATAGCAGGAAGATATTTGAGCTGCAACTACTTGTATTATCTTTGCTTTCTAAGATAAAGAATTTGATTTTCTGGCACAACCAAGTCTGATACTTCTCACAAGTGCTATATTCAATCATTATTTATTGCTGTTGCTTATTGTTTGTGAAAAGCTGGCTTTGTGCCCAGCATTTTGATGAATTCTGACACCCCTGTCTTTATTGATTCTCTAAGAAATATGACAAAATAGAAAACAGGGTTTTTTGTTAGTGAGAATTAAAAGATGATGTGAAGCAAAGATGAAAGGACTGATGTCACTTACCTTTTCCATTTATAACATTAATTGTCTGGATTTATAATGGGATACCAAAGAACCATACCAGCTCTATTAACTTATTTTGGATCAGAAAATAATATGTAAATCGCCAATGAAGCAGTAAATAACTATCTACACTTATTTTACTAATGCTGAAGTCAGCTTCTGCCTAGCTCCAGACTCTGGAGAAGGCTGCAAGGCAACTGTGGGTTTTGGTTCTGATCTCCCAGGTGATTTCCAGTTCAAATTCCTCTCCTGAGCCAGTCATGGTCTTTCAGCATGCTACCATCTAGATGTAGGTTTTCCACCTCTAATGTCTTACATCATAATTAGGCAGACCTGGATTTATCAGAAATGCCAAAGAATTGTTAATCCTCACTCACTTGCCCCTACCCTCTTCTGACTGCTGTCCCAGTCAGCACTGAGGGCACAGGTGACACCCAGGCGGGAATGGGTGTGATCTGAGAGCTCAGGAGGAAGACCAAAGCCTTCCCTCTTATCCAAGGCAGTTTTGAACACCTCTTCTACCTCCAGGACCATAGTACAAAAAGAGACTCACAGACAAGTGGGGTGCTTCTCTTGACCCTATGTCCAGAGTGACGCAGTACACTATGGTTTGGAATTCTGCTAAATTGCAAAGAAAACTGGGATTCAGCTAATGGAGTCCCTGGTATGTCTGGGTCTTGAACGTACTTTGTCCCTTTCATAGTATCTACAGATTCAGGGCTGCATCTGACACTTCCCATTGACCTGTTGCTTTTCCTTTGTCTTCAGTAGATTTTTAGGTTCTGCCTCATTACACATTAAAAGACCTATATCCTCCTTTCACTGCCCCAGGCTTGACCTCATTTGTCCAGGGGCCCTCTCCCAGCATTTGGGAAAGGAAACCTGCATTTGGGAATTAATGTCTCCCTGTGACTGAGGTGGCACTGGTGTTCGTCCCTGTCTGAGGCAAGCCTTGTTTTCCTTCCCTGCTATTTTCTCTCCAGCTTAGCTGACTGTATGTTCCTGAAGACTCTGAGGATGCTTTTTGCATAGAGGTGACTATATGCCTGCATAAGGAAGGGAAAGAGGGCAAACACAGCTGTCCTCTGAGCCCCAAGCACTCCCTTGGTTCACTGTGCAAATGGTGCCTGCAGCACTGATGGAGGCAAGAGCAAAGAAGTGTAACTTCTGCTCCTTGCAAATGTCCCTCCGTCCCCCTGAAACACTGCAGAGGGAACAAACTAAGGAAAGCATGAAGCAGGCTAGGACAGGTAGAAGGAACAAAGTTTCAGTGTGCTTTGCCTCTTATTTCCTAGGGAACTGCTGGTGAAGTTCAGTTTCTGGAAATGTAGTCATGATTGCAGAAGTGTATTCCAATGCACATCACTCTGTTTCTGTCATTTGTTGGTGTAAATAACCAGACTTGAAACATGTGCCTATGCACTGATGTAAAATAGTGAGAAAGAGTCTTATGTGAAATTCTTAGCAAAAGGAAATTACTCCATGACTGTCCTTTCTTTGAGCTGTTGTATGCTTTGACCAACTACACTGCCCTGTGAGTAAGGGTAGGTGAGGAAAAAGCACATTTCAAGAATGGGTTACTCTGTGCCTGAAGAATAGTTTGCATATGTCTGAAGACTAGGCATTGTCAGAAATCCTTCATCCCACAGAAAAGCCTAGTGATCCAATATAGCTCAGAGGACTGGAGTTCCTGTACAAACAGGAAGGATTTTAGCTGGCGAATTCTGCACTCTTTTATTTTCTAGGTATAAGCAAATATTAAATTTTCTGAAATAAGCAAATATTAGTAAGAAATCCAGGCTATTTGTGACTAAAGTAATAATATTTTATTTTGAAATCGGCCATTTGGCCTAGTTTAAAAGAAGCAGGGGTACTTCTAAAAATATATACATTAGCTTTATTGTAGTTGTTAAATTAGAACCTATGAAGGTGATAATTTAAACTATCCTGTTTAAAGTATCAGATTAATCTTAAGCATATTTAATGTTTGCTATATATAACAGATCTGTGTGATTTTAACTGAGTCATCCTCCTCCTACTTGGATGGCTATTTGTTTACTTAAAATCAAAACCAAAACACAAGTCTCTGGGGCAGCTATTGCTGTAATCACACTTTGGTGGTTTGATTAATGCAGCCACTTCTCTGAGACATCTGAACAGTGCAAATTCTCGTCCCCACTGGTAAACACCCCAAGGTATGCCAAGAAAGCCAAAGTAAATGGCACTAAGTTTAGGGTTTTTAAAAATGTTCTTCCAAAAATCATGCTGTTTTTCCCTCTGACAGTAGCATGTTCTCCATAAAACCACTGTTTTCTGTATAGCTTCCTGTGACTTTTTATAGAGTACATGCTGAGCTCTTTACCCTTCTACAAATAGAGGAAATCATGCTTGTAGGAGGTTCAAGTCTTGTGTTAAGTGACATTTGGCTGCTGGTTGTAGCACCAGTGTGATTATGATCCAACAGCCACTGTATTTGACTCACTGACAACTAAATTTGAAGCCCAATGTGATCGACTGCAGGAGCCATGACTTTTACTTAGCAGAACAGGGTGCAAGGGTCACTGGGGCCCCTGAAGCTCAGAGAACTATTCCAGCAAAAGTCTGAAGCAAGCTTTGTGGAGGGTAGGCTGAACCATGTTTTTGTGAGCAGGGATAAGCAGGCAGTGTGAACCACTCACAGGGGAGTAGAAGATAAAACCCTGATGGGATATGCTCTACAGATCACAGTGGCTTTGCTGACATTAGGGAGCTACAGAGGGTGAATTTCCAGAGGACCAACAGCAATAGTGTCTTCACATCGGTGATGTTACCAAACACTGCAGAGGTTAACCCTCTACTAAACCTTTACGATCTCTAAGCGGTTCTGCTCACCTTCCTTAATAGACTTACATTTCCACAGCACTTGTCAACAAAGTAATCAAGTACCTCCACGTAGGAGTAAATGTTTCTAAATAACACAGTCTGTTTAATTTGATTTTGGACTTGCTGAGTACACTCATGCAGTGGGATGTCAGTACAGGAACAAATGGTAAATACAACACCCACAGTGTGTCACACATGTCAGAGTAAACACATTTCTGTTCTGAACAAAGAACCACTTTGTTCCCCATACCTGCTCCTGCCCTTAAGTGCCAGCAGATGAATTGTGGCCCTATTCTGGGTTATCTGGTCACAGATGTTGCCTTGCTTTGCTAGGCTCCAGGAACAAACATTTTGGGAAGCCACCTTCTCATCTCCAGTTGACAGACTGACAGCTGGGGCTGGAGAAGAAAACATGGCTATAACTCCATAATATCTATCACTGAAGAAGATATGTTCAGAATAATGTTGTCCTGGCAACAAAAAAAAAAAAAAAAACAAAAAAAAAAAAAAAAAACACCACCAAACAAACAAAATCAAAACCCACCCCCTCCGCAAAACCAAAGAAACCAAAACCCCAAAAATTCTCCTGATTTTCTTGCCATTCTAGCAGTGTAGTGGCTGGACTGGATGGTGGCAGTACCCTGCTGTTGTACTGAAGTCTTCCTGCAGTCCTGAGGTTCAAAGATTTTTCAGGGTAGTTCTAAACAACTCTTCTCCTTTGGTCCCAATAGGCTTCCAACCATCTGGGCTGCAAATCAGCTGTACAAAAAGCTCTGTGTTTCTTTCCCTGGTGAACAGACAAGAGTAAAGGTCGATAAATTCAGATTCAGATGAAGCAAGGAAGAGTGAATTCCAAGGACTCTCCACTCTGCCATAGCTTCAGCTGCCAGGCATTTAAACCCATAGGCTGTGAGCAAGAGAGGGCATGTAAAATATTACAGGTGGCCAAGTTTATTTAATATGTTGGCTTTTCCACTGCTCTTAGCACTGTTATCAGAACACTTAATTTAGTTACATGGAGCAACATGGAAAAACACTGGTGAACATAAAAGAAAAAGTTGCTTCCAGGTAGCTTCCAAATTAACTATTAGTCCCTTTGCATTGCTGGAAATCTAATAATGCACTGATTACATATAGGAGTAATGAGTTTTAAAATATGCTCAGCTTCAGCTTTTACATACATATTGCTCAAAAAGCCTTGGGGCAGGAAATATGAAGTCATCTTGTCAGGACCTCAGCACAGACGCCGCAAGGTCTTTTGAGCTGGCTCCTCAAAGGCTTTCTGTATATTCCCATATGGCACCGGGGAAAGGGCCAACTCTCTGTACTTGGGAGTCACTTTCCTCAGTCCTTGTTTTGGGATGGGACCACTGTAGCAAGAAGATGAGCTAATCAGCCCTCCAGTATGAGATAGTACAGCTAACTGGAAATTCCAAGTCAAGCAGGTCATGTGGCAAGTTCTGGGAAGCATGACAGTAGCCACCAGCTGAGGTCCACAGGAGCTGCAGGTTCTGTGAGGGTTTGCTTTCCTGACTAGTATTCCCAGGGGCCTGAGAAGCCAGGCTTATCACGTGCTTTGCCAAGAAGTGCAACTAGATTTGTAGAAGAGAGGACTTCTTTAAGGGGACTTAAATGGACAAATTAGATGCTTCCCACAGCCACACACCACCTTTTCCTCCTGTGGTTACTTGAACACTCAGTGCAGCATGACTGGAAAGTGCTGAAGCTCATGCCAAAACTGCCTAGAACATGGAAGTGGACGATGGTCAGCTCTTTGCTCTCACATTGGTTTGAACCTGTATATAACCAGGCTGGGAAAACAGTGACTCTCTGGGAGCACCTCAGACTGCAGCATCCTCTGCAGACACAGGCACAGCACAATTTGCTACCTGCACTGTATCAAGCCCTGCCCTGCCTTCAGGCTGTTGACTAGACTGCATTTTGGGCAAGAGTGAAATCCAGTTTCTTCACCCATTCTTTCTCTCACTTTTCTTCACCAAGTATCTTTGCTGCTTGCTTTGTTGCCAGCTCTGGCACTGCTCCAGTAACAGAATAAGAATAAACCAATTCAACTCACAAGAATGGCAGAGAATTAAGTCAGGACAAGTAAATAGGGAGAGGGAAGATTGTGGAAATGGGGATGGAAAGAGAGGGAAATCGGTGAGGAGCATAGCAAAGGCCTTCTTTCTGTGGCAGCCAGATTTTAACTTCATTCAGTGATCAGGTTACTGGGGGAGTTGGTATCACAGCTTGGGCTACAGTCAGATATATTGCCCATTTAAAAACAATGTTCCAATATTGATTGATTGATTGATGGTGTGTCAGAAGAAGGCTGTGCTTGGGAAAGCATACAGCTTCCTAGTCCTGCTTCTCTGAGCATTTCTTATCCAGAAGATTCATGGCTAGAAGAGGAAATCCAAAATTGTCAGTCAAGGTAGGATGCAGGTCTTTCAACTTGCTATTGCAAGAGATTTGAACACAATTGCTGGGAGACTTTAAAAATAATTTTCCTTTTTAGAAGGCAAGTTACCTCTTCAAAATGGCATGCCTTCCTGCAGAACATTTATAAAGTAATTTGAAATCACTCCCACAAGTGTTCAGCCCTGTTTGAAACATGACCAGCTACAGAAACCTGCACAGCACAAAAGCCAGCAGGGGAGGAGGCAGAATGTCACCCTACAAGTATTTGCTACAAAATATAACACAAAAAGAAGCGACATTCTCCAAATCCTTCTGAAGCAAAGTCAGGGGTGACTGCACCAGCCTGCTATGGTATGCTGGCACTCAGGCTGGCATTTGACACTCCTTGAATTTCCTTCCTCCTCTGTGCAGTTGTATTTCATTAGCAGGCAAGTGCCAGCGGGAGGGGGAAGATGATGTCAGCATCTGTACCTGGGCTGGAGTGGAGCTGGTGTAGGCTTGCAAGCAAAGCAGTCAAGAATCACCAAGGTAACTTGGTAAATCAGAAGGCAGGAATTCAAATTAATGTAACAAGGCCCGATGGAAAGAGAGCATTTAATCTTCCACTGGTTTTCCTGACTTTTCTCCTACTGTCCTCTGGCAGTGTGTCCAGGTACAAGTATTGCATCATCTGAATGGATGGCTTGGTGACTCAATGCTCCCAGGGTCCTGAAGGGCAAAGGAGCTGCACAGCAGCTTTAAACAAATTAACACTTTCTTGTGTCAAGAAAGAGCTTTTCCTTGAGAGGAGATGAAAGGTCTTCAGCATTATGCAAACCATCCATCTATCCTCACCAAGGCTTGTAAAGTATGTGCTGGGACAGATCTCAGGCTCAGCTAGGAAATAGCAATAACAGCTATTAAAGGGGACGCTGCAGCTGACCCATGTGAAGATGTTATTTTACACTGAGCCCTTCTTCCCCTTCCTTCCCATCAAAATGCACTCCAGCCCAAGCACAGTCCTGGTTCCTGACTGCATGCTCTGAATGCTCTGTCACTCCTGTGTGAGCTGGTTCATCTCACAGGCTATAAAAAACAGTGAAAATAAAAGCATTTTCTTACAATTAAGTGAACTGAACTGGTTCATCAAATTGTCAGAGGAACAGTGGAGTTGGCATGAGGTCGGTGCAAAGACAACTGCCCAGAAGGGAGAGAGGAGACTCTGCCCTGTTTCAGTGGTAATAAGGCATTAACTGAAGCATGCACCTGGTGAAACCTTACCCTCTGATGCAGTGATATAATTGCTCATTTCATCACTCCCTGGCACAGTTCTGAGAAAATGATCTCTACTAGCCTCCGGGATTTTCACAGGAGATTTTTGTTTTCCAGATCATGTTGAGACTGAGGGGATACAAAAGGTGCCACCCTGTTGGCAGGTTTGAGGAGGCAGTAATCTTCATGGAAGTGCGAGAGGGATAAAGAAATAACCTCTTTACCCTGTTAATCTCTGGCCTGGACAACATCTCTAGTTGTGTCCCAAGGGTACAGTGAGGCAGTTTATTTGAACTAGGCTGAAAGATAACTACTGGCAAAAAGTGCTAGGCAACCCCTCTTCCTTTTCCACTTGGGTGCACTCTTGATGTTTCCCTTGGA
The DNA here is from genome assembly GCF_009819885.2 of Catharus ustulatus. Lineage (NCBI taxonomy): Eukaryota > Metazoa > Chordata > Aves > Passeriformes > Turdidae > Catharus > Catharus ustulatus. The sequence continues at coordinate 49,497,247 of NC_046222.1, read as the reverse complement.
GCGTCTCTGATGCTCGTCTTGAATCAGTGGTAAGCTGGTAAAGGAGTTAATACAGAGCTTTGCTTTTGTATTACAGCATCCCACAGGAAGAAAATTCAGATTTTGCTGCTCATTGAGTGAGATAGATCAGGTAATGGTGAAGTCAGACCAAGCCCAGGTCCAGTATAAAGAGGACAGCTGGTTCATCACCAGCTGCTGCTGTGAGTGGCACAGCTTCATCATCAAGAACTCTAGGCAGCAAACACATAGCACTTGCATCTCCATTTGAATATAGGATGCCTACCTTGTCAGCCATCTGTTTGCTGTAGCTGATATATCCACAACTGTGGTATTTAGGGCCCACATTCAATAAAGATCAAAAATAAGATAATGCTGAGATACTTTCCAGAACACCATATTGAACAGGGGTACATGCACAGTTTAGAAAGTTTGAGCAAGTGAAACAGCAAATGAACTCAGTTCATTGATCTGCTTTGGGTAAGGGGCAACCCTTCAAAAAACATTAATTTAATCTTTAGCTTTTTAAAGAGGGGACCACAAACCTTGTTTATTTCCCGCATTCTTTTATTCTGGGTTTGGTCTTTTCTGTTTGCCTCAGTATTTTGTGGCTTTTTGTGGGCTGTCTTGCTGGACTGAGTGGGACTCCAAGGAAATGATTCTGTGAAACTCTGTTTATGGTCGGAGCACCTAGGAGGTCAATCCTAAAATGGGAGAGAGTTCTCAGCCCCAGCTAGACAATCTGCTAATCCCTCCAGATACTGTTGAAAGGATATTTGAGACTTCCATTGCTGGACATAAATCAGTATCACGTTCTATAGGATATTTCAAGAATGCCTATAGAAAGTTTATGATTTGCATGAAGGGCTTTGTGGGTTCCTGGGCTTTCCTTGTATTGTCTTGTTCACTATGGCTAAGGCAATACCCAAACTTCCCACTCCACCATGCATCCCCCAGCAAATAGGTTTTAGGCACACATTGCAATGTAAATAGAAGCCAATTTCGTGGCCAGAATAATTAAGCTTTAAAATTCTAGCCGAAAATCCATTGTCACACAAAACGGACCATACAGATAAGAAGGAGGTAATGAGAACAGCCTTTTACTGTCTGCACTTAACCATAAATGCTGGCCAGAATTCAGGAAGGATTAGGTGTTTCTACAGGAACCAGAGCATTTGCAAACATAGCACTAAGCAGCTGCTAATGCTTTGTGTTCATTGCTCTGGGCCAGAGCCCATTTCTTGGATTCATTCACTCCTTGCTTTCTAAAACACCCTTACTAAAGGTTGTAGGACTTTTCTGCCATCTCATCAGTGTAGAGGTTCCTCTTCAATAGCAGGTCTAGTAAGCGCGCTTGTGCAACTTTCTGTTATCGTATGAAATCCTGTGGATGATGTCAAATTGCTACAATTCTTGGCTATCTATGTGGTGATAAGGCAATCTAATTACTATAAATTTTTAAAGTAAAAAGTAAAGCAGGTTATTTTCACATTTTGGCTAAAAAAAATTCAGAAAAACAAAGCTAAACAGACTTGGTACAAACGATATTGAAAAATAATATGGAATATACACGACTTCACACCCCACCCTTAACCCCAGTTAATAGCTTATTTCGTGGATCTGGGCTCAGTTTACAAAAAGAAGAGTGATTTTAGTACTTATAATTTTGCTAACATTGGAATATCTGTTTTGTATGCACAATGTACCCAAATAAATCACTTCTTGTATATTTTATCGGTTTTTGCTAGATGATGATACATTATTCGAAGTTGAGTTTTTGAGTTTGTGAAAACTCTGATTTTCTATACCCAGCGGTTTACAACCTGTAGGACAAGGAAAGAGTGTTATCCTGTTAGACTGGGAGAGCACAGGCACAAACAAGCTTAGATGGGATTTTAATAATACATATAACCTAGAGCAACTGGGGACTGCTGTTCTGCTGTCCCACTGCACTGCCCACCCATCTGCCCGGACTGCATCCAGCAGCTGTACAACTGTAGCCAGGTCAGCCTAACAAGCTGATGAAATGGAAAATGATGGCTTTTGGGTGCATTAGTTTTCAAGTGGATCAGTCCACTGAAACGGCTGCCTCAGTTGCCCCAGCACAGTTGCAGTGCAAGGCAAACACAGACTGGGGCAAGGGATGCAAGGAAAAGATGAGCCTTACAGCTCATGGTCACCAGCTGCTCATGTGCAAACTGAGCTCAACAGCAAGCCCAAAGAAGATCTGGCCAGAAGTGTAGCTCCCTCACACCACCTTAGAACACCAGAGCTACAAAACTTCCAGTAGTTCCAGGGGTTTCACTGAATCATCCATGGAGCCAGAGTACGGGCTATTGGTGACCCATTTAGACCTGACTTCGAAATATATTAAAAACTTTAACAAACCTTGTCTACTGAAAATATTTTGTCTTTGCATGCACAGTGAAATACACAGCAGCATGGAATTTGTGCCAGAGCTTTACAAGCTTCATAATACCCACCAGTTCCTTAAAACATATAAAACATTTAAAATAGCACCTATATAGTTGGTATGGGGTCAGGACACGAGCTGGTGATAATTTGAGAAATACGTACTGATGCTGAGACTGTATTTCAGAATCTATTCTTAAGAAGCGTAATGAAACGTCATCAAAGGGTGTGACTTCCAAAGCTGTGAATGCACATCTAAGCTTCTCCTTTCTTTCTCTCTTCCCTTTTCTTATTTAAATGACAGCTCAGGAAATTATTCTCAACTACAGCACAGTAAAAAGATGTAGATTAAGAACTTTTCTGATATTTTTTGTTTCTTTTAATATTTTGTTTGTTTTGTTTTGTTTTTGGAGGGGAGGAATAAAGAAGAGAATGAACGTGATGTGAAGAAAATGAAGCTGCCCGGGTGTTGAGGGAAAGGTTATGGTCACTTGTAATGAATTCCAAGGCTGGAGGAAAATGCTCACTCTCTCACTTTTTATGTGCTCTGCTGCTTGCGAGTTTAAGCACACATTTAACCCTGACCAGAGAGAAAGTTGTCTGTAGTAAATAATACACAATTAGACCCCGAAAGATATTTGTAAATTAGGTAGTTTTTAAGGCATCATTGAGTTAAAACGCTGAAGCGTTGCTTGTAAGACTCTTTTCAACTCCAGCTACCGAGGTTCGGGTTTTGTTATTTCACCCCCACCCCCATCCTTTTGCAACTGGGGTCAAAAAAGCCCTGCAGGGTAGCATGGTTTGCACAAGCCTGCCGGGCTGCTCCTATAGCCTAAATTACCAGTAAAAGGGCTAGAAATCTGCATGCAGGTCTGTGTAGGGTGGTAGTAGTTTGGATGAGGGGATGCATTAAAACCCATTAAACCCCACGTGATCCCTGCAGCACAATTCTCTTTTATCTTTCTTCTCTCCACTGCCCGGAGACTAAAGAGCTCATCTCCATAGGGCTCATCTCCATAGAACTGGGAAAGCAAAGTCTTCCACAGGCTTTACTTGTTTCTGACCCTCTGCTCTTTCTCACAGTATCTGTTATGGATTTGCAAATTTAGTTGGGAACTTTTGCAATGTTTAAGCATCTTTGGAGAAATCGGATAAATATATGTGAACAAGTTAAAGGGAGAATACAAAACATTTTGTGACTTCCTGAAAAGCTCCTAAAATTTTCTTCACTTACGTATTAGAAATGAGCTGTTTATCTAAATAATTTTTTCCCCCTTATACTTGGTATTACATTTCCTTCAAAGACTCGTGGAAGTCCTTAATACCATCTGCTGTAACGAAGCAACCCCTTGGTCTGGGTGGGAAGTCAAGTATATAAACGTCCAGTCTCTTTATTTCTTCCTCGGACAAATAAAACCACACAAACCAGCCCGCTGAACGCTGGATATATTTTTCACATAGTGAATTGTTTTATGCGGAGGGCTTCTGAGGGGGGCAAAAACTTAAATGTGGTTACTATGTCAACAAACGACGGGATTTAGGCATTCTTCTCCAGGACTTAGGTCTGCAGAAGACTGGGGGAAAATTTATGGAGCGTGTTGTGCGGACACCCTCCAGCTGCTCCTCCCCCGAGCAGAGCGGAGCAGGCAGGGGAAGGGCTCCGGGAGCGGCGGCGCCTTCGGGAATCCCGGGGCGCTTGGAGGGCTGGGAATCCTCGCCGAGGGAGACCCGGCTGCTCGCAGGGGCGGGCCGGAGAGGATGAGAGCTCCCCTGCTTTTCTTCGGGCTGAGCGGAGATCCTGGTGCGGTTTTTGGGAAGGCTTTGTGCGTGCAAGCGTCTGCTGCGCTTTCTGGGGAGTCGGCAGAGCGGTAAGGCAGGTATTTGCTCCCACGAGTTCCCTTTCGTGTTCTTTCCCCGCTCCCTCGCCGGGTTACGAGTGCTCACCAGCATCCCGGTGCTCCGAGAGTGACCGTGTCCCGGGGATGGCTCTGGGGACACCCAGATGGGAGCGGGGGCTCTGCCAGGCACACCCCCGGCAGGAGAGCCTCGGCCGCAGCCGTGGGGCTCTGCGGCTCGTGTCCCACGGAACTGCGGTCCGCGAGAAAGTCTGAAATGTAATCCACGCTCGAGCGATGCTATCCCCTGTTTGGGGTTATCTGGGGGACGTGAGCGCTTGTGGTTTTTGTCATTGCATGAGTCAGGTCATTCCTGTTCATGTCTGATCTCCCAATGCTAGAAATTAGTTAGGATGGCTGAGGAATAGTGTAAATTGCTGAGGGGGATTCAAGTGTTGTCTGGGACATGAGGAGATGTGCTGGAAGCCGCCCATGTGTAGCTGGAGTTGTTTTGTGTAGATGCTCCATCGTCCTTCCCCTGTAGAGCTGCCCATGGCTCACACCTCCTTTTCCAGCACAGATCTCTGGCAATACCCCGCCCTATCCTTATGTATCACAGCTAGTCTCATTGGGATAGTTAGCTCGGGATTTTGAAATTCATCACACAAGCACATTTTTTACTGTGAAAGTGAAGCCTGTGTTAGCATTGTCTGCTTCCTTTACACCCACAAACTCTGTCTTAAAAAGCTTCTGCCTCCTCAATTCCCTGAAAGAGAAAATGGGGCCTCATGTATCAGACCAAAGAATAATCATCTCAGAGCTCCTGTAGGAAAAGAACAGCTGTGTGGAAAGATCAATAAACACCACCAGTTGCTTCCAAAGTCGTAAAATGGAAAGACTGCACAAAACAAAACGTGTGGCAGGGGACCCTGGCTCCAGACACTGCAGGAGAACTCCTGGGAAATGCAGTAATTAGTGGGAAGTCTCAGACTTGTTTTCCTTCAGTGGTTCCATGCATAAAAATATTTGGTTTAGGAGATGAAATCACACTGGCACGAAGAAATACCTATGAGAAAGGAAAGCTTGTTTATGCTTAATATGTTGGAGAAATGGTTCATGAATGGTTTATGTCAGTGAAAATAAAACAATGCTGCCAAGGCCACAGACCTCAGGTGAGCTGTGTATGTGCTGGATGGTCCTGTAAGCTGAAAGTTTCTGGGGCTGTTTGGTTTTTTCACTCTTAAAAAAAAAAGGATAATCTGTTTCAATGAATTTTTTTTTCTACCCGTCTTTTCACATTGCTGTAGCTCTTTGCTACTGTAGCTCTTCACTCCTTTGTTTAATCTGCATATTTCCCTAAGTTTTCCTTCACTGCCAAGAGAGAGGAATAGGAATAGGAATAGGAATAGGAATAGGAATAGGAATAGGAATAGGAATAGGAATAGGAATAGGAATAGGAATAGGAATAGGAATAGGAACAGGAATCATTTGGGAAGGCCCAGCTTCTCCTTGATGGCTCTCTCTTGCCTCTCCAGATCACCACTTGGAGGCCACTCTGTCGGTCTTTGCAGAGCTCTCCTCCCCACCCTTGCTCTCCTCAGCCACTCAGGATGTGATGGTCACCCCTGCCCACTCCTGCTCTCCTACCTGGATCCTGCTTCTGATTTCATGCTCATATTGGCCAGTCTGTGCCACCTCCTTCCAGCTCTGTCACCACTTTGGCAACTGTTGTTTTCCCCAAGACTTACCTGAGAGCACCCTGTCACAACTAGTTTCCTAAGGAATGCCACAGGTTCCACAATGATGTCCTGCAAAGGAGAAAGACTGCCAGGCACAGTGTGCAGAATTCATGCAGAGCTCCGAGTATTTACTCCGCGCAAGTGGCTGTAGAAGTGCTCAATGATTCCCCTGCCTGTACAGAGTTTAACATGAGAAGGGTTGCTTTTCTTCCCTTCCCTTCACATTTCCTCTTGAATATTTTTGACAGCTGTGTGCCCTGAGCTTGGGCCTTGAGGTGTGATTGAGAAACAAATTAAGTTTTCTAAATGGTTATAAAGCTAAATCCTAAAATTAGAATAATTTTGTTGTGTAGGGGTTTGAATACATGTGAAAACATAACAGTAGAGTTACGGTACTACCTTAAAGCTCTTCAACCTGTGGGGATTTGCAAGGCGATTGGAAGCACTGGGTGAGACCCTACATTCCCCCAGATGCAGTGCTTGCTCCATGCTATGTGCCACGGCTGTCAGTCCCTCCAGACATTTCCTCCCCCAGCTGTTCGTCCCCTAAATCATCGCATGGAAGTGTGCACTCCAGAAAGAGGTACACCTTGTGTGTTATGTACTACAACAGTATTAGTAGTAGAGTGAGCCTGGCTCACTTTACTGTCATGGCCAGTGGTCTACTTTGAGTGCCACTCCTTTTGCTCTTATGGGATCTCATCCAAAGCTCTCTGAATTCCCGCTCACCTTGGCAGGCTTCCAGTTTGCCTCACTGCAGTTAATAACATAGATAAGAGCTCTGGGATTGAGTTCTTTGATGCTGCCTGAAATTAGTATAAAGTTCTTCTAAGATAAACCCTGAGTATCCCTTCATCCAAACAGCCAATGAAGATATTAAACAGACCTGGCCCCAATAGGGAGCCCTTGGAAACACTGCTGTTAACCACCTGCCAGATGGATACACACTCACCACCACACTCTGGCCTCAGCCATCTAGCTTCTACCCAGTAAACAGAGCACGTGGCCATGCCATGAACAGCCAGTTTCTCCAGGACAATGATGTGGTAGATATAAAATCATGACTGCACTGTGTGGTGTAGACACTTGCCACGCTCTGAACTAAATTCCTCATTGGAGATATGGGAATCCCGGGAAGCTCTTGGAGCTTGTCCATGTGTTCCTGCCTATGGACAGGGATTTTGCCTCGTGGACATGATGGGGTCCCCACATCCTATGTACAGGATGTGCACATGCATGGCAGCAGCATGCCTGAGAATCTCACTGGCTCACTGCAGCTTCTGGTGGGCTCAGTCATGGGTTATGCAGAAATCCTTGGCAAATGGTCTAATTCCTCCTTTTCTAACCAGACCACATTTCTGGATGGAAGAATGTATTGTTTGAGCAGGTAAGGCTCATAAAGGAGTGTAAAACCAAGTTAGTTTTTCCTTGACATCTTCTTTCATGCCCTTAGGTGAAACAAATTGGTGGGCATAATTCCTGAAGACATGGAGCACCAATTTGATACACTTCTCAGGGAAATGAAGATTTCCTTGTAGACATTATAAATCCTTTCCTTTGTCCTTCTTGTTGATTAGTACAATCAGCAAGCAAATCTTGAATGAATAACAATCAAAATACCAAAGTTGTGAGTGACTTGTTGCCTTTCTTCCAGTCTGCAATGTCATTCCTGATGGTGGCATTACATGTCATCTGTTCTCTGAGGGGTTATAAATCTTCCGAGACAATCACATATTTAATTACACGTTTTTGTTTTTCCTCTCATAGAATACCAACATGTTGTCCCACGAGGTTTGAAAAGAACATTGTCTATTTACTGTATCTGTTTCAGTCACTGTTTCTCCTGCAGTTTTTGTCTTTTAAATATAACTGTCCTTTAGATTCCAACACAAAAGGAACAGAGTGGTTTGCCAGTCCTTGATGCTCTATCTCTGCATATTCTGTTTTCAGAGTTTTCAGAGTCCTAGAAGAACATAAGCAGAATTAATTTCCAAGAATTCATGAAGGAGCTCTGATAAACTAAGGCTGTTAGTCAGAAAGAAGTTGGTACCTCTTAATGAGTTGCATGATGGTTTTTTATACCCAATACTTAAAGGGAAGGGGATAAAGGGAAATTATTTATGATCATTTGAACCTTTTAATGTGACTGTATCAGAAATATTTCTGATTTGTGATGCAGTATTTTGTCTATTCCCTGCCCAATTAATAATTTAAAATACTGGAACTTTTCTTTTTCTTAAAGAAAATAATAACCATGTAAAAATAGATCAGCAGATAGGTGATCCAGAAGTTTTACGTTTCATGGTACAGTGTCATTGTAATCTATTCAACACAACAGTAAGTGTGGAAGACATAAGTATTGATGGGAAAATCTAGGAGATGGACAACATAATGCTTTTCCTGACTGCTGTGATATAGCAGACTGCCATACCTGTATGTGTCCCAGCTGAGGGGAAAAGGTCAAGGGCTGCGAGAAAGACTTGAATAAGGCCATGGAGGGTTTTAATTAGAGGATTTTAACAAGCTTCCCAACTAGATGAGAATTACAGCTGTAGCTGAGCTCCTGTGGCAGTATAGAGCAGCAGCAGCAATCCTCGTATGTTCGTGAAGCGTGGACAGCTTTTGAATGGCAGTCGTGTAATGAATTGATTTAGTAGGGGGCAGGCTCAATACCCTTTTCTGCAACTGTCAAAAGCAACCCCATCTTCAAGGAAATCAGTTTGTTTTGCACAACAGATAGAGAGAGATCCAGTTTTATAAGCCAATATTCAAAGACTAGCCAAGACAATGTAAATCCCCATCATGTAAAACTAGTAACTCAAATTGCACAGACTAGCCATTGAAATGGTTTCTGGTCTGTTTTAGATTTAAGCAAATTATCTGGCACAACTGACCAATTAGAAAAGCGAAGCAAAAAGAAAAAGCACACAAGTTTGAATCTGATGATTAAGAGATTTTTTTTCTAGTTGTGACAGGTTTACCATTCTATATAGAGATTTTGTGTCTGGAACCACTTATTAAAAGAAAGAGAGATTTTTTCCTGCATGAAATTGTTCTTCCCTAGCACATTGTAGAATTGTGAAATGCTGAGACAAGTGTGTAGTCAAGGAGTGAACCTGGCTCATGTCAGGGTCTTCTTACACTGCATTAATCTAAGAATGCTCTGATAGATTACCATGTACACACAAGGACAAACACACACATACGATCTTCACGACAAAACACTGGTACCAGATGTGGTAGGTAGGTAATGAGAACATGAAGGGTATTATGTTATATTGATTGTAAGTCTTCCCTTTGACCTTCCTGGAAGACTTTAAATAGCTCCTACGTGTTAAACCCTACATGCGTGAGGAGAGGTGTGACTTCGGATCTCACAGCTTTAAGAGTGTCCATTTGAGCAGCTCTGTGATGGGTGAGGCAGAGACTGGAAGATCTTTGCAGCTGTATTTGTATCCTTTGCCTGTGAATTTTGGGGAAAAAGCAGACCAAACATCCTTTGGGCCATACATACTGATCTTGTATAAAGGAATCCAAGAGGTAAAAAGCCCAAATACTTTTTGCCCTTCCTCTAAAAACAAAAACAAAAATCAGAAGCAAATAATTAAGCTTTGAGGGTCTCATTTCGGATGAAAATGCCAGGATGAGAATCTATCAGGCTGAGGAAAATTACAAGCCTTTCTCTAGAGAAAAGGTGATGATGAATGACTAAGAATCACAGAAGGAAAAAGCCCATGGAGGAAAAAATCAAGAGAAAGCTGCTGAGTTCTCCCCATCAGGGAACAGTCTGTATCAGGAGAAGCAGGGAGAAAAACTGTCTGTGATGCAGAATTCATTATCTCTACAATGTTTATTTCTCTGCAAAAACTTGTTACTCTACAATAACTGTGTTTTCTGTCAGTGATTCCTGGTCTGTAGCTCCATACAGAACAGACCTGTCGGAACTTCAAGACCGGGAGAAAGGGCCATTGTGATCAGGGAACGACAGTTCTGCATCCCTGTAGAGGCAAAGGGCTGCTTTAATTATAGGCTCAGTGAATGATCTCTCTGGGCCTCAGTGTTGTTTACCCTGACTGCCACATTCATAAGGACCATCACATCACTTTTTCCTGTTCCTAGTTCCCTGACTGTCCCTCAAATTGCCTAAACTTCTTCTTTTCACTGTGCACAGCTTCCACTCCTTTCTACTGTCATCAACTTCTTTATGGTACACGATTCCTCTTCACTTAGAATAGAGCTCCCCACATCTCAGGAGATCCCGCCTTCTGATTTGACTGTAAAATCTTAAAAAGTTCAGAGTCAGACTAAAGAGTCAGTTAATTTCCCAGGCAAACCTTCTCCTTTGCAAATACAAGTATCACATTTTCTGTTCTGTAGTCATACAGTTATCAGTCTGTATTTAACCATCCTTGCTAATGCCTTATTTGGTTAGTACTCTGTTCTGGGAGAGAGACATCCTTTGTATTATTTGTCTTTTGATAATTTGATTTTGCTATTGTTCTCAAAGTATTAACATTATATGTAGGTATGTAGTTCTGGAGAAGTTGTTTATTTTAAACAGAAGGAAAATTGTTTATGAGTCTGAATTAGTCAAAGCAGTGATTCAATAGGAACACAAAATATGGCTTACTTTTTCTATCCAAAGTGTCATTACTTGAAGCCATGACAAAGATAATAATACACATTACTGTGATAAGAAGAGTTACTTGTCACACAATTTAAGCTACTCCAAGTGCACTGCGAGTTTCAGCAGCCAGTCTGTTGAACAGAGAGAACCTCCTAAATCTCTATGTACTTATACTGTTGGCACAGAGTGACCAGTTAACAAAGCAAGCAGCTATATCATTACGAAGAATTTTATGTCTGAGGCATTACATCATGTCTCTTTCCCTTCTTTGTCTTCCTGGAGGGGAAATGGAAGAGAAGAAGAATGTTATGCTTCTTGCTAATGAAAAGCAAAATCTTTCTCAAAATCCATCTTTGTTCTAAGATCTCTGTTCAGGACACTTAATCCTTGAAACAATCAACTTTCTCAGTATTGCTTCACCACGTGTTCCCAGCAACTTTTGATTTTGAATTTGATTAAATTTGTGCATGTTTTATGAGAATATTTTGAATCTTAAGTAGGTTGACCATAAATGAAGACAATAGTAACGAAGAGCTTGGTTTGATTAGTTCTTTGGTCTAACAGCCATTGAGCCGAGGTTCAGCAGGAGAGTTGAGGGGTACTCAGCACACAAGAACTGCAGGAAAGGCTGTATCTACTGTGTAAGCAGCTCTTTATCCTGGGTCCAACCAGGGGCAAATTCAATCCCTACTAATACACACAGCTTCCTCCAAGCTGTGTGTTAGCACTTGAACAGTATCACTTAAGTCTGAGATGTCTCTGTGTCACATCTGTCCTTTGTACCTGACTCAGCTGGAAGTGCCTGACCTGCAGTCAGAGTGCAGGGACCACTGCTGCTTGGCTCCAAGGCAAGGCTCATTGATCTCATCTGGAACTTTTGTTAGACAGTCAGAACACCATATTTGGCATTTCCATTTTTTTGTTTTGTTTTGGTTGGTTTTTTTTTGTGTTTTTTGTTTTTTTTTGGTGGGGGGTGTTTTTTATTATTTGTTTCGTTTTGGGTGGGTTTTTTGGCTTTTTTGGTTTTTTTCTGTATTTGCTCCTGGCTACCAGCACTGCCATTGGGAGGCCAACTTCCCACTGCACAGGTACATCAAGTAAGAGTTAATTTGTGTGCAAGAACCAGCTGTCTTACTTAAAACCAACTCATTTCTTTCATTCACCCAAACCATCCTATTTGGACTCACCCATTGTAGTCCAGCTAAAAGTGACTTTGACTTATCTACTAGGCCCTATCAGCTGCACCCTGTTAGCTTTAATAAGTAATTGATCATTTATCTTGGCCAGATTTATAATCTGTTTTCCTATTAAATTAAGGGTAGAAATTTTCACAAATTAATCATCCCAGTGGTTTCTATTTCATTTGTATTCTATGGCTCTAGATTAATCTTGCCAGCACAGCTTACGTATTCGAAGGTGTTCTCTTTCATAGCTTCCGTTTCCTGGGATGAGAAAATAAAGGAGTCTTTCATGCACGTGCAGCAGCAGAAAATAAGAGTCTGTTGTAATGTTCAAAGTTCAGATGTTCAGCAACTCACCTAGGTACCCTCTTGAGGCAGCAGTGCAGCTGCTCAGATTAGCCCACATTTTGTCAGTTGTTTCCTTCTTTCTAAGGAAGGAAACTCCTCTACAAAAGCTTCTGGATTCATTTCTACAATGCCTAACATTGTTATGATGGGGAGTGCACTTCCTTATTCTCTTGTATTTTCAACTAGGTCTTAATTATGGTAATTCCATGTCTTGCTTCCATATGGAAGAACTAAGAGCTAAGAGCTTCAAATGAAGCCAGGATCTGCCCCTGCATTAATATTACTGCAGAGACTGAATTACACCCAGAATATGTTTTCTAAGAAACAGATAATGCTGCCTCTGGGCAAAATGTATGAGTAAAATGCTTTAGTCTATTAACAAACTAAAAAGACTGGGTTTAAATAATAATAATAATGATATGATAATGATAATGAGGAGGAGGAGGAGAAAGAGGATGAAATTATGCCAAGTTGCACCAACTAGAAATAGTCAATGCAAGATTTAAAAAGGAAAATCCTGTACAGAAACCTTGTTTAAAAATAAGTTCTGAATGATACTGTCAGTTTGAGATATGGGCTACTAATGGGAAGAGTTTGGCTGTTTATGGTACTACAAAATTAATGTTTGAAAGATGGCTTTTATAGATTACTGGGTTTCTGCAAAGTTCTGTCGTGGAACTTGGAATCCACTCAGAGCCAAAACAGTTTTTCTTTTGTTTTCGTCACTCGTCCTTGCTTATGACAAGGGTCAGCATTTTTAAGTACAATGATTTGGAACTGTTTGAAGTAAGCTATTGCCTTGTTCCAGTGTGTTAATCAGGACCTTGTAATTAAAAGTAACCTCCCAACAATGAACCAAGGGCTCTGTGGCTCCTTGGCACATTGCATGGCTTGTTGCTGTGCTGTTAAAATATTTTTATGTTGCTGATGGAACAGCTTAGCTATCCAGGAAGAAAATGGTCAAGTTTGCTAAATACCTCATTGTCACACACTTGTGGAACACACTGGAGGAAAGGTTAACACGGAATTTACACTTCCTGGTGCACTGGTTGTTGAGAGAGAACAAGCAAATTTTGGGGAACAGTAGGGCTTTGACTTTTCATCTTGTAAAAAAACTGAGTTAAATATTTTACTTTGAAACCTGAACGACAGCATAAAATACAAGAAACATGTAGAGAAGCTAGAAAACAAAAGATTGAGAACATCATGTTTTTAAGGAATTAATTTTTTTTTTATGATTTGTGTATGACAGTCACTGAGATTTTAAAAACCAGGAATCCCCTCCTAATGGTACAAGAAGCAAGTATGACCACCATTTAAATATTTAGGCAATAGTCCAGCAACCTAACTTGCATATCTGCCTATATGTTGTCTTGCCAGCTGTGCTCCCTTTTCTCATTTTCTCCTGGAGACCCATCCTTCCTGTTTGTTATTTCACCTCTTTCAACACCCATATTTGGGAGGCTGGAGGCACCCAGATCTCAGCACTCTGCAGCACAGCTAGGTTTTCGGATAGACACAACATCATCTGGGCAGGAGATTAAAATCAAACCCAAAGGAATATGTTTCACTTGGGGTACCAATTAATTATGGCAACTAATTATGATTAACTCAGTGACATATGAGGATATAAAATCCAAAGAATTAATGCAAATAGAGAGGAAGCAAAACAATTTTTGGAAAACTGCCCCAAGAGGACTAGAAAACAATGTATTCTGAATGCAACCTGTGATTTAGGAGGACTCTAAACTATAGACTCCCAGAAGATGGGAAAGCGAAAATTTTCCTGTGTTCATCTTGTTTCTTTCTCCTCCTTAAGCCGCTTGGAGAAAGAGAGTTAATTAGATGGCCTTTGGTTCAATTTAGTGCAGCAGGTCCTTCCTAAGAACTTTATATTGAGAATGAGATTCAGAAATATGGCTTAAGATTTTGCCCTGGATATTTCATTATTTATTTCCAATGTATCTTTTTATTTTAATTTTAAATGTTGACATCTTATCTGCTATGTTTCTCAATAGATATATTTATCGTATTTTATACTATCAGATGGATTTTATCCTCAGTGTTAGAAACTGTCTTGTTTTGGTATTATCCTTTAATACTGAAGAGATAATGTACTTGTTGAAGGTTTTACAATCTTCCCGATGAAACAGGGTTTCATGATTGAAGAACACACATGAGCAGGTTTTGCTTTTATGGATGTAATCTATTGTGTCCTTTCTACATGAGGGCATGAAAAAGGGATGGAGGAAGAGAGAAGATTGTAGGAACTTTTTCATCCTGTTGCAAAGAAGTCAGACTTTCAGGGCAGAAGAAAGCAGTGTTTCTTGTGAACCGACATTAGCAGGATCAAGACAGTGTTACTCCCAAGTCCTACTAAGAAAATTCCTGAGCTGACAACTCAATTAGTACATCATTTTACCTTGGCAGCAGCAAGAGAATGCTGAGGCTTGGGCTGAGGAATTAATCTTCTCAGAGGCTTTAAAATATTGTTAAAAATAAACCAGGATCACTTAAAACATCTTGGTGGTTGTTAATCTGCTCCCCTCTGCATCTAGGGTCCAAGCCTAATTGCCTTGTATGACCTGGTGATGAATTGGTCTTATGAATAGTGCTGTGCCTGGATTACTTTGCAGTTGCTAACCTAAATATTTGCAGGGCGAATTGCCCTTCTTTCAGGGCCTGCTTTGTATTGTGTGGGGCTGTTAAGATTGAGAAGCCTTAATGTAACTGATATAGCAACATGCAGACATGCCTACTTTTGTCTTTTTTTTTTTTTTTTAATTTATTTTGTTGCTGTTTTTCTGTGTTCTGACTATAGTAGATTTGGCATGAACTATTGGTAGGTTTACTGTATATTCCATGTTTCCACATTTTTCAACTGGGCTTTGAGACAGCAAAAAGTAGAGGACAAAAGTCCTGAAAGACACCTCTTGTACTCGCGGAGCATATACAGCATGAGAAAGTTATGTTGTTTTATTAACATGGACAAACTCAGGTCACCAGTATGAAAATATTACTGTGTGTTTAGTGTCCAAGCCTTCTTAAGACTTCTTAGCTTTGGTTGAGACTACTGGCAGTGGTTGTAAAATGCAATGGTAGTTTCCAGAGAGGAAATGGTCCTGTGAAAATGTAACAGATTTCTGACCAGGAGCAATCAAAGACAGAAATTCTGCAGCCTCATGAATATTACCAGATGCTAAACCATCTCATTGCTGTAACCCTGCACCCAGATACTTTAAGAATGGTATGTTCCTGTAACCCCTGTAAAACCTATGGACTGACCCTCAGCTAGCCTATTGGCAAGAAGCCAAAGTTTCTCCTCCCCTTTTCCTGACCCTAGAAAAGACCCCAGACTTTGAGGAGCTTCCTCTTTATCCCCTGGAAGCTATGAAGAAATAAACTGAGGAAAACCATGGGAAAAAGAGCCTCTGTATATCTTATCCTGTTCTACATGATATCACCTCAGGCTAGCTCTGCAAATTATGAGAGTGCAGGACTAGCCTCAGTTGAACTATCATCTCATGATGGAAATCCTGGTTGTCAGGGGCAACTTACACCATTCCCAATTTGCCAGAGAGACAACACTGCAGGGTGCAAGCAATCCAGGAGGTTTCTGGAGTGCTTTGAGAACAACCTCCTAACCCTGGTGACTGAGAGGCCAGTGAGAAACAGCACTCTGCTGGACCTCCCTGAGCTTACAAACAAGAAATACATGGCTGAGCATGTGAAAGCTGGAAGCAGCTTTAGCTGCAGTGACCCACAGTGATGAGTAAACAAACAGAGGAAGGAGGAGAAGGAGGAAACAAATAGCAGAATCACAGCCGTGGGGTTCAAGGCAGGAGGCTTTGCCCTCTTAAGGAATATCCTTGGAAGATTTCTTTGGTATAAAATCTTGGAGTGAAGATAGGTAGCTGACTTGCAAGAATCACCTCTTGAATGCTCCAGCCCTGCAAGCAGGAAATCAAGCAAGGAGGGCAGGAGCCCTGCATGGATGAACAAGGAGCTCCTGATAACTTAAACATCAGACAGAAAAATACAAGAGTGTAGTGAGTTTACATGGCAGAGTTTGGTCTATGGGGGCTACAGGGTGGCCTCTGTGAATAGGAGTGAGGAACTGGGAGAACTGGAACTGGAAAGTATAAGCTAAACAGCCTCAGCTCAGTCCCTGGGAAGGAGTTGGATCAAATCTTCCTGGAAGCCATTTATGGAAGAAATTGAAAATTATTTGGAGTAGTCAGCGTGGATTTGCAAAAGGGAAATCATGCCTGGTCAAGCTGATAGACTCCCAGCAACAAAATGACCAGCTCCAAGGACAAGGGGGGAGCAGTGGGTCTTAGCAAGACTTTTGACACTGTTTCTGGTAAAATGCTTCCAGGCAAACTTATGAGGCCTGGACTAGGCAAGCAGATAGTCAGGGGATGTAAAACTGGGAGAACCACTGGGTTCTAAGATATGAGATCAATGGCATGAAGTCCATCTGGAAGCCAGGCATTAGTGCTGTGCCTCAGACACCAGTGCTGTGGCCAGTACTGGTTAACACCTCCATTCTTGATTGGACAGTGCACTCTCAGCATATTTGCAGGGATACAAAAGTAGGAGTAGTACCTGTTACACTAACTAGAGCATCTGACACATGATGAGAGGCTGAGACAGCTGGGATCACTCATCCTGGAGAAGAAGATGCTGAGAGGGTCTTATCAATGTGCATAAATACCTGATGGGAGTGAAGCAGTAAAGAGGATAATGAGAACAGAGCCAGACTCTTCTCATTGTCCTGTGAAAGGGCAAGAGACAATCTGCACAAACTGAAATACAGGAAATTTCTGAAATTGCTGAAATACTGGAACAGGCTGCCCACAGATGTTCTGGAATTTCCATCCTTGTAGACTTCAAAGTATTACAGTAATTTCATTATTATAAGCCGCACCATTTTGACTAAAATTTTGATCCGAACCCAAAGTGCAGCTTATAATCAGGTGTGTCTTATATATGGACAAAGAACAAAAAGTTGCCAACACCCTGAAGTGCGGCTTATAATCAGGTGAGGCTTATAATCGTGAAATTACAGTAATTTCACAATTACAAGCTGCACTGACTATAAGCCGCATCTCTGGGTGTTGGCAAACATTTCGTTCTTTGTCAATACACAAGCTGCACCCAATTATAAGCCGCTCTGTCGTTCGCAGTGAGGACCCGCATGCAACAAAGTTGCCAAATAGTAACAGAATCGCAGCAGGGCAGGGTTTACTGGCTTGGCTCGGGCCATGAGGGCTCGGGGCTTCCAACGGGGCCAGGTGGCCCAGCTCAGCGCTGCCACTCGGTGGGGCCGCTCAGGGCCGGCCGCCGCCGCTGCCACTGGCTCGGTCACCACGGCCCGGCGCTGCGCCGCGGTGGCAGGGGGGCATGGAGCCTGCCGGCACCCGCGGCGGTGGTGGGAGGTGGGGATGGAGCCCCCCGCTCCCGCGGCGGTGGCACGCAGGGACGAGAGCCCCCCGCCTCCCCCTGAGCTGTGAGGCCAGCAGGAGGGAGCCCCCTGCCTCTCCCCCCCGCTGTGCTGCCTGCACAGAGCAGGTCCACCCGCCGTGCAAACAGAGTAACCAATTTGTAACAATCGCGTAAATGCCGAGTTTTACTGGCAGGTGCTCTACTTGGCAGTTTGCACTGACTCGGTTTGCACTTCTGCGGTTGGAAATGTCAGAAAATTATTCACATATTGGCCGCTCCTTAGTGTAAGCCGCATTTCCGGTCTGGGAGCAAAATTTTGGTCAAAACGGTGCGGCTTGTAATTGTGAAATTACTGTACTGTATTTAAAACTTAACAGGACGCAGCTCTGCTTGCCTGCTCTAGCTGACAGAGCAGCTTTGAGCCGGGGGGGTTAGACCAATGTGACCTCCACAGGTGTCTTCCAACCTCCACCCTTCTGTGAGGAGGGCCGGACTGGATGGCATCCAGAGGTGTCTTCCAACCTCAACCCAACCTGCTATTCTGTGAGTTGCAGATTGAATGGAGATCAATTTGAGCATGTAGTACTATTTGCATTTCAGTTTCTCCAAAAATTTCAAACCACAAAGAAATATTTAGTATTTTCTTCTTTTCCTCCCCTTCCAGCACCATAACCAAAATGAATATTTACATGGAAACACTCTAGAGGAAAACCCTGGTCAGTGACCTGAGACCAAGAAAAATTGCTTGGACGTAGCCCTTTTGAGAATCTTTACTTACAATATTTATAGAAGCAGAGGAAAGTCCCCTTAACTTTTGTGGACCTTGTGTCTGACTCAGAAGGCTTAAAATTGTAAAAGCCCAGTCTTGCATGAGAATATCAATGGCTCTAAGTTTTCTCCTCTAAAAGGTGAAGTTTGCTTCCTCCTTTTTTGGTGAAGGCCTTGCGCATAAGTCAGACGTGGAGTTGTAGTTCTACATTTATCCTCTCATACAGTTAACTTTCTTGGTACGGGGATCCCAGCAGAGCATTCAGCTAAAATGAATTTAACTAATAATAGGGAATTCCATAATGTATGAGTTTTAGAATATTGCATGAGACATAATATGGAGCCTCGTACTTCATTATAAATTATTAATTAGGTTTTGAAAATTATGTTGGATATGTAAACCTATTATTAAGGAAATCTGTTGGCATTTCCACTTTTAAGAAATTAATATATTGCCATTAAAGATTCTCATTTTGATTATTCATGGAATAACTATGAGAACTGTAAGACAGAAATTAATTTCTCTTTGAATTAGTGTTCTCCTGCATTCACAATTGCAGTTATTCTTCACATCTTTCTAACTCAGAAAAATATGAAATTTTAAGTCAATTATATCTTCAGTGGAGGAAAATGGAAGATTGAATCACATTCCAGCAGATCTTCTGTAATATAGAATAGTGTCTTCTATACAGGGATATACAGAAGAGAGCTGTACAGGTCCTTCTGACTGGAGAGCATAAAGCCAGGGGCACTCTGTATTTCTGATTGTGATCCCTGGCTCTCGGGATACCTGTGGATCTCTGGGAAAGTGCAGCTGCACCCCCACTGAACAGCGGGCAGGAAAAGCAGGGAGGCGCATGCCCGTGGCGCATTTCTGGCAGGCATCTATCTGGTGTTCCACATTGTTCTGCCACTGGGATAACTCTGCTCCCCACCAGCAGTGTTTGCTGCACAGTTGGTTGCCTTCCTGTGCCACTTCGCAGCTCTCAAAGACAAAATCGTACTTCTGTGTTCTGCCTCTTCATCTGCTTCAGTTCCCCAGGTATGATTTTGGCATTTGGTCTGCTGCTGACACCTGCCAGCACAAGAGCTGGGTGATAAAGTTTTGAGGTTCCTTGTTATTTTCACTTTCATGCATGTGTATTCAGCGTGTACTATTCTGGGTCATCCATTTTGTCCTCACTGTCAGGTGCAGCTCAGGCTAGATTCCAGCTGATAATAACCAGATCACAGTCTGCATGATATTTAATTAGAAGGCTTTGGTTTGCAACTTTAGATTATTTCTGCCTCAACTACTTAATTTACTTTCACCAGCACACTCCCAAACTTTTCCTTTGATTGGTAAATATTTAGGAGTGATGCATACGAGACTCTTCAAGACAAAGATTTTAATTAAATGGTCTGTAAATATTCTTCCTTCTGTGTTACAGTTATTCCAAGTGTATGTTTAACTTGCTGATTTCACACACTGCTGTGCAGCCATAGGTTATACATTAACTTAAGGCTCAATCCCACACAGTACTGACTGTGTCTGGATCATGCTGAGTCCGTTTTCCTCCCAGAGGCGTTTAAGGGCTTACAGGGGGCTCAGCAGAACTGAGCCCAGAATCCAGGCAACACAGGCTCTTTCAAAAACCAAGCAGGTTTCCTGGAACAAGGTTTGTACTGTAACTGGACAATATTTTGTGCAATGGATTTTCATACATTCAGATTAAATATTATCCAGAAGAGTAGACCTTGTAGTTAGTGGCTGCTGGAAGACATAACCATTTAGGTATATATGGCAGTAATTAATCACTTTTTATAATTACAGTTTTATTAGCTTTTCCAGTTAAGTGTAACAGAAATTACTGAGACCAATATCAAAATATCTAAAGTTTTGTATGTTGACTGCAGTATGGTTTGTTCCTCTGTTAATGTGTATATGGTTTTTAGAGTTGCCGATAATCTGTGCAGTTCATCTACCAAAGGCCATTTGGGCATTATTTACTGCAGAGCTCACGGGACCATGCACTGGCTGCTTGTAGTCTGTGACTTCAAGGGGATCCCACTGGCAGCAGCACTGGTGGGGGGGCAAATTCCCAGGCATTAGTCCAGCTTCCTGGACCCACCTTCCAGAGCTGAGCCACTGGTGGCTGTGTGTATCAGTGTGTCATCACTGATGGCACTGGGCTGGAGTGCTGTCCTCCACTGACACTCAGAAATTTTGAAAGGTAGACATTGCTGAAGGGTACTAAATTGATTTGTTGCTTATATTTTGGGAAGCCAAGAGAGATATGGAGTAGCCTGTGCAAACTGCAGTATTAATTTTTACTCTTTCTATGAAACATTTTTCAGGAGAAGACAGTACACTGGTCTGTGTAATGTATTTGGCATTGAAAAAGTAACATACTGTTTCTAAAAAGCTTTTCTCACTGTTTTGTATGCAGATGAAAACCATAATCCTCAATTGTTTGCAAGGAAAAAGACAGGACATGAAAACTTAAAGTAATGTGGTTTAACTCTATCTACAAACAAGGAAAATTACTTCCAAAATGGCAGCTCCTGCCTTTCCTACTGGCAGGGAAGGAGATACTCTTTGATTTTGGTCCTAGTATCACCTACAAACGGTGGTAATTCAGAACTACAAATTAAACCTAAATTTTGCTTTCAGACTTATACTTAAGGCTGACCAAAGCCCAAGGCACAGTTCTGCTCCGGGAACTGTTGAAGCAGTCTCACTTTAATTCAAATACACCTGTGTGTTACTAAATGTATCCTTTGAAATTAGCAATCACACTGTTGGCCTTTGCCCTTAGTACCCCAGTTTAATGATCAGGTGCACACACATTTATTGTAGATTATCTCTTGAGATCAGTGTGATTTTAAGCGTGCAACAGCAGAGACTCACCTACTTAAAATGTTTGTAAGATCACAGCTCTAGCAATGCACTCTAACTGAACTTGTGGTATGAAATCAGCATGCAAGTAAACTGAGGATTAAGCAACTTGCTGACTGCCAGTTTTCTTGGAGTAACGGCTGTCAAGTTAGCTGCTGTGCTTTTCTGGGGAATAAGCAAAAACCCCAAACAAAACTGAACTTTTAGGAGTCTTTGGTAAATTAGAGACGGTTCTCTGTAACTTTAAGCATAATTAGCTAAGCTAACAACTTAAAAGTTAAAGAGTTGTTTACCCATTAAGGGAAGTCAGGAAATAGGTAGAAGTTTATGGGAACAAAAGTGGGTTGCTGATGCCAGTGAAGTATTTTCCAAAACTCTCTGCATAGGATGAAAGCACCACATGATTCCATGTAAGAATACTGCAGCAGAAAGTAGTCACAAGTGCCCGATATCCTCCCTGGGAAAAACAGTTCCTGGTTTAGGTGAAATGAGCCTGTACTTGGTCGTATGCTAATTGCTTTTCATTACTATGTGTTAGCAAAGCTGTTTAATACTTGCTATAAAGCCTGGATTTCACTCTCTCTCATTTAATACCAAGTTAAATCTGAACTAATAAGCTCTCAAAAGCTTAGAGGTTCCAGTAAAATGAGATTTGGCTGAAAATTGCTTGTTGGTTTCTACTGGTAACAGTGGTATAGCTTTGGTGCTCTAGGGAATGAGAGAAGCAAGACTCTGAAGAGAGAAAAGAGAATATGCTTCATTGGAATACTGAATGATCTAGTAGAAGTCATGGTGTCTTACTGTAAACTTTAGGAAGGGTTTCTTAGCCTTAAGAACAGTGAAAGATGGAATAGTCAATTTGAATAATTTTCAAGTGTTTTATTTTGTATGATGTATTTTGATTAAGTGTTGGAAATCAAGACAGAATATTGTGCATGGAGCAGGATGACTTATTTCAGTGCTTCTCAGGCAGCAGTATCTGTGACTTTTAGGGCTGAATATTGAACAGGAGCTGCTTATGAGCTGAACAATAGCAGGATTTCTCACAAATGAAGCATCTTCTCTTGACCTGGTACAGTGAAGTATAAAGATGATACTACAGCCTGCTGAAATTGGCTGGTTACAAAGGCGCACCTCTGGCTCTTCGGTTAAAACAATTATTCTGGAATGTACTGTCTGTGGCTCTTCAGGACTTTCAGAGTTAAAACTTTCATGTAAGTCTTGTCGCTGCTAGGAAAATTACCAGATGCTGACAGGGGGTGTCAGCAGTGCCTCAGCTGAACATATGCTGCATATGGTTTGGCTGCAGGCACAGACAGGGAGGCCCTGTTCCCTGCTGCTGCAGAGACTGGTGAAAACAGGCTTTAAACCAACTGATTCCAGCACAATTCTAAATGTTAGCCTCTATGCAGTGTTCATCTTTTCATCCTACCAATGAGACTGAATAAACTACTTGAGTATAAATTGGCTGGCCAAGATTTTTGCTGCATAAAAAAAGAGTTAGACAGCATCCTTACGGAGTTATTCTACAAATGGCTGTTTTGAGGTACACAGCAATCCTGATTGCTGTGCATTATGATTATATTTGTACTATTTTGTGGTGAGGCTGGAATTGAAACAGACCTAGAGACTGAATGCAAAGCAGGTTAAAATCTCTATTTACCTTAATGATTGATTATAATCTCTGAGTCTGACACAACAGTGCATTATAAAAAATTAAATTAACTGTTTTCTGGAGAAAGTATTTCTCTGCTTTTCCAGAGAACACAGTGAAAAATATTTCCTGTTTGCGATGCTGCCACAGAATTCGATTATTTTTGTCTGTGTGAGTTTGCTACAAGCACCCACCCAGCACCACCACTCACACTCCCACCTCCCACCCACACATTCTGGCACCCTGTGGCAGAAACACAGCACGTGGGGAATTGCTGAGGGCAACTGCATATTTCCCCAGTCCTTTCCAATTCACAGCACTCTTAAGCAGCTCGTGAGAAAAAATTCAAGTCTGGACCCCTGGACCCATTTCAGGAGTCCTGTTGCTTGTGGAAAGCATTTCCACTCTCAGTCCTGAGCTTCCCCCCCGTCCTTGGATGCTTCCTTCCACCTCCTGCCCAGCAACAGCTCGGGTGCAGCCAGGGGAGCTGCTTCAGCTCACAGCCTGGTGGGAAAAGCAGAAGGCTTGTCCAGCATCTCTCCCTTTAGGTGGTAGCATGCTCTTAGATTGGCAGGAGCCACCAATTCATCATTAGAAGCCAAGTAGATGAAAGGAGATGATGGGGACAGGATCAAGTGATCTATGGGGAGAACAGCATCTCTGGGTCAGTGTGGGGTAACAAGACAAAAATTCCTCTCCTGGCATAGAAACAAAGTTTGCTGAATTATGTAATGGAAGGCAAGAGGTGGGAAGAGATCCGGCTCAGGTATTCAGTATTGCTTAGATAAAACACAGACCCTAGGACAGAATTTGTGCAAGCTGCATACTGGAACTAGAAACATGGTTCATATTTCAAACTTAGTAGTTTAATTATGTGCCCAGCATGTTAAGGGAATGGCTAGTAAGGTTTTCCTCAATTTATTTTCTGAACCTGAAGTGTAAGGTCTTTTTAAAAAGGACAGTGTCACTGACGGAAACCAAAGCAAAGACAGCTCATCAACATAAATTGACTTTTTTAGTAAGGCTAAAGGCAATCTTTCAGGTTCAGAGCTATCCTGTGCTCTTACATCAATTACTAGCCAAATCTGCAAACTCCAGTTTAGAAGATTAATGGACCATCATCAAAATAGTCAATTGAATCTTGAAACAGGCACTTGAATCTGAACTCCTTTCAAAAAATGAAATTTAGGGTTTGTCCTCTGCAAGGGTGGATAATGGATTATTTTTCTTATTGTACACTTTTTATAGCTATCATCACTGTAAGCATCAAAGTGCCAGAGGAGCATTGATGGATTGGTCCTTGCAGACCCATGGGTTATAAGGCACTACTCCTATCATCACATATTTTACACATATGGCACTTAAGCTGAGAAAAGTATGCTGAACTGCCAAGGTCAGAGAGAAACAAAATCCAGAATCTGTCTTCTCCAGCCCAAGGGAAGGAAGATGTCATAAAGATATCTCTTCTGCCTGAAATGGGTGTTTCCTTTTTTTCAGATAATTTACCATTATTTTTGGTGGTAGAAGAATCAGAGTTGTTTTACCACTAGTTATAGGAATATGGGTGTCTGAGTCAATGACCATAAAAGTCTCTTGGAGCACTGGTTCCACTTCCCCCACTTCAGGCAGTTATGTAATTTGGTACCATAGATATACATAACTAACTCCATCTCAGGCTACTAAAGCTAGAATTTCTTCCTTGCTGTTCTGATAGGAAGACAGTTGCATGATTACAGTGTTCTGATATTAAAAATAATAACCTTGATTTTGACTGAAATGCTTGAAATAATTTTGATTTCCCATCAAAATGTGACTCACTTGTGCAGCTGTCATATCTTAGAGAGGCAGTCAATATGTGTTATTTGCATTGATTCCTAGAAACAACCAAAATATTACAAAAAACATAAGACTACAAGAGATCTCCTTGAGTATAATGCAGATAAAAGTTTAATATACATGGGTTTTTTTAAAACAGGACAAGTAAGCTAGTCCAAAATTTATAGATTTGTGTCTGATTCCCTGTCCAGGCAAATTTTCAAGTGAGTGACATCGTGTGTTTTCTGTGTCTTCAAAATTAGGTAACTTCTTTTCTGAATAAATAAATAGCTTGCTTAATGTGATCATCCATGCTTTAAAAATATTTTTGAGTTTAATATTAATAATGAAGGAAATAATTAGTTACTACAACAGCAGAAAAACAGAATGATAACTACAGTAATTTCACGAATACAAGCCGCACCAATTTGACCAAAATTTTGGTGGAAACCCGGAAGTGCGGCTAATATTCCGGGGCGGCTAATCTATTAACAAAATTCTAAAAGCTGCCAACACGGAAGTGAGAGCCCGCGGCAGCCCCAAGCCAAGCTGGAGCCCGGCCGGCCCCGGCAGAGGTGGGAAAGCCTGGCAGAGGCGGGGCCAGCAGTGTGGGGGGCGGGCGGCTGAGCCTGAGCCAGCAGGGCGGGGCAGGGAGGGCGGCAGAGCCTGAGCCAGCATGGCGGGGGAGCCCGGGAGAACTGGGGCTAGCAGTGCAGGGGAGCATGGCAGAAGCAGGAAGGCCGGCGGGTGGGGCTGCCTGGCAGCGGGGGAAGCCCAGCAGAATCGGGGCCAGCAGCGTGGGGGAGCCCGGCGGTGCGGGGGCCTGCAGTGCCGGCCAGGGCGAGGAAACGCGGCGGCGGTGCAGACGGGAGGGGGCGGCCGGCGAGCCTGGTGGCGGCGGCGGCAGCCCTGCCGGCAGGGCGAGCGAAAGCGGCGCTCGCGAAAGAAGCGCCGCTCGGCGAGCGAAAGCGGCGCTCGCGAAAGAAGCGCCGCTCGGCGAGCCGAAGCGCCGCTCGCGAAAGAAGCGCCGCTCGCGAAAGAAGCGCCGCTCGGCGAGCCGAAGCGCCGCTCGCGAAAGAAGCGCCGCTCGCGAAAGAAGCGCCGCTCGGCGAGCCGAAGCGCCGCTCGCGAAAGAAGCGCCGCTCGTGAAAGAAGCGCCGCTCGGCGAGCCGAAGCGCCGCTCGCGAAAGAAGCGCCGCTCGCGAAAGCGCCGCGGGGCGGGGCGGGCGCGGCGCGGGGCGGGCGCGGTGCTCGCGAGGCGCGGCGCAGGGCGAGCGAAAGCGGCAGCGGGGCGAGCGAAAGCGGCAGCGGGGCGAGCGGCGAGCTCGGCGGCGGCAGCCCTGCCAGCCGGGCGAGCGAACGCGGCAGCGGGGCGGTGCTGACGGGAGAGGGGGGCCAGCGAGCCCGGCGGCGGCGGCAGCACCACCCGGCCAGCCCCGCCGAGCCGTGGCGCTGAGCTGGGCCACCCGGCCCCGTCGGCAACCATGAGCGGGCCGAGCCTTCCTGGCCCCGCCCCGAGCCAGTAAAGCCCGCTATGCCGCAATCCTGTTACTAATTGGCCAATTTGTGAAAGCTGCGCACGGATTCTCGCGACGAACGAAATTGCGGCTAATATTCGGGGTGCGGCTTATCTATTGACAAAGACAGCAACATTGTTGAGGCACCGGGGGTGCGGCTTATAATCCGTGCGGCTTGTATTCGTGAAACTACTGTATAAAATTGAGGTTTATAATTGCTTTGAAGTTTTCTGGCAGGTTAAATTCAGAGAACAAATGTTATTGAAAATACCTAGCACATAAATGTTGTTGTAGCCTTGTCACCTGCTTTTCTTGGATTATTATTTCCTATATTTTCTGATACAAGGCATTCTTGATAGACTAAATTCAAACAAAAAGTAGAAAATTACAAACTAAAGGTAGAATTAGCAAGATGATTTTTTTTTGTCTGAAAGAGAAACACGGTGGAGATATTCAATCATCTGGCATAAGAAATATGGCCATGAATGTTAATTTACTTCAGACTGTAACAAAAATAACAAGTTAGTCATTGTAGAGAGAGACTAAAGAAAGTAAAGTACTGGTACTAAACGAGAAATAAACTCCAAGCACTGTGTGGTTCTTGAAGGCCATGAATCAATACCACCTAGGAAGCTCCTAATAACAGGATGCCACAATCCTTCCCACCAAGTGCAATCTGTTTCTTTTTTTCTTAATTTTTCTGAAATATTCACTGTTCTGCTCTCATGAGTGTATCAAAAGCTGTAAATGTTCAGGGATTTTTGCTCTGGCCAGCAGGAAGGTACCCAAAGTCAGCAACCACACTGTACTCAGGTAGGTATTTCTGTAGTGTCACACTGGCCAATCATTCTGCTGACCTGTTATTTTGTTATAATAAACATCAGAAGCAAGATGCTCTTATGTATCTTTGCATAATTTCTACTGATGATGCATCATTCAACACAGTCCACTACCTGCTTCACTTTTCTAGTATCTGATGACACCGTGTCTCTGCAGAGCTACTGTACCTGCCCTCCCTTCAGCAGAGCTCAATGATTTAAGTGAGCACTGAGTGCTGCTTGTGATTCCTCCCTGAGCCCAGCCATAATCTCTCCAAAATCAAATAAATCCATGCACGGGGCCCTTGCTATCACTTACACATAAAATGCTCCTTCCTCTCACTCCAGCCCCTGATCTGAATCATTCAATCACCCACTGAAGATGGTCTGAAGATGGTCCTCAGCCATCGACTCCTTAAGATCCTTTCTCCACGTATATTATTTTTCCATCCCTTTTCCTGCCCCCCCCCCCCACCCTCGCCCCTGGTCGCATCGCATAACAAGGTGCCCTCATATCCTCAGGTAATTCTGGAAGAACAGTTTTGAATAGAGAAGAGGGGATGGCAGGGTAATTAAACGGGTGGGGAAGAAGGTTGATAAAGAGGAGCTGCTAATAGTCACATTTACATGCTATTATTTTGAGCAAGGAAAACAAGTACAGAATGGCCGTAGGGCCATCAGACTCTGCAGTGAGTGTGACATGGGAAAGGACAAAAGACAGCAGCTAGAGCAGAGCAGAAAGAGAAAGCAGAAGGCTGTAGAGTGGGACAACTCCAACTCTGACATCTTCCTCGTTCTTCCCAACTAGTCCATATCACTTTAATGTATATCCATCTAACAGAAAATCAAACATTTTTCAAGATAAGAAGAAAATTAAAAATATATAGTGCAGAAAAAAAAAAAGAAGAAATAAATTATTGACTAATTTCTTTTCCTTCCTATTTCTATTTCATCTCCACAGTCCTTTCTCTTCCTACTTCTTATACTTTGTGAGACACAAAATAAAGGTGGAATTCAGCCTTCCTAATTGGTAACTGGAAGTCTTCTTTATGTTAAAACACAATGATCTGTTTATTGGAAACTGCTCTTCTGTAGTACCAGCCATCTCTCCATGTCATGCTGTCTGAATAATGCCTCTTGAGGATGGGGAAGAAGAATAGCATCGCAGTCAGACCCCGTGGGTTTATAAATAGCATTCTAGTAGCCTGAAAGGCTGAAGCCATCATTAAGTTGCATGCAGCTGTAGTGGTGTAGGTGGGTGAGTAAGAGCAACTCGGAGATGGGATAATGGTAACCTGGTACACAAGGGTCATTTTTCATTGATGGCGTCACTCCACTGGGCTATTGTGCTCTCCCTAAATTAGGTCCCTGTGTTTAGAGAGCTGAGCAAGCTCGGCCTGGGCAAAGCACATTTAAAAGAAGATTAGAGGGGAAAACAGTTTGTTGCGCGTTGTGATTTATACCAAACTGTGAAAAACTTTTCTCGCTTGGGTCAGTAATTGCTTTTATCAGCAGCAAAGTAAATGCAAGAGGAAGGGCCTTTAGGAAGCTGCACACCAGCCTCCTGCATGTGAGGAATGGGAGTTTCACCGGTCAAATCAGGAAGTTAATACAGCAATTTAACTCAGGCTGTCCTTTCAGTGTTTTTTTAGCAATGTGATTCATTTTGTCATCTTGGACTTTTTCAGTGCCAAGTCGACAAAGGTCTTGGTTTTGGAAAATCCGATTCAATTTATTATTATTAATTTGCTTGCAGATAAACAAAAATGGGAAAATCCTACACTAATTTTACGTAGTTTATATAAGAAACTCAAGATGAAAATAATTAGCCACCTATGTTACTTTGAGCTTGTATGCACAAACATACCACTCTTCACTCATTTCTGAACTAAAAAAATTGAGATCTTGATCCTTCTCCCAGTGAAGTTGGTGGGGGAGTTGCCTTTAACTTCAATAGATGCATGACTCACCTTAATTCCCCCTGTGGGACTTGCTACTATGTAAAGTTTCTTTGGAGGTTAATTGCTTGCAGAAGAGACTTTGCCTGGGATCTACAAAGAAGGTGCAAGTTGCACAACTGGAGCCATAGCTTTGTACTGTAGCCTGGAAAAGACACTGTCATTTAAAGCAATATGATCCCTTTTTCTCAGTAATCCTGCATCTTAAAAATTAAATTGGGTCATTCATTAATTTAGGGTATGTCTTAGAGAGGCATTTCCTTTGCCATCTTGCCCAGCAGATGTGGAAGTAGGGCAAGTGCTTTTGTATTTTACTGAAATTATTCCTTTTGGCTTTTTTTGTCTTCACTCTCTTTCAAGAGTCCTTTTAAAAAAAAATCACTACCTTGAAGTAGACTTTTAGAAAATATTTATAAAAGAAACATGAAAGAAAACTGTTGCAGGAGTGGAAAAGAGGGTTTCTAAACTAAGTAGATAGAATCATTCCTATTCAGACTTTTCAGATTTGTGTGTGCGACTTCATTATATAAATGTGCCCTTTGCTATTCTGAAAAATCTAAGAGATGTATCACTACCAACTAAAAGCTGGGGGAAGGTTGTTCCTTTATCTTCAAAACTCTATATTCATTCTCCCATGTCACATTTTTTGTAATCCTTTCCCACCTGTATTACACTTGGAATAATCCTTCTCACTCCTTGTCACATGTGCATTAAACCTCTTTTAAAGAACAGACTTAGAGCTTCTAAAACAAGCATTTCATTTTTGTTGTGCTGTGATGTCAAATCACTATTAGAAATCTCACGCATGTGCCAATCTGGAATTTCTTCTGGAAGTTCCTTCCCTCATAAATTGCTGTACTTGGTCATCCATAACATGTACTGCTGGCACTGCCCCTCTGTTCACTGCAGCTTTTGTTGTTCATCTGGAGGCAAAATATTAGACTGTAAATAACAGAGTACATAGCTCAGTCTTCCAGAAATACCCATGCAAGTGCTCATTTGCATTAGCAAGGGTTTTCAGTGGCAAATGGTAATAGTACTTTCATCTTGCTTTTTTAGAATTGTAGAAAAACCTTAATGTAGGAAGGACTCATCTCCTAAAACTTTGGTTTGTAGCTTTGAGGAAACACTACATCTTGTATGAAACTAAAAGGGGTATAAGTTTACAGCTGGAAAAGGGGTTTGCCTTTTTTCTCATGGCAGTTCTGTTGATTAATTCTGTTTTGCATCATTTTACTAGACCTCAGTGTGATGGCACCTGAATACTATATACATTTATCAGCTTTCAAAAAAAAAAAAAATTCAGATTAAGGAAAGATTTTTGTCAGTTATTGATCTCCAGTACAGGAAGTTAATCCTGTTCTCAGATGCACTCTTTAGCGTTCTGCATCCAAGCTTCTCTGAATAGTAAGCACATATGGAAGGGCTGACTGAATCAGTGAACCTGCAAGATTTAGAAGAGGGTTTTACTGCACTACCAGCACAAAAGCTATGATGAACAAGTCTGGAAGATTAAAACTATTCAGTTCTAGAAACTTGATAAATTATCGATTCTAATTGACTAGATACTATTATATCTGCAACTGCAATTTTCTAGGTATTTTCTTCCTTAAATGTAGCAACATTTGACATGCAATGTAATTTCTTACCTTATTATCTAAAGTAGATTTTAGCCTGGCTTTCTAAGAAAATTAAGTTTTTATGAGCACTTTGTTAATCTGCCAATTGATCATTTCTAGCTCTCCAAGCCTGTTTAATCTGTTGATGAACTTCAAATACATTTAAAAGATGGTTTCAGATCTCAGTTATCAGGATTTCTTAAGTTTCAGAAACACTGTTGGCTGCATAAAGGAAAGACCCAAATTAGTGGAACAATTCAGCTCAGCAGTTTTCTCTGCTTTGTCTTTTTGTCCAGCTGGTAGATAGAGGACACGTGAGGAACTGAAGGTTCCCTTCTCTGAGCAGGATTAAAAAGTATACTCAAAAGGAATGCGATGCATGTACCAGGGATATCTCTGGAAAGGAACGTAAAGGAACATAGGAACACAAATTCATTGAAACTCAGAGCTGAATAATACTGTTAGAAGTCTCTAAGTGACCAGCACAAACCCTTATAGATACCAGAGAGGCTATGAGATAAGTCTGTAAGACCTGTTCAAAGTGGCTTTTAACTACTGACACACTGCTTGTCTCATATAAATTAAATTTTCCTCATAATGTTGCCACTAAGGTGCTTCTCTTGCCTTTTAATCAACTTCACTGAGTTCCCTTTCAGAAACACCCCTTTCCCAAAGTCTGAAGAAGATACTACAGACATTGGAACTTCACCAGGCCAGTCCCAAGCTAACACAGATCACCAACCACGGTCCATATGGACCCTCTCCATACAGTGTCAGCATTTCCAGTCTCAATCTGCATTTATTTCTCCTTTGCTTCCCATGCTTAGCACTGTAAAGCAACCACTTTGCCCCCTCACTTGAGTCGTTATTCCAAACTCACTGCTTCCATGGGGTGCTCTTCCTGCAAGAGCAGGGCTGGTGGCAGGCTGTGCCTGCTGCTGCTGACTGCTGGAGAGTTCTGTGGTCACTCCCAGTTATTTGCTACCTCATTTGACCTGCATCCCTTAAGCCCATTTGTTTGCCTCATCCCCTAACTACACCTTGCATTTGAGAGTGTGTCTGTACTGCTCTCCAGAGAAGTAATTACACTGCAAGTGCAGTCACACCAGTCTCGGAGGAGAGGCAGTGGGGCTGATGGCCTTTGCTAGTCCTTTAGGGCATCTGCTCTGCCATGCAGTTTGTCTTGCCCAATTTCTTTTTGTATCTTATCTGAGCTACAGTAAAACTATTGAAATGATATCTACAGTTCCAGTCCAAGTGTAGAAATATTTTTTGGACAATAAACTTTCTGAGCAAGGACTACCAGTTCATACAGGTCTTTGCCAGCAGCCATGACACAGGGCTTTAAGACACTGTCTCACAAAATTTTCCTTGTAGCATATGAACTTTGTTCAGATTGTGCATAAAATGTTGTCCCTGCTGTTAAGTCTGAGGAATAGCAGCAAGCCAAAAAGTTGTCCAGGTTTTGGACAGAAAGAGACCCTGGGAACCAAGCGTCGGTTTGGTCAATGGGCCGTGCAAACTGCACTCGTGAGCAGGGCATGCAGACCCAGGAGAGGCGGGGCGGGGCACCATCGAGGAGACTTTTAAGGTCCTAAACGTGACCATCCCCGCGCGGCCGTTTGTTCCTCCGGCGGGGGGAAGGAAGGAGGGCAGGCAGGCTCCTTCCGCGAGCGGGACCCGGCGGGGGCCACTGGTGCGGGCGGAGCGGGTCGGGTTGGGTCGGACCCCGGCGGGGATAGCCGGGGGTAGCCGGGGGTGCGCGCCCCGCCCCGCCCCGCCGCGCCGCGCCGGGCGCCGCTGCCATAGCGATGCCGGAGCGGGCACCGGCCGGGACGCGCGGCGGCGGCGGGGAGCCCCGGCTCTCCCCAGGTAAGGGCGCTGCTCCGGGGCCGCCTCCCGGGGAAACTGGTGCAGGCTCCACGCTGCGAGCTGTGTTTTTAATCTCATCTCGCTGCGTTTGTTCTCCCGCGTGTCCTCCCCCCGCCGTGCCCCTTCTGCCCGCTCAGGTGCAGTTTCTCTCAGAGCCGCTTTCTATGGGAACTTCCCTGCCGAGAGCAGTGTCTTGTGCTCGTTTATGGTTCCGTGTTTTCTTTCCGCGTGGAAAGTTGCGAGCGGTCCCAGGGCGCGAGGGCTGGCCCGGGGCTGGGTGCCCGGGCTTTTGTCCGGCCCGGTGCCGCGGCGGGGCTCGGCCCGGCTCTGCCCTGCCCCGCTGCCCGGCTGCCTCCGCCGCGGCCCCGTCAATAGCGGGGATTAAAAACTGCGGCGGGGGATGTTCCAGGCGTCTCGCTGAAGCGCAAGCAAATCCTTTTATCCGCGGCGGAGCAGAGGCTCGCAAAACTTTCAGAGTGCGCTCAGGAGGGAGCAGCCTGGAAGCCAGCGGGCACGGACGGGCTCCGCAGCTGCCGCGTTTCACGTGGAGGTGGGGGCTGGATGTGCCCGCGATGGAACCCCCGGCCGGCTCCTGCACCTCCTGCCGCTGCGCCTCCGCCTCGCCCAAACTCCCCGTCCCCGCTGCCCTCCGAGCCCCCGCGGCCCTTGCGATGGCAAAGAGACAAAGAAGGGTCCGGGGCTGCCGCCTTCCCCAAAGCACAGCTGTATCCGTTCTCTCCTTGTTTCGGGGCGAGGGGGAAATCCCCCATAACCCCGCCGACAGTGGCAAGTTTTCGAAGATCCCATTGCCCCTTGCTGGAAGAATCGTGTCTTGAGCTTTGTTTTTAAGGCGGAGCCACTTCAGACTGGGCATCCCAGTGGGTTTTGGGACATTGTTTACCGTGGTGGGGAAGATGCCTGCCTGCCTGGCAAAGACCTCAGGCTGGGGCAGGAGACACATGGGCAGTAGTCCCCCCCCATCTTTCCCAGGCACTGGAGTTTGTGGATCTCCAAACGGTCTGCTGGATCTCTCAGGCGCAACCGAGGAGGAGATCCCTTATAGCATGTCCCAAACACTCCAGTCACTTTCAAATTTAAGTTTTCATCTTGCTGTCACCACAGCAAAGGGTGGCTTCTGGGTGTACTGCTTTTAGTTCTTGTTTTCTTTCTTTGTAGCAAAAAGACTTTGCTGTGCACTTGATGTAATTTTTTTGGATTCTTTGTGCCAGGGGACAGACAAGTCAGTCAAGTGTCCCACAGCCTTCCAACAGAAGCAAGTCAAGGAAAAATTATGCCATTTTCCTCTTCCTTGACTCCTACTTGAAAATTGGGTGTCATTTGGTGAACATGTTTTAGATAAAAACCTCCCATGTGTGTTGGGGCTTAGTGCTGAGCACCTGAGAAGGAAGACTGGATTGCTGTTACTGGGAATTTCTTTCTGTTGCGTATGAGGATTGTATTTACTATTGTAAGGTAGCTGTGCTAGTCATACTGAATTTATTAGCTAATTAGCATTAGAGAAACAAGTGCATATTGAAATTATTCTGGTTTCTTAAATTGCTAACGAATGCAATTACACTCTGAGGGAGTTACAAATGCCTTCTCTGCACCCCTGCCACACACCTTTGTTCACCACAGAACTCCTTCGTTTTGTGTGTGTCTTTATTTCCTACAACCTAGCTGAAACTTCTTTTAGTTGGGAACTTTGTAAGAAAATTTTTTTTAATGGTGGCTTTTGTTTTCCTGATGCAGGCAGCACCGCCTGAGGAGCTCAGCTCACCCAGTCAATGTGAAGGCAAGGCAAACCAAGGTGCAGCAGATGAAGGGGAGGCAGCAAGGTCAGCTGGTGGAGACAGCAGTGTTGCTTTGAGCTACCCCAGCCTCCGCCTCCATGCCTACAGCGTCGAGAGCATGACAACATTTCCGAATGGCTGTGGAAATGGCACCACCGTTACTTGTATAGTTATGGATAATAAAGACCCCCAAAACCAGACTACCTGTGCCACTCATAATGGGGAACACAGCACCAGCAACAGTCTTGAGGAGGAAGTTCAAGAGGATAAGCTCAGCCCTTCCAAAATCATGCGCTTTTTCACCACCCCTCGGAAACGGGCAAATTCCAGCTCTGACAGGCCTCGTTCTCTGGTTTTGATGGGCAACTCATCTACGTGGAATGCCTTTTCTTCCATCAGAAAGATGGGATCCTTCAAGAAGTTGAAATCTTCAGTTCAACAAGGAATTCAAACAAGCGAATGCTCAGAC
Source organism: Catharus ustulatus (assembly GCF_009819885.2). Classification (NCBI taxonomy): domain Eukaryota; kingdom Metazoa; phylum Chordata; class Aves; order Passeriformes; family Turdidae; genus Catharus; species Catharus ustulatus. Next base: position 49,462,499 of record NC_046222.1, on the reverse strand, counting down.
ATCTTAAATGAGAACAGCATAGGCAAACATGGTTCAAACGGAGCAGTGGTGCGAGTTCAGACTAACAGGTATTCCTATTCAGGGTCTCTACATGATTTCCAGAGTGCAATGGATGGTTTGGCTTCTGACTGCTCTGATGTGGAGGAGAGTGATGAGTCCTTCCTGAGGAACACTCACCGCTCACGCAGCATCAGGCGAGCTTACGGTGCTGGCCGCATAAACTTGCTAGACACAGATAAAGTTCAGAGTCGCCACAACTGTGTTAGGCCAGCATCACCTGTCATTCCAGAGCCAAAGATCTGTGAGATTTTGGTGAAGGACTCTGAAAACAACAGGATCATTTATTGGAGAAGCAGAAGTTCAGATAATTTAAACTTTCTGAAAAAAAGCTCATTCAAGCGGAAGTCCACCTCAAACCTTGCTGATCTGAAGGTTGCAAATGAAAAACAGGTGCCAGCAAGGACTGTGAGTGTTGCTTCTGCCGACTCCGACAAAAGCGGTGGAAACCCTGAGAGGAGATCCAAGCGATGGAAGAGCCCTATCAGAGCAAAGGATTTTGACCGAGTTTTGAAACTTGTCAGTAACGTTACAGATGTTGCAAGGAAGAAGGACGGCCCCAAGAGCACAGCTCCTTCTCCCAGTGAGCTGTCCCAGAGAACAAGGTCAAACAGGCTGCATGATGACTACTCCCGCAGGGTTTCCAGCAGCACAGATCACGATAGGAAGAGATGCACCTCCTCGATATCCAGTCCAGACTCTTCCTTGCCAGGAACACCTTGCCTGCAAAGCCCTGTGATTGCTCAGGATAAAGAGGCTGAAATGAATGTAGCTGTCACTGAAGATAAAAGCGTCAGGACATCATCAGGTATCCCTGATTCTGATAGCTTTTCACCTACTCTGAATGACATTAGTCCATTTTCCAATGAAGTCTTCTATTCAGACTCGGATGAGCCAAAAGCTACCCAGCAGTGTGTGGATGAAGCCGAAAACCTTCATGTTCCAGTCAGGCCAACTACTCCAAAGCCTCAAAGTCCAACTGCAGGGAAGGTCAAGTGCAGTATGAATTTCCAGTGTCCAAACCATCACAGCACGTTGTCACTGAGCTCATCAGAGAGTGAGGAGAGAGTTGAGGTACCAGGGCTGAAGCTGGGCAGGAATCCTGTTTGCTTCCAGGACTCTGTGCAAACTGTCTACTATGATGATGGAAATGAAGACAGTGGCATAAGCAGCCACTCTCAGCTAAGCCTCAATTTAGCCTCTGGTACTGAAGAAAAAAAGGAAGAGGTAAGAAAGAAAGCAAAATCCTTCAGAAGCAATGTATATTTCCTATTGGGTTTTGTCTTTATTGATGCAAAACAATGCAAACAATGCAAAGTAATAGCTGCTGCAGCTTGTTATTGCTAAAATATGCTGACAGCAATTATTTCCTTTAAATATTCTCTTTGGATGCTAATATACAATTATTTTTTCTTTGCACATTAATATCAAAGGAAGTTTTGGCAGCAAAACTATTCATGTATGTTTTCAAGGGCAACTCATTTCACCCTGAAGATACACCACTTTGTCACGTTGCCGTGTCAGATTTTACCAGCGTGAGCAGGGTCTGGCTGTGTTTCCTGCACAACTGAAAGGACTTTTTTTAAAGAGTCAGTGTATTCTGAAGTAGTGTTGACTTACTGTAAAACCCTTTGCCTGTGGTAACTTTGCAGAACATGGTAATATTTGTAGAGCAGTGTGGTGTGAAAGACACAGTACAGAAGTTTAAGCATTCAGTTGAATCCAATGTTTTCCTTGTACAATGATGACCATGCTGAGGGTTGCTTATTCTTTTGCTTGCCAACTGCAGACAGCAGTACTTTAGATGCTGGGCTGAGAGTGTTGCTGCTGTTGTTTTGGTGAAGACATTGTTGTTTGCACTGCACCTAGTGAGTGACTTTATACTCTCAGTGAATGGGTAGATAGATGTATTGCAGCACCTCTGAAGTAAATTCACATATGGTGTGAGTTGACACCAGAGAAGTTGCAATGATTTGGCAGCCTTGGTGAAGAGCTGTCAGACATACCCTGCACCTGTCTAAAGCAGTGAGGCTTATCTCAGCCCCAGCTCACTGGGGCAAAAATCCATCTGGATCTGTATAAATATGCAGGTCATTCACAAAATAAAACTGACATATCTTTTAAGCCGCCTCAGTTTGACTAAAGTATCTTAGACCTTGGTATGAGATAGGCAAGGCAATGTTTCAGCTGCACAAGCTTCAGCCTCTAATGCTGTGAAGTTTTAAAATGTCTATGAAGCTGTCCTACTTTTAAAAGCTTGGCACAGTTTTTGCAAAGTAACTGTAAATGGTTGCAGAGCTTATCAGTATTGTCCTTCTGCTGGAGAAAAGCAATTTTGTTTACTGCTCTGTGTGCAGCAATGGTAAGAGAGAAAAACTAAACTCATTGTGTATAAATGTCTGGGCTTGGAGGTTATTCCCCTTCTGGAGCTCTATAACTGCTCCAACCATCTATATTTTCCAAAACTCACATGCAAGGAGAAGCTTTCATACTGCCAGAAGAGGTGAGAGTTGTAGTGTGGATGGATGCCAGTTGTATTTCTCAGGAATAGAATGAGAGGTGGAATTAATGCTACTCATCTACCATCTAGTGGTGAGCTGCCATCATGACCCTGAAGAAATTAATCTGGTCCTTCCCCTTGGCTCCCAACAAACCAGTACAGTTTTTATATGAATGTGTGTACATTGGGTGGATGAAAGCTACTGCAGTTTTTAGTTTTAACACCACATTCTGTTATTATCTAACATGTAATTTAAGCTTTCTCTTTATATTATAACATATTTCAGGGTAATTGTGAGTGTCTTTTAGTGCTTGCTTCTGTTGTCTAAAATACAGAGTGTGCACTGGTGGCAGCTCTGGGTTTGTGTAGTGGGCAGGCAGGCAATATGGGATGGATCCTGGCAGAAGATGGAGGAAGTGGTGACCAGGGAACAAGACCCTTGGCTGTAAGCCCTCACTCTGCTGTGCCACTGCCTGGAGCCCCTGTGCTTCGTGAAAACAGCTGTGGCCACTCACATGGTGTTGCTGCATCCAGACAGACCTCTCTTCTGATGGAAGAAAACAAAGTTTTTGGAGATGGTAGCTGTGGGTTGGAAGCAGGAGCTGTGCAGGACAAGGTCTGCTTTTATCTTACTATGCAAGGGATATAAAGTCTGTTTCTCTTTTCCCTGCCTGCTTCTCATCTCATACATAGCCCTAAAGCTGTGGCACTCAGTGACTGCAAAACAGGTAGAGTGGTATGGTTTCTTCCTACCGTTTCTTTGAAGGATTTAATTTCCTGCTTTACAGCATGCTTCCCTCAGCATGGAGCTAGCTTGGCACCAAAGATACTTATGCCAGGTTATTTTTTAATTGGAGTTTATTCAGCCTGTAGGCACTTTTATAAATGCCACATACTCACACAATGAGGTCACTGGGGTTTGAACTTTTGACTACAATTCATTTTTACCTTACACCTTCTGCGTTACAGAACTGTACCTGCCCAGCAAGTTGTTCTGTGATGGCTGGGTGCTTAGTTCGCTCTCAATAATCATTTGAGATGTAGTGTGGAGCCATGGACATAACACATTTTCAAAATTTTGTCTGAACCTTAAATATACTGTCTTGATGGACAAGTCTGCATTGTTTCCACGTTTCATGGGTCTGCCTTTCTGTACAGATTAGAAGTATAAGCTAGTATGTATTCCAGTACAGCCACTAAAACCTGAAGACATGTTTCAGTACAAAGCCTAGAAGGTTCTAACCAACCAGGCTCTCTTTTCAGGACTGACTGTTGTAGCTGGAAGCAAGTGTAGTTTATTCCCTTACTCACTCATCTAATCATCAGAAATGAAGTCTCTGGAATTTGGATCATCTCTATATATTTTCCCCAATATGCAAATTAAATATTTCTACCTTGTGGGGAAACACACTGTAAAGCTGATTTTGCAGTATTTATGCAAGGATATCTAATTGTTCATCAGAATTGATGTTTTGGGTTTGTTGTTTTTTTATTATGTGATTGAGTCTTGAGATCCTGTCACTTTTGTTACTTTGTTGATTTCACCAAAATGCAAGATTTGGACTGGAGCAGGGGAGATTTCTTGGGTTTTGGTGCTTACAGAGGTTGCTTCCCTGGGAAGAGTTAATGAAGTGCATCCTGGATCCGTGCCTCAGCACTTCTGAAACTACAGAGGTGTGAGTCACCAAAGCTCACCTGTGACATCCCATGCTTTGCCACTGTGTGCTTCATGCTACTGTCATTTATATTCAGTATGTTGCTTTTAAATAGCATGAAGAGATGATTAAGTACAAGCTTGTACTTGCTTGGAGTGTTTCACATAGTCTTTGCTTTCATGAAGGAAGAGCCTCATGTCAATGCAATAAAAAAAACCTAGTTTGTTTTGGACTGGCATGTGTCAGCCACTAAGGCTGCCTAAACAAAACACTCTTCTGAATTTGTTACAAAAAAGTAAAAATCAAGTTACTTGGCATTTCACTTACTCTTTCACAAACTCTAAGGTCATCTGGTATTTAGGTTGCCTTGCTGGCATCTGGCTTCACAGTACACCAGACTTTTTATTACTTGAGTACCTTATCTGCATGACCATAAGTGAATGATAAATTACAGTGAAGAGGTAACTCTGCTATAATTATGGTTGAGTCACAGTTTATTTGCAGACAATATTTTAAATGTTCTAAGACCTGTCTGTCAACTCATTTATGTTCATGCCATACAAAAGTCGCTGGTCCCAGCTAGTCCACATCATAAAGTCGCTAGTGCTCAGATTGGCAGAGTTGAGCTGGTTTGTCCTGGACAGATCTCTGGGCTCTGACTATTGAGCACACAGGGCTTAACTTGGAGGACAGGTTATAAAGATGAAGAGGAAGAAGAGCTTTATGGGTGGTATACAGAGGACTCAGATATGTCCTCATTGTTTATCCTTACCATTTCTAGCTTCTAAAAGTGTCCTCACAGTGAAGGACCAAAGGGTGGTAGCTGGATGTGGTCATGTTCAGTGCCCACAAGGAGCAAGCTGCAGGCAGGATCTGAGGGTGCTCATCTGTAGTACCTGCTTCAAGTTCCAGAGTGCTGTGGGGCTGGGCATGAGCACACCTGCTGGGAGCTAGCTGCTTTCAGCTCTCTGAACTCTTCCCTTTGGATTTACTCACCCCTGGTTCATCCACATGCAATTTGGAGTGTAGCTTAATCAACCTAACGTGTATAACTGTAAATGTGATAAACTGTGAAGGATAATTAGGTGAAGTAGAGGGGGGAATTTCTTAAACTGGTTTTACTCCTAAGGGGCTTGTAATTTGGAGTGAGGGCTCATCACTCTGGAGGCTCTCTGGTCTTGCTGACCACAGAGCAGCAAAACCCCATCACAGGCTCTCAATAGCATCTTATAGAAAACTGAGGTTTCAGTTAGACCAAGCAACCCTGGATTTGCACTAAACTCTGAGCTGCTCTGCACAAGTCAAGATGCATTCACACAATGTCCCCACAGTCACTCAGTGAGTGACTTCCAGGTGCATTTGCCCAGAGCTAAACTAGAAACCGCTTGCACATTGCTACAAACCTAAATTGCAGAATCCATTGCTGCAATAATGCATCAGGGAGTCCTCAAATGACAGGAATATCTTCCTGTCCCAGCAAGACCCCTTTCACCTCTCAGCAGCAGAGATATCATCGATTTGGTGCAGCCCGTAATCATTTGTTGCTGTATCTGCTATTTGGGGGAAGAAAAACAAGTAATCTGAATTCTGGATCGGGTTGAATTTTAGACCAAGTAACTCTGCACTTCTTAATAAAATTGGCCATTATTGAAAATGGTAGGATAATATAGGAGTTACTGCTTTGGATTGTGACAGGGAGAGCTCAGATGGACTTCACTGCAGTTAGCCTGGGTTAAGCTGCACCCTTTCTTTATTGCATTTGTGCACCTCTGCCTTTCCAGAGCATCTCATGTTTGACTCTGCTGTAACTGTCCAGTGGCACCAAGTTATACCCAGGTGTTGCTCACCCTGGGATCAGGAGTAATAAATAGTACCCCAGAAAGTGGAACAGCACCTCTGGCCATGTGATTTGGTTTCTTACAGCAAGTGCAGTGTTGAGTTGTTGGCACTGATAATCCGTCTCAATGCTAGGTGGTTGAGATTTCCAAAGTGAACAGAAACAGCTGCAGAGTTCCCCCTGAGCCACCTGCATTTTCCCTTTCTGGCACCTGGAGGCTGCTGTGTTGCTTGTGGTGCCAGGATATTGTGGCAGGCTGGGAGACCAGCCAAGTGCTGGGGGAAGCAGCCTTTCTCCCACCCCATGCTCTAGGAAGTGCTAGTTGGCAGAGGTAGAGTTGCCCAAGGCAACTCCACTCCTTACAGGCTGGGGTTTGTGGCTGCTGCTGGGACTTGCTGAGGGCAGAGTTTGGGCAGGGACGATTAGGCTTTGCTCTGGAAGGGTGGAGAGAGTGAGGAAGCAAAGGACCTCATTTTGGAGAGACTCTGAAGAGAGGCAGAGGCTTATAGCTTTTTATGTTTTGCTTTGTTAGCATAAAGTTCCACTTCCAGCTTGTGGTTATCATCTGGCTTTTGAGATTTTCCTGTGGATATTACGAAAAGAGCCTGAAAGAAGAAAAAAGTTTCTCATTTTGCCAAATAAAGGGAAATTACTATTTTATTTTTTTTAGACTTGTTACTTGTTCTGGGGTGTTCTGAGTCAATTCAGAAAATACTTGGGGATTTATTTAGGATTTATTAATATCTATACATCTAAAAGAAGCAGACAATATTAATACCCCTTTACTATATACTACATACTTGCTGTTCCAATTCAGATATTGAAGGAAAGAAGGGACAGTATGGGAGCGTCATTCAGCCATCCCCAGGTATGAAGTCACCAGAAAACTAGAGGAAACAGGTTTCTGGTTTTAGCACATCTGCATTTTTATATGGATGATAAGATTATTTCTGCAAAGGAAGTACATTTCCCTGCAAACTCCTCCCCTCTGCCATTCGAAAATATGTTAGCTGGTTTGGTTTTGGAAATGAACTAGAGGAGAGGAGGAAGGAAATCCTCGAGGCTGAAGATCAGATTTGAAAATCACGAGATCTGCTTGTCATTTCCAGTCCTGCCCTATGCTTCTGCATGACTTAACTGCTTTGTATCTGGTCTTTATCTGTGAAACAAGGATATTACCAAGGTGAACTCTCTAATCTTGGTGAGGCATATTGCTGAGAGGGAAAGCTTTATGCTTTATTGTTGATTGTGATAAGCAGACTTTCGAGGATCAGGTTAAATGAAGCAAACCTGCATTAACAGGCATTAGAAAATAGGTGGCTGAATTTTCTTTATATCTATATAGCCTGATCTCCTAATGTGGTTTTATAGGTGTATTTGTTAGTTATAACACCACAGTTGCTTTAGTGTCCACAGATCCCAAGAGGAGAATTATATAAATGTTTTTTCCTGATTTCTAAAACTTCTAAAGTGATTGTTTTACCACAGCAATTCGTGTTGCTAATGGGGGTTGCTTTTGCTGTGCCACAGGGCACAGTAATATCATTTTTCTTGCATCTGTTCCGTGAGCTTATACTGGTGTAGTGCAGTGGTATTCCTTAAGGGAGTGCCCCTCAGAAGCAGTACTTGGCAATTTTTCAAACTGTGGCTCCGCACAATTTTTTTGGGGGAAGGGAAAAATAAAAGGCAAGTTATTCTCCAAGCAGCTAAAACTTATTTTAAATGTTGGTCATGATTGTAATCCTTTGGTTGATTCTGGTTTGCTTGTCTGTGTAGGTGTAATTTAAGCAGGTTTGTTTTGCAGTTGTTTCATGGACTGTATTTCGGTGTCTTGCAGACCACTAGTCAAATTGCTCTTGGTATTCTAGGGGTAGATAATCAATGAATTTATGTGGGATCTTCTCAAAGGCCAATTAAAAAGAAAAGATGTTAGTGGCAGAGAAGGTAGAGACATGTAAAGAAAAAGAATATAGTGCAATTTGCATTTAATTAGAAAGCAATAGATGGAAATTTTCTTGAATTGGACTGGTTTAATAATTCTGGTTTGTTTGTGATTGAAGATGCTATTACTGAAAACATGCTTTTTTCTACAGTAAAAACAGTCATTTCCATGGTAGCTATTGCTGTGTTATTACTGTTGGAAATTGTCACTGTTGGATCAATAGGGGATAACTGGGCTCTCTTAAGACCTCAGAATCTTTTTATTAAAATCTAGTAAGAAAGCAATAAATAAATTTTCTGTGGTATGCTTCATTTATCCAGAGTTTCATAATCCCTGTGTCTGTCGCAATAGTTTGCAAAAAAAAACCAAGTATTGGTCATGCCCATGGAACATAAAACAAGCTTTTGGCCTCATTTAGTATTGATGGTAAATGAACTTCAACTATTTATCAAGAAGAAGAAGTGCAGTGGTTAACCTTTTATCATGTACCTGGGTGGAGACATGTCCAGACTTTTACTCTGTTAGGTCAAGGTGGTAAAATAATTTGTAGCTACTAGGTCACAAACCCTTGGCCTTTTTTATGTTTTATGGCTTGTATAAACTGAAAAGCCAATTCTAATATTACTACTGAGTTCCTAAGATTTGGTAGTTACCGTCTAATACAGAAATAATAGCAGTTTAATAGCCACCAATTATAATATGTTTTATAGCTGCCATTGCTAATGCAAGAAATTTGTACATTTTTATATAGACCTCTAAATATATGCAGACATGTATCTTGATCAAATGTAAAGATACCTACATGACCTAGCACAAGTATTTTGATAGTTTCAAGCCTTGTCATTTACAGAAGAACATGACTGTTTACCCATCAAAATTTTTCACTGAGAATATGTTGTTCTGAAACTTCTCAGCCTACTCAGGTTTTCCTCTTAACTGATTTTCAGTGAGAATCATCATCTGTTTAATTTATCACACCTTTTAATAAATTGCATTTGGAAATCAATATGCATTTTTGTAAAGACATTATTAGATTTTGACTCTCTGTTTTCTCTGGGTTAGCAAAAGGCAGCAGCAGTTAGCAAAATTACATTTTAGCCAGGCAGTTCCAACATACAGAGATAACAGAAGTGGAGTCAGGATGCTCTTTTCCCCGGAGAAGAGGAAGACTGGGGGTCTTTGTCCAAAAGTCACCTACTTGTGACTTCCTAGCAGATTACCAGGCAGTGAAAACCTTTCCAGAGAGAAGTGTCCCCTTGTACCTTTGTACTTGTCTGTATGTGCATGCTATGAAACAGTATTGCATTTGGAACATAAATATAAAATTTTAAATATCCAAGTAGGTAACAGTGGGGGTTGGAAATGCAGATTAGTGGTCAGAGAGCCTCAGCAATGTACAGAATCATCAAGACGTTTATGAAGCGGGGATTTTAATTACTGAGTTTATTGACTAAACACATTGACCATGGTCAACCCTCAGAAGTGTCCCAACAGCAGGAAGCTGAACCAGCAGGTCCTCTTGGGTCAGTTTGGGCTTTCTCTGCAGCCGAGAATGGGGTCAGGTATAGAGGATGAAAGGTTATGTATGGTTGGTGTAACGGCGCCAGCAAAAGTCCTGTCATGCAATTTCTTTGCCATATCACTGATAAAAGTTGCATCCACATAAGCAACACTTTATCAGTACTGTACAAATCAAATCTTGTGCTCCTTGGGCAGCACTTCATCTGAAATCCGTTCCGCGTGCTGAATTTATCAAAGGTACACGGTGATCTGAGTAATAGCTGGAGAATTGGGCTCTAAAGACTAAGCTAAGATTTCAGTGATTAAACACTCGATGATGATATTGCTCACCTTGGTTATTAATGGGTACAGAGAATGCCAATAGCAGTCATGTGCCATTAAAAGGAACAGGGCTGGATCAGAGCCGAGCTGAGTGAGATCATGATCAAGTCCTTGAAGTTGCTGTGCCTGGATTGGGTAATCAGTCTGGGCCCAGACACGGGAGGGGTTTGGTCTGGCTGAGCACAGACTCTGTGGTGTAGTTGTTTACCTGGGAGAGTTCCGCTGCAGCCTCTTGGGTGTGGTCAGAGGGTCCTGGGGAACACAGCATTAACAGCACACCTGAACTTGGCACCTGGAGTTGAGCCCAGCTAAAAATAGCTGTCTAGTGAAGCGAACTGTCAAAGACAGCTGCACACAGCTGGAAAACACCTCGTGGTGAAACTGCACATTTCTGGAGCAGGAGATGGGGATGACAGCACTGGGGAACATGGTTGTAGCTCCATCCAAACCTACCTGCAATCCAGATTAACCCCAAGCTCCTGCCTGTAGTGCTGCCTGGCTGGTCACTCAGTAGGCTTGGCTCATGCTCTTGTTTAGGGGCTCAACTTGATTCTTGGAATAAAAAAGACCCAACATTGCTGGAGATGTCCTGACAGGCTTCCCTTTGTCCCCAGGGGATGCTTCTAGATGGCCCAGGCCTCCCATAGGTCCTTGTGTCATACATGCCTGATACATGGCACGTGGAGATATCTTCGATTCCTTTGGACATTTGAAATCGCTCTGGGTGCTTATCTTCAGGCAATAAAATTTTATTCTAGATTTCTCCTGGCTATGATGACAGTTTTATTATCTAGATAATGTACAGGCAGCTCCTATGCAGAATTGAAATTTAAATGCGGAAATCTGCAGCTAAGAGTGATGTAATGGAAGAGAACAATAGCAAAAAAGTGTAACCTGGATTGAGGTAAATGTTCATTTTAAATGGTTGTATTTGGAGGTACACTGCTGTCAGGAATAAGAAAAGCAGTTGAAATACAATGGCTTAACTAATTTGCTGTTGTAGGAATTTAGTTATCCTGGTAAAATTAATTCATTTGCATCAGCACAAACAAGCAGAGCTGTTTACATTTGCAGTCTCAGAAGAAACCTGAGGTTACAACCTAAAAGGCAAGATTAATAATCTTGTTTGCTAGTATTGGTGATCCTGTGCTATACTAGCAAGAATTTCAGAAAATCCAATGTGAACTAATCTTAGACCTTAACCTCTCAGAAGTATCAAAATGGCTTTCAATTTTTGACCAGCACTTACAGTGCATGAACCAGTGTATGAGATTTTGATTTTCATCCTACGTGAAGTGCCATGTATATCTCTACACATCTGTAGATGTTCCCAGTACTAATTATATAGCTAAATATGCTTTCACTTACAAAAGGTTCATTAGGAGAAGGTAATTTGAGGTCAGCAGCGGTGCACCAGTATAAAGCCAGTCACAGGTGTAATACAATGGTTTCCTCAGAATTTTTTCCTTGATGTCAAGAATCACACTTAAGTACTGCACACTTAAGTGACTGCAGTACTGGAGCCTATGAGTTGTGTACTGGATATTTTTATTCCTGCTGTAAGTGGTCACTTGATCAGGTCCTGCTTGAGCAGGCCCCTTAGAGGAATGTGAGATTATCAGTCTGGTTTCCTCTGTTTTTTGTAGTGACAGGATTATGTTTTCTCTTTTAGTAGTATTCAGTGCAGTTTACAGGTCTAAGACTAAAACCCCACATCCTTCAGCATTGTTTGTTGTACAGAAGATTAATCTGACTGTCGCTTGGATCGCTACTGTAGGTGGAGTTCTGCAGAACGAAAGCAGTCCTCTGCAAATGTTATTGCTCAAGATAAGGGTGTAAGCAGCAGATTATGAGATGACGTGTGACGTGTCCTTCCCTCAGTCTAAAAGTACAGGATCATGGTATGAACTTTGCCTGACTGGTTATGCAGAGACTGCGCTCACATTTGTAGCTCTTAGGGACAAGACTTTGCGAAACAAAAACATAAAATGACTCTCATGAGCTCCTTTCTCAGTCACTGCATATGTGGAGACACTTTACCTGTGTCTGATTCTGAGGTAAGAACCTTATTTAACTTGTGACTTTGCTGCTCAGACTTGGAGGGGCTGTGCTTAAGGGACAGCTTTGCTGAAGCTGTGTTAATGCACCAGCTGGGCAGTGACTCTCTACTTATTTAAATGCACTGTTAAAGATCCTGAACACAAATCTGTAGAGATCCTGAAGTTCTTGCTTGAGTGACAGATGTCATGCCATAGAAACCATTTTTTTTTCAAGTATTCTATTTAGAATAAATTTAATGCTGTAAGTGAAATAAATAATTGAATGTAGAGAAATGTATGATTTTTTTTTCATAATTGCAGTAATCATGTTAAAATATTGACTGTTTAGTAACTCTCCTTATCGAATGAAGCATTTTCATACCATGGAATTAATCTTAAGCTGTCTTTCAAACAAAAAGCAACATCTGCCCACTGTATCATGTGGCTTAAAAAAGACTCATTGGATTTGTAGTGGCCTTGCTGAAAATGGCAGGTGGACAAAAGGTGACAGAAGAGAAATCCTCTGTCACAGATATCATGGTAAAAGGCTGCTTCTGCACTGCATGTTTGCTTTGGTTATGCAATATCTGGAATGCCTTCATGTGGTCTGGAACAGATGAACAAAATACAGTTAGAGAGAGACAAAATGATGCTTTTCTTTTTTTGGAATACTTACAAGCTTTCACTCTTTCTTTTCTATTTTTATAAAGGAGCTGGGAAAAGCCACAAAACACCAAGAAATCAGAAATTTGAGGGGAAGTGAACATAAATTTTTGTGTACAGATTTTTTTTTTCTGAAAAATTGCAAGAGTTTTGCTAGAAAAAATTGCAACAGTATTACTTCAAATGCATTGACATGCTTAAAAATGTTCCCTCTGCCAAGTATTTCAGCTGAGGTTATTTTACTTCCAAACCTGTAATACCACTGTAGTTGTGATATTTGAAGATATTAACCTCTGTGAGCCAGATGTGCTGTTAAATAGGAACAACATGCTCATTTTCCAAGCTTCCTATCTAAACCCATCACTTTTTCCTATGTTTGTGCTATGATATATCTCCGATATAATCTGTATGACTTTAACCCAGCGCATATGGGAAGTGAGCTTCTCCCTTTCAAACTGGACAAGCTTGCTCACCTAATTCACTTCTGGTTGCAGAATCTCTAGATCTGACCAAGTGGGATTGTGGGAGTGAGTGGTAGGAGGGAGTGTGACTGCGCAGTCTGGTGTCAGCTTACAGTTACATGGATCTGCAAGCAGTCAAAGTGCAGCCTTGCTGTTCGTTTTCATCACTGAACAGAGGTGAAACAGAGAAATACCATTAAATAGGTTGGCTTGGAAGGGACCTTAAAGATAATCCAGTTCCAACCCACCAGTCATGGACAGGGACTCGACCACGTTGTCCAGAGCCCCATCCAACTTGGCCTTGAACAATACCAGGGTTGAAACATCCACAGTTTCCCTAGGCAACCTGTTCTGGTGCCTCATCACCCTCATGGTCAAGGATGTCTTCATAATACGTAATCTAAACCCACTTCTTTCAGTTTAAAATTGTTGCCCTTGTCCTGTTGCTACAAGCCTTGGTAAAAGGTTCAAAACCACAGTTCTGTTACTTTTACTGGTGTTACCTGTAATATCCAACTTGTTCATAGAAATAAGTCCTGTGAGCACAGGGCAATCTTTCCAAGATGCTATTCCATGAATTAAGTGTTTGTGATTGGAACTGCTGAGGTAATAGGTGAGTTTTTAGTGTTTGCCAAAGAGGCACTGATTGTTCGCTGTTTACCTTAATTATCACAAGCATCATGATGTCTCTGCTTTGCAAAGTTATCTCTTCCTGAATTGTCAATTGCATTTGTTGTATTTATGGTAACTCCTTCTGTTTTAGACATGTTAAGTTGATCTACCATAAGACAAACTCAAAAATGATTAACTGTCAGAAAATTCTGTGGCTTATTTGACTTGTTCACATTTAAAAAGGTTGTTTCTGATGACCACTGGAAGAAGTCCGTGTCCCAGGATGAAGAAAAGGCAGACTCACAGAAAGTCACACCCAGGAAATGGGGCTCTGGAAGAAGATCCCGGCCCAGACCTCTCTCAGACTATGGCCAAATGTCAGTCCGAAGTTTCTCTATACCAGAAGACTCAGTTGCAGTGGAGTCTCAGAGGATAGACTGCACAGATGGAGAAAATCAGCCAGGACTGGCATCCGTTGGGTCTGTGATCCAAAGCAATACTGTGGGCTACCACAGAGGGAGGAAAAGGAGACCCATCTCTGTAATAGGTGGGGTCAATTTCTATGGAGATGATCAAGTGGAAGAGAGAGAAAATCTGCTGACACAAGTAAGATAAACAGATGTGCTCTGCCAACTGCAAAAGACCTTTTCACTTCCTTGTCTTTGTCTTCAGCCTAGAAAATAGAATGGATCCTTCCTTCTCTTCCTTCCCTTTTGTCAAGCTGACATCGTGTACTTAGAATACTGCTTTCCTGGTCACTAATAACTTTGTCTTCTTGCTAAGAATACAGCATGGAACAAATCTGATACTGACTTTGGGATATTCTTTTCTGTATTGTAAATTAATCTGATTTCTTTCTTGGCATGGTCATTATGTGTCATGTTGGTCTATTTGTGCGTAAGACAGATGTGTGTTTAGTCTCCTTATACAGTGTTGGGTCTGAGGAACAGAGTAGTGCAATCAAACATAATGATAACACATTATTTATTGATAATTTTGAATTATCCAAAAGCAGACCTGTTCAAAAATGTGGCATTAAAAGTAGTATTCAAAATCTTGGTTTTGGCATGGCAAAGATACTTAAAACTAATGATGACATTGCTTGATAAAGTTGGTAATAAATTGAGAAATTAATGAAATTAAGAATTTGAGAAAACTAACAATATGAATACAATGTCTGTCCATGTACTACTAAATTGAAATGAAGATGAAACGAAGGTAGGAAACCTATATGCAAGCAGTGTGTACTCAAGTAGTACCTATATTTGCCATCTCTGTTGGTTAAAGTAAAAGAGTGAGAAATTTAAAACTTCTGGAAGGTAAATTTTTTTCTCTGGAGGTAGTGCTGAGCAAGTACAATGCGTAGGGGAACTTATTGTTGTGTTGGTGGTTGTGGCCCCATCTTGCACTTGGCTGCAGAGCTTTGGGCTCACAGGCTTTTGTAAGGCTGCACTCATCAGGTATTTTCTACTTTCCAGGAAAGCTGGAGGAGTTCTACTTAAAACAATTGTCAAGCTGATCATGCAACAGAAAAAAGAATTAGCATTTGCATTCTCAAAAAATTTGATTCTGGTGGTTATTAATTAAATTTGAGTCCTGTTAGTCTTTTCTCAAGCCACTTCATCTCCTTCTGGGAAGTTTAGTGATGGAAAAGTGCTGAAACAATGGCAGGATTTTCAGTTTCCTGTGAAAAATATTTTGTAACATGAACACTGTTACTGTGTATTGCATACTTTTTCTTTATAAGTCCCTGATGAAAAAATGCATCTTGATATAAAAACCCAACTGAAGGCAGTGAACCTTTTACCCAGGCAAAGGCCTTTGATTCAAATCCTATGCAATTAAGATATTTTAAAATTAATTCTGTCTCTTAACTTGGAAGGAAAAAAAAAGAGGAAAATCACTGTTATAAATTCTAGGCCATCTTACTCGAGAATAACAGATGGATTTCACGGGATAGTAAGTACTGGCAAATTGCTGTACTCTGTAAGGGATTAAACACTCTCCAGGCCCTTCATTTAGTGTTGAAATCAAATTGATCTCTTTTCCAACCTTGTTTGCATCAGTTTAATGGTGAAAGAACATACATCAAGGCAGCTGTTTGAGTTGACTCTTTCCATGCTCCAGTGCTGCCGTGAGAGCTTGGCTGGGGTTGAATTAGCACGCTGCTGAATCACTGTGGTCAAGACCAAATCTATGGATCATTCCTAACAAGGGCATATTATTAAACCAAATTATGGCCTTCCCAGGACTGCCACTGAGTACAAGCACATCCATGTCTGTCCAGGGAAAGGATTTGGACTGAAGCCTTACAAGAAAATTTTAGTTTCCCAGAAATAAATAACCTGTTTTGCTTACTCAGCCAGTTATTTGCATGTAATAGTTGCCATTACTTCTATTACCTATTTGATACAACAAATCAGACGTTTTTTGTTGAAGAATCCTGGTATACTGATAAAGCACTTAGGAAATGAGGTTTAAAGAGGTTGTGGATGAATTGTATTCCGTACACATTGGAGTTTTTGGCAGTTGTAATAAAAAATAAACTTTTAGCTGGAATGTGAAAAATGAATAATTAAGCTAGAAGTATATGCACTAGAAGTAGTTTATGTGGGACTATCAAAGACTGCTCTTCACACTGGTGATTTCTTTTCTTTGAAGCTTTGAAACCCCATGGGAATATTTGAAAAGTACAAAGCTAATTCCTTTGTTGCTGTATTTCGTTTTGGTCTGACAGCTTAGGTGTGAGAAAACATTTTCAAACAATACTGTCATGGGTTTCATAACAGAGTGTCAAGAGATAGTTCATTAAAAAACCATCCCTGATGTTTCAGATTACTTGATAGAGGAACAGTAACAACTGAACAATAAGAGCAGATCTAAAGATGAGTTTATCTGAAGTTCATGTGCTGCCTATTGAATGTTGAATGCTTATGCAAGATCATTCAGCCTGGCTAATGTGGAGTTGTTCAGGGATGACATAAAATCAGAGTCAATTTGCAAATAAAACAGGGGTAGATTTTCCAATCATAATTTAACAAATGAATGATTTATCCAAAGAAAATAGCTTTGAGATAAAGTTGCAATAAACTTAGTATTGCCTCTTTCTTGGGAGACTCTTGGCAACTCAAAACAGAGCATCATTTAGACAATTATTATTGTCCTGTTTATTTACTGATAAGCAATACATTTAATTGATGAAAGCAGAAATCCACCACCTCTGTGGAAAACCTGTTCCAGTGTTTTACCATCTTCATCTTAGAAAGCCTTTTCATTAATCTAAATTGACCTTTCTTCAGTTGAAAGCTATTCCCTCATGTCCTATCACTACATGCTATTTAAAAAGTCCCTCTCCAGCTTTCTTGTAGGCCCCCTTTGGTACTGAAAGGTCATAGTGAGATCTCCCTGGAGCCTTCTCTTCTCCAGGCTGAACAACCCCAGCTCTCTCAACCCAGTCTTCATAGGAGAGGTGTCCCCACCTTCTGATTGTCTTCAAAAAAAAGTGTACAAGATGAAAATTACAGAGCATGTCTGACCACAACAGAAGGCTAGGGAGTTTTTAATGTAACAAAGAACTGTAATGTAATAAAACTTGTTCTGTGATGCTGGTGGACATGGTATGCAGTGTTTAAGCAATGTCGCTTCAACATAGGGGATTTTACTGCCCGTGTAATTACCTGGGCTATCTGGAGAAACCTTACTGCATAGCTGAAATTTGCTCAGTTGGACTTGCCAGTGGCTTTACTAATACTGGATTTTCCTGTTTCCTTGGTAGCCTGTGACACGGCCACCCGTTCCAGCACACAAGGTGCCCCCGTACAAGGCTGTTTCAGCCAGGTTCCGGCCACTCACCTTCTCACAAAGTACCCCCATCGGCCTGGACCGGGTGGGACGGAGGCGGCAGATGAGAACATCTAATGGTAAGATGAGTGTTTTAACTTTGTAGATCAGAAAGCCAGAGCCCAGGCTAAGCAAGAATTATAGTATGGAGGACAAAAGGGTGCAACCAATTCAGTGACAGTCATACCCAGCTAAGTTGTTTCGTTTTGTGAGTTTCTTACCAGTAACTGCTGTTCTCATGTAAAACTTTTTTTTTTTCACATCTACTCTTTGACATTGGTATGGTTTATTGTTCGGAAACACTTACATGCCTGTATTCTCCACTGTCTTGTTCATATACTTGCCTGAAGTCAATAGATTATGAAGGAAACAAGTTCTAATATGCTTGGGTTCGTACCTGAGCCCAAACCACACCACACATGTATTTTTGATTTTCTGTTTGCCATGCATTCGGCTTTACTTAGATAGGCAAACCTTAAATAATTAAATGGCTTGCTGGTGAGTGTAGCCCAACCAGATCTCTGGTACATGAGGGACAGGTTCTTGGTAAATTTGCCTCTTTGGAAGCACTATGCTTTAACAGGCTCACTGATGTGTGCTGTGTAATTTTGCTGTAATTTTTCATTCTTAGCATGCAATGCTATCTGGAGTTAACAGAAGTAGTCTATTAACTAGTCCAATAGTAGTGGGACATTTCTTCACAGGTGGGACCAAAAGAACCTGTGTTAACATTATTTGTGTTCCTTCAGACACTGGCAAGAGTTGGAAATAAAAGCAAAATTCTCACTTTGTATCTTTCACTGTTAATAGTGAACAAAGCACTGTTGAGAACCTTCACCCTGAACCTTCTGTATCAAGGCTTCCCATGATTGAAGTAGGAAACATAGGAAATAGCATTTTCAATGTTTATTAAAATTATGTGTATGTTTACAAGTTGGTACTTAGCTTCTATGGTTCTTACCTAAGTTTTAGCTGCATTGATATCCAAATTCTGCCAAAAATGCTTTAACTACAAATTAGTTTATGTAAGAACATGTTAAAACTGAATTCTCCTGTTTTGAATAGAACATGACAGGTTTTTTTCAGGAGGTGCACTTCAAGAAGCAGACTTGAGAATTTCCAGCTATGGCAATAAGAGAGACTTCACCACTGAGATGAGCTCTCTTGGTTGGAGCATGGTGTTGATAATGCCTAGGTTGTGGATTTGATCCCCGTATGGGCCATTCACTTAAGGGTTGGACTTGATGATCTTAGTGGGTCCCTCCGACTCAGAAGGAAGTGATTCTGAGATACATTATTGTGCTGGTTTAGACAGCAGGCTTAGGGAACTAAACTCCAAATAAGCCACTCTCTTCCCCACTGCCCCTTCCAGTAATGGAGGGACAATAAGGAGAAATTATAACAATTTACTAAAAATGACAACAGCAATAGCAAAAAATATGCAAAAAGAAGGTGTCCTATCTACAAAAAAGGGCATTTACCACTGTGGAAAAAAACTACAGCATTTCCTGAAGACAGTGCCTACTGTGGTCTCCACACAAAGGTAGCATAATTACTGTTCTGCATCTGGGCCATGTGGCATTTGGGACACAAAGGCAGTATGTCAAGGAGAGCTTCCACTGCTTAATGTTCACCCTCACTCCAGCTGGAAAACAATAAAGGAGTAGGGCAAGCAAACCCCTTGGAACCTTGATCGTTGAGTTGTGACACTGCTGCCTCAGACCACTCCGCTTTGCTGGTTCAATTCTGCACAGCTGCCCGTGGCACTGATGCTGCTCCACCCAGCTTGGCTCAGTCCCATACAGCTGTCTCCAACACCAATGCTGCTCCAGTTGGGGTCTTCTGGAGCTTGGGCTCTGTGTAGCTGGGCTGGGCTTGGCTCTGTGCTGCTGCCTGTCTTGCTTTTTGTTCCCTTGGAGTGGCATCTAAGACTTGTTGTTGCTGTCCTTCAGCAACGTGTCTTAAAACTGCAACCTGAGGGAATGGGAAAGGGGCTGACAGTGACGGAGAGGGGCTGGGTCCATTTGGCTGATCCCAATATCTTCTCCCTGGAGAGATCCAACAAGATGGCAAACTTCAATTTCCAGTGTCTGGCTGCTCCTACTGAAACCACACCCCCAGTGATGATGTGGGTGGTATGGAATAAAAAGCGCTAAAAGCTTCACCACCTCTTCTCTCTAACCAAGGCAATTATATATACTCCATTTGTATTTTTATTTTAATTTATATTGTAGTAAAATGTTGGGAACTACTTTAAAATCTGTGTCTGGAGTGTCTTCTGCCATATGCTTCTTAGTACACTTAATGATCCTGATTAGGCACTGAGGTAAATTAGACCTTGAATGCTGTGGCTCTTGCTGAGATTATGTGGTGTCTCAGTCCCTGATTCCAGAAGGACCACTCACAGAATAACAGGTCTGCCATAACACAGTTTGTGGAAAAAAATGTTTATTTTATTGTGACAGACTAAGAATGATTTTTTCTGTTTTTAGTTATCCTTTCCAATTCACGTTTGGAAACCACATGAAATAGTATTAGTTACCTAGACGACTGCCTGAGAGCAATATCTCTCCACGTATTTAGGTTTCGCATAACTGGTCTCCTAAACATAAGTATCAGTATGACAAGTACACAAACCAAGATTTCTGCCACTTTTCAGGACAATGAAACCAAAGCAACCTTGATTATGTTGGATGTGACTTTTATGAGACTTTACAATAAACACAGAAGTGGAGCAGGAAAAGTTTCTGAAATCAAAACTCTGAAGGCAAGTGGGGAATATCATGGACTTCACATTTTGAAAGCAGTTGCAAAGATCTGTTAAGTAGCTCCAGAAGAAAATATTAAAGTGACTAATGTCACACATACTGATCTCTTTCCTTTCTTCTCTTAAATCACAAGGCACTTCCTTGTCTTTGAACATGTGAGAGTTTTTTGTTTGCTCATGCCCAGTGAAATTTGATAGGACAAAAGCCCTTTATTATAAAAAGTAATTCTAAACCCAAGCACTGAAAACCTATGGTATTTTATTTTAGTTACTTGCTAAAACCTAATATGTTACACGCTTCTTATAACAATGGTAGATAAAAATGAAGATGTAAATTTTTAGAAAAACAGGTGTTACAAGACAGCGAATCATCATCTGTAGGAAAAAGAGTAAGAATCAGACAACACAAGGGAAACTGCCCTTGCGACTTACATTGCTACTCTTGTGCTTGAAGGATTGCATGTTTTCAATTATATTAAACAGGTTGCCTATTTGTCCCTGCAGAGAAATTTTTATAAGCATCTTAAAAACTATTTTTTTTTGCATGTTTTTCTGTGGGACTAGAATTTGGCCTGTGTGGAGCACAACTCAGGAATGACTCAGGAGACTGGTTGGTTTTCTTAAAGAGAAAGCTCATTAATGGAATCAGATGTTCAGTGTCTTGTACAAATGATGTGGGTAGGGAGGTATAAAGTGAAGTGGTAATTCTTGCTGGTGTGCTGAATTATTCACAGTAGTAAAAGTAGACATGAGGCACTGCACTGGCATCAGGTGTTGATAAAACCTAGGTAATGCGTGTGGAGGAGGAAAAGAGCCTGATGTGCTTACAGAAGGATGGACTTTGAACTGGATATTGCCATTGGAAGAGATATTGCAATCTTAACAGACATTTACATTACATTTACAGTTCATTAAACACAAAGATACAATTTCTGCCCCAGGAGAGATCTGACTGATCTGCAGATAACTGGATTTTAGAAAAGTACATCAAGAAAAATGCCATCACATGCCTCATCTATTTTTATGTTCCTCCCTGGGCAGTTGCTATTGGCTGCTGTCAGAGAAATGGTTGGGGGTGACCTGTGGTCTGCCCCAGGATGGAGGGTTCTATGATACCAGAGTGTTTCTAGAACTGAATTTTCTTGAGGTGGATAAACTAGTTTTTAGTGTTTTAGTAAGTGCTACCCACAGTCTTTTCAGAATGCCCTGTGCAGTGGCTAAGCCAACTCAGCATGCATTTGGACAAGGTCACTGTGGACTGCCACTACAAAGGACAGCCTGTGCCTCCTCTATCCTTGGCTGATCTACAAGGAAACGAAGCCACTACCACATCACCCCAAATGAGTACTTACGTGGTGGTTCAGTTTGCCAGATGTGCCCATGTGGAGAGGGAGAGCACACCCCCCTCCATCTGAGCAGCATCCCACAGTGGCATTGGGTTAGTCATTGGGCAAAAGCACACAGTCTGTTCCTTTCTGCAAAAATCAGATCGAAGTTTCAGGTTTTTCAGAGGTTGTTTTTAAAGTGTCTTATAAAAGAGCTGTATGGAATTTGATCTGGTTTTCCTTTGGCAGTTGAACTGGTTTTCCCCAGTGGGCAGGGGCTTGACATAGCAAAAAGCTTGTGCTCTGGCTGATTAAAAGTGTGAAATTTTCACTTGCAAGTCCCAGGATCATCAGCACTGAAGTGCCATCAGTGTCACTTCTGTTTGCCAGCTTGCTTTTTTAAAATGGTTTATGCCGTGAAAAATGCTGTGCATGAACATCTTATATAGTACCTTGTTTTTATTGTGCTATCCAACTGGAGTCCTTGCAGCAAGAAATAATAGGGAACTTTGAGAGATTCAGAAGATAATTTCTGTCAATCTCCTGTGCAGCACAGCACAAATAGGATTTTTGCTGGAAGATGGCATTAATATTCTAGGGCAATGTTTGGCCTTTCCTTCTCTGTCTGAGGCAGTGCTGGGGAAAACCATGTGATTTTAGTGGGTGTTGAGAAGTTGCTGTGTGTAGAAATGCCTCCAGGGTTTTGTGAACACATCCCTGGAGGAGGCAGTCCCTAGTTGCAGGACAGGCTCAGCTGAGCAACAGTTTTCAGGTAAAGAAGAAGCCAGTAAGTTTTTGGGGCTTTCTGAACTGTAGGTGTAGTGCTGTGTACAGACATAGGTTGCAGCAGGCTTTGCACTCTCCTGATGGGTACAGCTTCTGCCTTTGCTTCCAGTACACAGACTGATCCAGCTTCACTGCAGGAGGAGATGAAATGGTGAATGAACGAGGCTGTGCTCTGGCTGGGTCAGACCCAGAGAAAGGTGGATGGTTTGAGTGCTTCCCTGCTTCATTCCCTATTTCATAGAGCAGCTGAATTAAGTTTGTCGTTTCAGGGAGAAAATGTCTGCCTCCTCCCCTGTTTTCTTAGGAGCAGTCTGCTGCATCCTTAATGCTTGTGCTGCTTGTGCCCTAAAAAATGATACAGCGTTTGCCCGTGAAGCAAGAGAAATTGTGCAAAAAATACCTTAATTGTTTACTTCTACTGGAATTTTAACTGGTATAGTATGACAAAGACCGATACTCTGAAGAGTGTTGTAATACAAGGAACTCCCAGCTCCCATCCAAATCGTCTCTCCCTCTGGATTGCAGTCATTTGAATGTAGATTGAAATCGCATTTAGCTGCTCTAATGAAAAACAAATGCACTCCCTGGCTTACTGTGTTCTCGATGTTCAGGCTCTGCGGGAGCGGTCTGGGCGGCTGCAGGCGCAGCGCGGCCAGGGCCAAGCAGCCAGGTTTTTGTTTCTTTTCTGGAACTTCCTCCCTAAGGGCACCCCATGATGTCAGAGAGCCGGGAGCTCGGCTGAGCGCCTGAGCGCACTGCTGGCACTTCCCAGCCGGGCTCGGCCTCGGAGGTACCGCCGGAGCTGAAGGCAGCTGACAGCCTGTTCTCCGAGCTCTGGGCAGCTCAGAGCCTCCTGTGATCCTGCACCAGCCCTGCAGGACTGAGCATCGTCACCTGTTAGAGGTCTGACGGCAGCATGGTAGCCAGGGGGGCAATGGCACATTTCTGCAGTCTGGAAAGCCTTCAGATGGGTATGTGTGAGTAGAACATGCTCGCTCTTGCTTTTTTTTGCAGTGTTTTTGGATTGAACTGGGAAACAGTGGCAGCCAGGGGGCCTGACTCTGATGACACTTACTCTGTGTCATCCATGGGAACCTGCAGTATTGGTGAAAAGCTGCTGGGAGATTTGCATCAATCCCAGGCTCTCTTTTAAGTTTTTTGCATCCCACTGGTGCAACCGGGAAAGCACACCCCTCCCTCTGTGTGTGCACACAGAAGTGCTTTTTCTGTCTCTATACAATAGAGGAAGAGATGCAGAATGCAAGATTTTACTTGATTCTACCCTAGTAAGCTTGTTGATTTGGTACAGAGTAACAAATAGCTTGCTGTCCTAAAATTGTAGTTATTTTTTGTCTGGAGTCAAATGAATTAGATTATTTTGATGTGCCATTATCACTTGGAACAACCCCACAGGCACTATGGATAGTACAGTAGAAGTGTATAAAGGATCACTGGGATTAATGTTTTGGATGTTGCTTTATAAAACAAAAATTGATTTAATGAAATATTTATTTGCAGATTTTTAAAATACAGTGTTTTCAGTAAGTTTCTCAAGATGTATTTTAAAAGTTTGTCAGTGCTCAGATTAATGAGTTTGTAGGGAAAAAAATCTTGATTTTTTAAAATAGGGGTTCTGCATCCTTCCTGATTAGGCAGATTATACTGTTAATGAGAATATATATTTAAAACGCTAGGGAGTAGAACAGAATGGTTAAATAGCCGTGTTCTTTTGTATCAAGACTATGCCATCTTTTTCCATTTTTAATTGAAAGAAAAATCTTGCAGGTTTTTTAGTGAATCTATGTGATGATCTGCTTTGATCTCTCTGGCAAAGTAATGCTCAGATGAGTGAAGATGCTGGTGATGGTATGTGTGCCCTGAGGAGGGGGTTGAATATTTCTCCCTATAAGGTAAATAGCAGATGGCAGCAGAGTGCCTGGTGATAGTAGGTGCGTGGAGTAAAGCCAAGTCATCTCTTTGCAACTCTGACCCATCCAGAGCCCAAAGCTCAGCAGACAGGCAGCAGTATCAGGTCTGAAGCAGAGTAGAGAATCAGTGTCAGGATCCTGCTGCTCAGCCTTGCTGCTTGTTGGAATTGGCAGGTTCAATAATTCTGGTTAAATGTTCCTTCCCAGGCACTCAGGAGTAAGAGCTGCTCTGTTGACTGTGTGGCAACTTAGCTGGCACACACCAGCCTTTAGCAAAGAAGTTCAGTGCTAGCAACCTATCCTGAATTTGACTTTTAGCTTTTTAATATGTTTTTGAGCATTGTGTGATCTTCAGAGTCTCTAGTTCACAGCTTGGACTTGCCATAAGAATAAATCTTTAGGAATAAATTAACAACCAGAGAGTGCACTCAAGCTCGGGGCCACTGGTCATGAATGCTTCTTGATCCTGGGTGGTTTGAATATTACAGGCAGCTTTCAAAGGCAAACCCAGTTGGACAGGGTCCAGCACTGAGCAGAGGGGGTCAGTCAGACTTGTTCCTGAGGGCAGCCCCCAGTCCTCTTCCTCTGCCAGTGGAGAGGTGATTGCCAAAAGGATTTGTCACCCAGGGATGTACCCCAAATGAGTTTTACAGTTTATACAGTAACAGTGTTTCTCCTGACTTATAATAAAGACAAAGCTCAATTTAGTCCTGACCTCTCTTTCTATACAAAGCTGCCTCTTTGGTCTGAAAATGTACAGTTGTCAAACCAAGAAATTGTGATTTGGGACAATAAGAACAGGTTTTTTGTAGAGCCATTCTACCGTGTCCAGTCTGGACTCCCCGTCTCCTTGAGCCTTGCTGCTGCCAGAGCCTCCTCATGCATGGGAGAGGTGGCAGCAGCCAGCACAGAGCTGGGGCTGTGCATAGGCTGTCCGCTGCTCCCAGGGAACCTCTGGGATCCTATGTCCCTGTAGGGGATGTGACAGTGTGAGGGCACCTGGCCTGGGCATGACAGTGTCTCCACTGACTACTGGGGGCTGCTGGGGCTCTCTCATCTGCTGCCTGGGAAATGGCATCAGGGGCTTCCTTCTGATAGAGGTCATTTATGGTTTCCTCTGGTAAAAAATAAGTAAGGAGTTGTTTTAGATCTGGGTTTTTTTGTATACAAAAGTTTCTCCGTTTTATCAGCTGCTAAATGAGAAAATTCTAAAGAAGAGTAAAATGTATTTAATGACGGAAAGGTAGTTTTCCTGAGAGCCCTGCTGTCCTCCACTTCTGCTGTTATTGTTTTATTCATGACAACAAAGGCAATTTCTCAGCAATTCCTCTTGCATTGTTGTCTTTCTTTGAATCATAAAAATGATGAAGCAAACAGCTGTTGCACTTTTGTTTTAGTTGCTGCAGATGGTGGGACTGAATCTTCAGCCTTAGTAGATGACAATGGCAGTGAGGAAGATTACAGCTACGAGGAGCTGTGCCAAGCTGCTCCCAGGTACCTGCAGCCTGGAGGGGAACAGCTAGCAATTAATGAGGTAATGTCCGGGGCTTTGCCTTGCTGGAATGATGGGACAGGGATGGCAGGACAGGGATGGGAAATGCAGAGAGATGTTTTCCACAGTCTGACATTTCATAATTATAAGAAACTCAAATGGCAGTAGCTACTTTCTTTGCGAGGCATGTTTGTTTGATCAGTGGTGAATACCTTTTTATGGGTAAAACTTTCTTTTGGACACTCTTTTACTAGCATTGTTATGGTTATTGCAGTTTTTCAGTAAATTGTGATTCCTTCTATAACCTCTGCTAGTGTTTCCTCCACTATTGGAAGGGAGTGGGGGAAAGGGGACAGTTTGAGGAGGTTTAATTTTACCTCTGCATTTTAAATCATCACAGACTGAACTGTCACCCTATGTAACTGCTCTGGGGCAGGATTCTAATTGTTTTCACTAATGAGTATATGCATAGATTTCTGAAAATCTGAAATTTTAGTTTTATCCTGCAACAGGAGTAATAATAGGCAATCTAGTGAGCTATGTTGATCTCTTTGTAGTTTATAAACACTTCGTAGTTTATCTTCTGTTCTCCACAATCTCATTTGCTTCCTGTCGTAGCTGATAAGTGATGGCACCATCGTCTATGCAGAGGCTCTCTGGGACCACGTCACTATGGATGATCAAGAGCTGGGCTTCAAAGCTGGAGATGTCATTAGAGTTCTGGAAGCTTCCAACAAAGACTGGTGGTGGGGAAGGAATGAGGACAAGGAAGCCTGGTTTCCAGCTAGCTTTGTCAGGGTGAGTAACTCTTCTGCTTCTTGCTTTTGCACCGTTGCAAGATTCCTAGCTGAGTGCAACAGTTGTCATAGCATTACATTTCATACCTGATCCTCAGCATGTTTATAGCTGAACATCAGTGGTGTAACCCTTGAGGAGTTCACAAGGGAAAAAGCAGTAGAGAATGACGCCCTAAGATCCCTTTGCTCCTCTAACAACTTTCACTCTGTCTTCTTCATTTGATCCCTTTGTAACCAAAGGAATTTCTCAAGCAGAGATTGCAAGAGCAAAAAGCTCAACCAGAAAGTCAGAGAGGACACAACTGTTCTTGTAAGGACTGGGGAGAGCTGTGCTGCAGGGATTTCTTGGTAAAATAGGGTTTAATTTATCATCAATGACATTGTGTAGAAATCTGGTTCACAGTCTGAACTCTGCAGTCAGAACTCACCCAGATTAATGACACTGTAATTCTCAGATGGTAAAAAACTGAAATATGTTTTAGAAAATAATTTAAACTACGTTTTGAGAACCTGTAGTGAAACTTGGGCCACACTGTATGAAGTACTACATACACAAAGTGCAGCAGGTGGTTCCTCCCTTTCCGCTTCCTAGATCTCTAGACAACATGGGCAATCAGACAGAAGTCAAAAAAGGAGGTGCTGCTATCTACATCATAGAGATGGGGCACAGGGAAACTATTTAAAAGTGGTTGATTGCCTACTTTTGTAATTTTTACCCCTATGTTAACTTGGCCAAACACATTAACTATTAGTAAGAGTCAGAAATAAGCTTAACCTGAAAAGTACATGGACAGTACAACATGGTCTCTCTCAAATACTGTGACAAGAAAGTCATGTATTTAACCAGACAGAAATCTCAACATTTGAATATACATGAGTATATATGAGTACAATGAGATAAATCCTGTTGTGAAGCCCTCTCTGTAAGATATGAATGAAAACATGTCTGTATCCACTCTTCTTTTAGATATGAGAAGTTTGTAACGGTTTTACCACAGTTCGTAAAACTATCTGCTTCACTCTAATTGCTTTGTTTGTTCTGGCTGCAGCTGCGAGTTAATCAGGAAGAAGTGCCAGAAAATGGTAGTAATATCCAGGACGAAGAGCAAGATTCAGATATTAGCAAGCATCGCCAGAAAATAGCTGAAAACAGGGATCAGATGAGAACCAACGTTATACAGGAAATTATGAAAACAGAACGAGTCTATATCAAGCATCTCAAGGACATCTGTGAGGTACGTGTTTTAACCTGAGGACATTCTGCTGACCTAATGAGAGCAAGTCATTCCATATAAGTTGAAAACCACGGTGGTTTCTCACATCAAAATATTCCCAATTGCTCTTCTGATGCTGTCAGTCAGATTTTTCGTTTCCTCTTACGGCTTTCCTCTCTGATGACTGCCATGAGCCATTGCTTCCTTTCTTTTAAAAAACTTCCATTTTTGACAGCAAAAAAGTGCCTCTCTGACTGCTATTTCCATAATAAATGAGAGAAGGAAATCTAGTTTATTTAGAGGTTTTTTGCCCCTGTATAGAAAACTTTGAGTAACTGTAGTAAAATAATTTACAGTTAAGTGACAAAACTTTGTGGAAGTAACTTGGAAAGAGTATTTGCTAAATGTTTTTTTTCCCTGTTTCCTCAAGTGAGGAACTTTTTACTGGATACTTAGGAGTTATGAAGAAATCTAAGTGCATTTTAGATCTACCTTGCTGGTTTGAATCATAAAATGGGGGTGGTTTTCTGCTTTTTTTCTCAGTATTTGTTGAAGGCTTACACTTGGGCAAGAAGCTTCTTAATATTTTTCACTGAAGTTTGCCTCTTCTGACATGAGTTGTGATGCATTTGACCTGTATTTGACTTGTCTGTGGTTTGCATCTGGAATGGTGCTAAGCAACCTACAAAAATATTCTTTGTTAGCCTTAGTTTGCTAGGTCTGTCCTTGTATTTGTCATGCTGCCATCCTTTCATCCACCACTTACCATTACATTATTTCATTCACAGCAAAGTAGACAAGGCAGCAGTAGGTTTTGATTTATTTTTATTTTTAGATCAGGCCTTGAAGAGAGAAAAAAGGGAGAGAAGGGACAAAAATTGGTTACTAACTGGCTAATTTTAAAACATTAAATGTAAATTTTGTCATTTATGTTCATTATTTACTTAAGCTGGTAAAATTGATTGTGTGCATTAAAGATCAGGGAAGAATTTGTATGCTCTGCTATGCTGCTGCCATGGTTAGCTGAGTTCTAGGACATGATACTCATATTTTACTGACCTGTTAAGAATTAGGCATATATTAATTACAGTAATTTCACGAATACAAGCCGCACCAATTTGACCAAAATTTTGGTGGAAACCCGGAAGTGCGGCCAATATTCCGGGGCGGCTAATACATTAACAAAATTCTAAAAGCTGCCAACACGGAAGTGAGAGCCCGCGGCAGCCCCAAGCCAAGCTGGAGCCCGGCCGGCCCCGGCTGAGGTGGGAAAGCCTGGCAGAGGCGGGGCCAGCAGTGTGGGGGGCGGGCGGCAGAGCCTGAGCCAGCAGGGCGGGGCAGGGGGGCGGCAGAGCCCGGGCCAGCAGGGCGCGGGAGCCGGGGAGAACTGGGGCTAGCAGTGCAGGGGAGCATGGCAGAAGCAGGAAGGCCGGTGGGTGGGGCTGCCTGGCAGCGGGGGAAGCCCAGCAGAATCGGGGCCAGCAGCGTAGGGGAGCCCGGCGGTGCGGGGGCCTGCAGTGCCGGTCAGGGCGAGGAAACGCGGCGGCGGTGCAGACGGGAGGGGGCGGCCGGCGAGCCTGGCAGCGGCGGCAGTGCCTGGCCCGCCGGCGGGCGAGTACGTAAACAACGCAGCGGCGACGCGGCCGGCATGCCTGCCAGCGGCGGCAGTGCCTGGCCCGCCGGCAGGGCGACTACGTAAACAACGCAGCGGCGACGCGGCCGGCATGCCTGCCAGCGGCGGCAGTGCCTGGCCCGCCGGCAGGGCGACTACGTAAACAACGCAGCGGCGACGCGGCCGGCATGCCTGCCAGCGGCGGCAGTGCCTGGCCCGCCGGCAGGGCGACTACGTAAACAACGCAGCGGCGACGCGGCCGGCATGCCTGCCAGCGGCGGCAGTGCCTGGCCCGCCGGCAGGGCGACTACGTAAACAACGCAGCGGCGACGCGACCGGCATGCCTGCCAGCGGCGGCAGTGCCTGGCCCGCCGGCAGGGCGACTACGTAAACAACGCAGCGGCGACGCGGCCGGCATGCCTGCCAGCGGCGGCAGTGCCTGGCCCACCGGCAGGGCGAGTACGTGAACAACGCAGCGGCGACGCGGCTGGCATGCCTGCCAGCGGCGGCAGTGCCTGGCCCGCCGGCAGGGCGACTACGTAAACAACGCAGCGGCGACGCGGCCGGCATGCCTGCCAGCGGCGGCAGTGGCTGGCCCGCCGGCAGGGCGAGTACGTAAACGCAGCGGCGGGGCGGTGCTGACGGGAGAGGGGGGCCAGTGAGCCCGGCGGCGGCTGCAGCACCACCCGGCCGGCCCCGTCGGCAACCATGAGCGGGCCGAGCCTGCCTGGCCCCGCCCCGAGCCAGTAAAGCCCGCTATGCCGCGATCCTGTTACTAATTGGCCAGTTTGTGAAAGCTGCGCACGGATTCTCGCGACGAACGAAAGTGCGGCTAATATTCGGGGTGCGGCTTATCTATTGACAAAGACAGCAACATTGTCGAGGCACCGGGGGTGCGGCTTATAATCCGTGCGGCTTGTATTCGTGAAACTACTGTAATTGATTTTCTCTAATACATATATCCTCTACCTGTTTTTTAATATCTGGCAAGCCTCTGAGTTTAGTACAAGAGAGCAAGCACACATTTCCCAAGAAGAGAAGCAAGCAATGGGCCATGCTCAAGATGTGAGGTAGAGATAGTCTGCTGTCCTCAGAGTCAATCTGTAGGGTGGTGCAAGTAAAACATAAGGCTGAAAATACACTCAAGTAAGACTAAGCCAGAAAAGCTACACAGATAGTAACCCAAATTTGCAAGCTCAGCCCTAGAATGAATCACTCAGGCTGGCCAGGATCATGAAGCTAGAGTATAGCCATAAAACATGTTCTACATTCAAGAAGTGTCTGCAGACCACATTACAGGAGCTGCACAGGAATTAGCTCTCCTTGTTGTGCAGTAGGAAATGCGGTAGCTGGCTTGCAGCATAGCCACTGCGCAGCTCTCAGAGCAGATGGCTGTGGAGGAGACAGGAATATTCCTAACAGTGCCAGCAACAGTCAGTGTTGCTTCCTGGTAAACCTCACCAGAGCAACTGCAAGGCTATTTCAGCTGTTTGCTCCCAACACTGTTTGCAGGAGCTCCCAAAGCTGCCTGACAGCAGCCAAATCGAGGAGCCTGGCAGATAGCCCCTATCACATCAGTTAACCTTTGCACTCTCTGAGCCCTGGTGCCACAACTGCTGTGACACTGTGAGCACAGCAGCTGTTCCTGGAGGTCAGTCCCTGCAATGTATTCCTAACAGGGAGATGTGAGTGGCCTTTGCACTCGGGAGGTTCCCTGGTTCATTTGGGGTACCCCAAGACAGGACCCCAGGAATCGACATGTGAACATCTCAGGCTCAGATCTGAACTTGTGCTTTTATGTGTGTGTGGCTGGGAAACCACTCCCTTGCCTGGAGACCTCAGGGGTCTTGCCAGCTCAAATGATTTTGTTCAGGGTAGGACTGCCTCACATCCTGAGCCTAAGGAGTGCTTTTATTTCATTTCAGGGTTACATTCGGCAGTGTCGCAAACATACAGGAATGTTCACCACCGCTCAGTTAAGCACCATTTTTGGAAATATTGAAGATATTTACAAGTTCCAAAGGAAGTTTCTGAAGGATCTTGAGAAACAGTACAACAAAGAGGAACCTCATCTAAGTGAAATAGGGTCATGTTTTCTTCAACACGTAGGTTGAAAAAGTTGATTTTATTTATGAAATTAGCAAAATATCATAATAAAAAGCCAAGTTACCATATTAGGGGGGGATTTTACTAACAAGTGCTTCTTACATACAAAACTGTCAGCATTTTAGAATGTAAAGTAACTTGCAATTAATTAAATATTTGTTTTAGATTTCTCCTCATCTTTAGTAATTATGTCATTTTATAAACAATTGTAAGTTGCCTTGTCAAAACTGTAATGATCACAGATGAGATGGATTACTTGCAGTGACCTCATATTCAGCATGCAAAAACTTCATAAAGATATTAAGGAAGGTAGGTAGTGGGGAAATAGGCTGGGAGTTCTTGATAGAGATGTGCAAAGCCTATAGCTGTCTTCCCCAAAGAAAAATACTTCTTAAAGTGGGTTTGATTGTCCTAACTCAAGAAAAAACCTTTATTTCTGTGTTCTGACAAAGAAGGGTACGTAGTTTGAGGACAGCTACAAAGTAGATTTCTGCATAGTTTCAAGGCTGATCAGACTAGAAGCAATATAGAAAAAATGGATTACTTAATCTAATTACATATAATAGATGTCACAAAAATAGCTTTTCTCCTTTATAGACAAATACTTTACTAAAGTTGTAAAATTTTTTTTTTTAAATAGCAAGAAGGCTTTGCTATTTATTCAGAGTATTGCAACAATCATCCCAGTGCCTGCATTGAGCTCTCCAAACTGATGAAGCAGGGCAAATACCGCCACTTCTTTGAGGCCTGTCGCTTGCTGCAGCAGATGATTGACATTGCTATTGATGGTTTTCTTCTCACGCCTGTTCAGAAAATCTGCAAATATCCTCTGCAGCTTGCAGAGTTGCTCAAATACACCACTCAGGAGCACAGGTGAGAGGACTAAAATAACAAATTCTATAACAGCCGTTAACACCTAATTAATCAAGTTTTCTGGGTGACACAACATTGAAGCTTTTGAGATCAGGAATAAAACTGCCATGGACCACTATAAACAGGGCGTCTTGGAACCATCACAGTCAGTCACAAAAACAGTATCTGAAAATGCAGCAGGGGACTGAGAGGATGCAAGACGCAATGAGGACTAAGTCAAAGAGGGAGAAGGAAAAGGAGATGGTATTTAAATAAGATGCAGAGAGGGATGTGTAATTTAGAGTGAAAAAAAGGCCAGTGGGCCAAAAAAATCAAGGAGAGGGAAATCCAAAGAAGAGGGGAAGGCCCATAAAAGTTGTGGGTGCCTTGGAAAAAAAATACAACCTGAGGTAATTTGTTTTAGAAACTTAGTAATTAACATTACCTTAGTTTGCAGTAAAATCTAGATATTAGATTTCCAGCTGGCATAAATAAAAATTGAAATTGCAGATTATTAACATTTCTGGTATACCCCTGCGCTGATTACATCTTTGACTAAATTAAGATTTTATCTATAAGTGTCTGTCTTTTTATCTTGTATAATTGCAAGAAAATATTCCATTGTGACCCCTGTGCTCAAAGTCCACATGAAGCCTGAGGCAATGCTTCCTTGGTCAAAGTCAGTACTTTAACCTTGAGAAAACTCCCCTTGGAGACCACTGGATTTTTTCCAGGGGCAAAATACGAGGTGTGTGAAGTACTGAAGTTTAGAGGTGAAATGCCTCTATTCAGTTCTGTGACTACCTGGGAAGTGTTGCAATAACAATTACTAGAAAGACTTTCTCTTTCACTGCTGCTAATTTTAGAAAGATTATTCTGTGAGCTATTAAACGTGCAGATAAAGTGACAGCGAGGTCCTGCCACCTTCCACCCATAGTACCTGTTTTCCTCTTGTGTGGCACAGGATCCACAAGTGCCTTCAAGCACAGAGAGGCACCCACTGTTCAGAGATGCTCACAAACAGGCAGACCTACACATGGAGCCTTGGGAAAGCTCCAGCCAGCTGGGGGGCTTTGGTTGCATTTTGTTTCTGTAAAAACTTGAAGTTCCAATATGCAAAGCCTACTGTGAAGGCCACAAGTTGTGTAGCAAGTGTGTAATAAATGCCAACAGAGAAAAAAGGAACTGAGATAAGGAAGGGCAAGTGTAGCAGTATGGATATCATGTGGTCACCCTGTGGGACCTCTCTCTGACCATAGTAGGATCCTGTTATTGTTAGTCTCACTTTCTGTATTCAGTGTGACAGAATAGAGTTTCCACAGATATAAATAAAGAGAGGAGAGAATGCACACATTAAGAAGGAAAGTACATCCATCAGCAGCAGCCAATGAAAATTGGAGCTGAGACAGAAACAGATAAAAAGGACAGCAGTGCTAACCCCTTAGCAGGATTTATTTCTGGTTCATGCTGTTTTCTCCTTTGACTCCCTTTTCTGCAAGAGGCCTTCTGATAAAGGAGGAAAAACAGCTCCTCTTCTGGGACTCCTTAGGCAAGAAATATGTCTCTTCCCTCCTCTTTTGTGAGAGACTCCATTTGAAGAAGGTGAAGGAGTGATGGATGCTATTCAGAGGAGAAAAAAAGCCTGCCTTCAAGCTTGGGGAGATTCATAAGCATGTTGGCAGCTCAGGAAAGAAGGAGGGGAGCAGGGCATTGGAAGGAGGACAGGAGGATTGGCCTGAGTTGATTACATTAATCCCAAAGCAGGAAGAGAAAGATGGCCATCATGGCTCTAACACATTTGTCCTGTGGAAATGGGATGCTTTCTTCATATTGTCTCCTTTAATTATTCTCTCTGGTGCTCCTGTTCTTAAGTTCCTCTCTCACCCTGTGTGGGGTTGCTTTTGGTTTATTTTCCTGTCCACCTAGCATTCTCCATTTATGTTCATTGACCCAGTCATTGGGAACAAGAAGGAGAAAATACAACTGTTAAATATGATTAAAGGAACGCCTTTCCCAAAAAATCCCACTAAAATCTTGCTTAAAAACACAGATCTTTGGTGAAATACAGCTATCACTGAGGTCAGTGAGCATTCTACCATTGTTTTCAGTAGACACAGTGTTGCGGTTCATTAATCTACCTCTTCTGCATCCTTCCACCAGTCTAATAATTTGCTCCTGGATGAGCCCAGCAGTACAGCAGCACTGAATTGTACAGGCTGCTGTGTGGGGTTTGGAATAGTGGGAATTAGGTTTCTCTTATTTAAGTACCTTAGTAGAGGGATAAGTGGATAATGTGGGCTAATACTGCAGGCACTGTGGTTGCATCATTTCCATGGTTTGTGATTGCATCATGTCCATTGTATAAGTGATCCTTGAAATGTACTTACATTTCCCAGTGATTATAGCAACATAAAAGCTGCATATGAGGCCATGAAGAACGTGGCATGCCTCATCAACGAGCGAAAACGGAGACTAGAAAGCATAGACAAGATTGCACGTTGGCAAGTCTCTATCGTAGACTGGGAGGTGAGTGTCAGCCTGTGCCTTTCCTGGGCAAAGGTACTGTGTACAATACTTGATGTCCCCTGCAGGGTATGCCTTTCTGCCTAGGTGGTTGTTTATGGTGTCTACTTTTCAAGTGGTCGTTGCTCAGTTAAAAGTCCAGTTGCTTCATTTGCAATGTTTCTGTTACTGATTAACCTTGTTTATAGTTCAGGGAGAGCAGCATGTATTAACATGGACACTTGCCTTTGAGATGAGATGAAAAAATGGAGCTTTTAAAAATGCTAGGCCTGTTGAATCTCATTTGGAATCTTGGTAGTTCTGTCAGAACAGGAGCCTGTTCCATTGACTTAAATCTTTCCTTCTGTTTATGCAGAAATAAAGTAGGGCAGAACCACATTGATTGAATTTACCTCTATGATATTATTTACATTGTGTGACATTTCAAATCTAATAATAAAAATACAAGAAAAGTGAGTGAACTTATGACTTGATTGCATAGTGAGATTGGGTAGACACACAGTGAGATCTTAAAATATTATTTACTTACTACATATCTCTGTATCTCTATATCTGCCTTCCTAGGGACCAGATGTGCTAGCCAGGAGCTCAGAGCTGATCCACTCTGGAGAACTGACCAAAATATCAAAACAAGGCAAAAGCCAGCAGAGGACTTTCTTCCTTTTTGATCATCAGCTTGTCTTCTGTAAGAAGGACTTGCTGAGAAGGGACATCTTGTACTACAAGGATCGTATTGACATGGACGAGATGGAAATTGTGGACACCGAAGATGGCAAAGACAAAGATTTTAACATCAATGTCAAGAATGCTTTTAAGATAATAAACAGAACAACAGAAGAGATTCATTTGTTCTGTGCAAAAAAACAGGAGGATAAAAAGAGATGGATGGAGGCATGTGAAAGTGAAAGGAGACGAGTTCGAGAAGACAAAGAAATGGGTGAGCAGAACAATTTCTGAACAGTGGTTAAAACAAACTTGCTTTTGCAGTTCTTTGTTTTGTACAGACATGCACTCTGTCTTCTTGAGCTGGTGTCCCTGACACGATGTTTAGCTGTGTAAGTGAAGCCTATTCAGGTGTGTTTGCCCTGTCACTGTGGGCCAAAGGTCCATGGCAGGTAGTGTCACTCATATGATTCTGTTGCATTATGGAGCAGAATGAGAGATGAGATACAACAAGATGCAATTCACAAAGACCAACCAATAATAAAAATCCATCTAAAATCCTAGCACTTTTGCAGGAACAATTGGTCAAAAATATCTATTTATAAAGGACACTTTTTTTACAAAGCCAAGCAGCAGTAATTGTAGATTTATAGTGTCTGTGTCATATAGTAGCACCTCCCGTGTCCAGGAGGCCCATGCAGTTGTATGGTGTCATTAACTACAGACCCAGCAACAGCACCACTGGGGCAGTAAGTGCTCTGGCACTGGCACAGAGAAATGAAGCCAAACCTTGAGTGAGCAGGAAAAAAGGTAGTAAATCCTAGGACCAGTTTTAGACCTTCAGCCTGTGGGGCACTCTAAGGTCAGTGTGTCTTCTGTGTCAATGTATAGTTAGGGTTGCTTTTTTGGTTTTCCATAGTTTCATACTTCCTTTAAGATCAGTGACAAAAGCTCCAGGAAAATTCTATTCACAAAACATATAAAAAGAGAGCAGCAACACTAATTAAAAATGAAAACTCTTTTTAGTATTTCTGAAAAGTCGTATTAGTGCATCTGTGTATGTCAGCTGCATGAGAACTTCTCCTTTGCAACACTCTTGAGACTAAGGCTTTGGATTGACATCTGGTTAACACTGGAAGTGCAGTGAAGTGGATGATACAATTCAGAAATTATTAAAACTTAAACAAGATGCCAAGTCATGTTCATGTAAAACACTTAATTAGAATAGTAGGAAGACAGGAATAACCCTTACATTACAAATGTAACCCTTTTGATCTTAGTGGCTTTCTCTCATTTGATACTGCTATAAGTATGATGAAAATAAGGCCCCTTCCATATGTATTTTAGATAGTCCATAAGCAGAAGAAAATTCTTCAAAGTTTGCCAATTCATTCTCAATTTAAAAATCAGTTTTAATCCTTCTACATTGCACCAACTGTTGCAATTAATCCCAGTCTTCTTGAGTTTAGAGTAAACAGTGAAGGAGCCACAGCTAAACTTCTCTCAGACTATGCAAACCTGACTCTTCTCCAGTGCTGAATGTCACACTGAATGTGACATTACAGTCGGTGTTTGTGGGACAATACTGATGACTTGCATGCCTTGCTCTGTGTGGAGCTTGCTCTGTCACCTTGTGCTCATGGGGATGGGAGGAAGCTTCTTTCCCTAATTCACCTAAACAGAACTCGAAAATAGTGCAAAAGGGTGAAGGTGAGCAGAGGGTAATAGAGCTGAGGATTGGATCATAATTGTCCACAGAGCCCCTCTTACAACAAAGTTACAGAACAACTCCAGTCCAGTGTACAATGAGAACCATAATACAGTGGCAAGAAGAAAGAAGGATGCTACTGAGTAAATCACAGCTCCTGCACTTTTGTGAGCAGGACTGAGATAAAGAAGATAAAAAGTGAACAAATGAACACTTCCATTTCCATCCTTTCTAAGAAGAAGCATTCTTGAGCTCTGCACTGCCTCCTGGGTGGTTACTTCATGGAGCGCTGGGAAAGTATGTTGAGCAAGTTAAATGCTATTTCTCAGGAAGTGCTTGAGGTTCTGCCCTGGGCAGCCACAGGTCTGTCTTGGTGTTACCATTCCTCCTAAGTGACACTGCTGCAGAAATCCCCAAGCATGAGGAAACTGCAAACTATTTCTTCTGCTGGGACCTCATGAAAATCAACATATGATATTCAAAAGACTAACCATTCAAAGCTAGTGGTACTGGCAGTGAGATTTGTCATAATAGCACTAACCCTTATTTTGGGGCTGGGTCACAAATTCTCATGGTTGCTCAGTGCAAGAATTTCATAAGGTCTTCAGGCACAGTGCAATGTAGTGGGGGGAAAAAACCCAAACCAGTTAGAAGAGAAACTGTATGTTTGATAATGGCCCATAGGCACATGCATTCTTTTCTACCCGTGTAACATTCAACCTTCTGTAAAGTTGCTTTTCAAGTGTTCGAACTCACTATTCTGATGTTCCTGTTTTGGGACAGGTATGATGAACCAGAGGAAAGATAGTTGAGTTGTAATACCTAATGTCCATTGGTCTTATGAGTCACAGTGGCATGAATGTTTTCTCCATTAACCAGAAGACTGTTTCTTTTCTAAAATTTCTTCTTTTTTTTGGTATAATTGAATATTTCCTTTAACCAAAACCAGTGGAAAAACACCACTATTCTCAACCTCAGGTTTAAATTTATCTTGTTGATTGTGTAAGCTATCTTGCTGGACTATACACAAAGCCTCTAATCTGACCACTCAGAGAACAAATAATACACTTTCAATTCAAAACTGCAAATGGCATTTTACTTCTATTTTCAAAGACACTTTGGTGTGAGTCATTGTCTCCCAAACCATATCTAGCTTTTCTTAGCTTTTATGAATATATGAGAGAAAAGGCCACAGCCAGAAAATCCTTCTCCAAACCACTAATAGTAACCCTAAGAAAGTGGAGTGATCTCTCTTGATGAAATTGCTTTCGTTTTCTAAAATCTGTTTCCTTGTTTCTATAAAGGAAAAAAAAAGAAAAAAAAAAGAACCACCCTGCAGAATAAAATAAAACAAAACTTCTGCTACCCAGAAATTATGGATGTTTTAAGTTAAGAGGCTGATTTGTAATAACTTCTTCATAAGTTCAGGAGGAAAAACAAAGGGAGTTTTACAAGTATAGAGAAGTGAGGGAAGATGCAAAATGGAACCAAAGCAGACATTTCATTCTGGCTTTGAGCCACAACTTCTGTGCTCTCTCTGTGCATATGTATGAAATGAGTGCAGCCTTATGCACAGCATGAAATGAAACAGCATGTGCACCCTGTTGTCACGTTGTGCAAATGTGACATTTCCATGTATCTCAGCTGTGTTGTGCACAGGGCGAGGAAACTGGAATGCCTCTACCCGGGCTCCAGACAGCACCAGTCTCTGGTGCCACCTTCTAGCAGATGTCTGTCATCTCTACTCACCACAGCTCAGCCATACACCTGTCACACGACAGTAAATAGCATAGGAGTACCCATGTGCTTCATGTAAGTCACACAAGTATGTCAGCAGGCACATGAGAAACCCAAGTGAGGGATCCAGCCCCAGAATGATGCAGCCAAAACCCCATCATAGCCTTCTTCAGCACCTGCCAGATTTTGTGATACTCTCCTCTGAGTGAAGGGAAAGATACCAAAATTTATGCTACCGAAACAGCAGTGACTCCAGTTTGTTACCCAGGTTAGCTCAGAGCGAGTGAAAAATAAAGGGATTCTGCATTTGTGATCTATCACTTGATGACTTGTAGATTTCAGAAATGTTAATTTACTTTTTTTTTTTTTACATCTCTTGTTATCTGGACTTGTCTATCATTATCCCAGTGGAAAACCCTCTTTAAATTCATGTGACAGTATAAAACATACTTCTAAAAGCTTCAGGTGTATTGCTACTAAGATTTACTAAAAATTGTTTAGGACACAGTTTACTTATTTGTTTTCATTTAATGTAATCAGGTATTAGATACGGTAATTTTGTACTAGTGTCCTAATTTACACTTTGATGTAGGTATGGAAATCTCAGAAAACCAGAAGAAACAAGCCATGCAGAATGCCCGTAAGTCAAGGCAAGGAAAAATGAAAGGTGGGTGTTCAGAATTGTGTTACCTTCTTACTGTGTTCCATTGTTCTTCTCGTTAGAAGATAGCACAGTCTGACTGTGGCTGAGTTCTTCAGTCTTTTAAAAACATTTTTTGTGGTTTACATGGAGCTCAATAATTGCCATGAATCTGTATTTTAATATTAAATTCCAGTATCTCTGTAAACTACTAAATCTGTCAGCTCCTTGAGCTTCTTCAAACAGACAAGTCAGTATTCTGTATATTAGAGAAAAAAACTCAAAAGGTAAGGCAAGGTTGTGAGGAATTGGATGCACAGGTTAAATTAGAGATGAGTGTTACAATTCCTTCCTTTGCTTTTACTCAAAGAGCTTGTTCTTCTTTACCAATTCTTCTTTAAAATGTCCTAAAATTCTTTTTGCAAGTCACATTGTTATATTATTTGCAATAACAGTCAAAATGACTTCTTCTGGGATTCCTCTGGAAGGAAGGATGGACCAGAAGCTTCTTTATGTGGAAATGGCTTTTTTATTCATTTCCTCTCTCAGAAAATAATCACAACAGAAACAAATCAGAACAGATTTTGTCCATTTGAAAGTCAAACTCGGGTAAATCTTTAGTGTGCTGAGAGAGAAGGGGAACAAGATTTAAGTCCAAGTTTGGGAGTGAAGGAGTTGATGTTAGATTGTCTTCTGTTCCCTGGGATTAATATTCTTAAAGCATTTTCTCTTTATCAAGCAATAGATACCCCTAGAAACTGTCTGAATTTTCAGGGAAGTGGCTTAAGTTTGTGATTAGGAGATTCTGTTCTGAATGTGCAAAGCTCAAAGTCTTAACAACATTAACCCAGAAAAATATATTTCAAATGGAAGAAGCAACATTTTTGTTGGTAGCAGTATTTTAACCAGTCTTATTCTGAGAGTGGACTGAAGTACTAGTATCTGCTGTTTGGAGTCATTCCTTTGAAATACCAGTATTTACTTATGCAAACAATATAGTCCAACTGTGTGAAACTGCTGCTTGTTTTTGGTAATTCTGTTAATATTATTTTTACTGGTACTGCTGTCTTCTTAACCCAAATCAGTGCAGCAATTAAAAAGTCAAGCATCTGAAAAAGTGACCCTTAGTAGTTCTGCCATTCAAGATCATGGCAAAATTGACCATGTCCCCTGGCTCTGTGCTTAAATATCCCTGGCTGACTCAGTGCTTTGTCCAACTGTTCTTCTGCAGGTGTGAGCTATAATGGGTGTCCCATGCCTCCTCCACACCAAACCCTGCATCCCCTTCACCAGCGACACATCACCGTGCCTACCAGCATCCCGCAGCAGCAGGTCTTTGCCCTGGCAGAGCCCAAGAGGAAGCCGTCCCTCTTCTGGCATACCTTCAACAAACTCACTCCCTTTAAAAAGTGAGGGGCCAAGGACCTGGAAGGACATCAGCACAGAGGGAGACTCACTCCAGAGGAGGACCTTGGAGATACAGTCAAGCTTACTTGAGCTCAGCGAATCTCCCGTTTCGGAGGCAGAACCTTGGGTTCCCTTGAGCCAGGAATGCAGCCTTTGACTTGGATAAGAAAGAAGTTTGTCAAGGCTGCTCTGAAGTCCATGTTGCCAAGTGTCAGCATTGCTGATGAAGAGCAGTCTCTCTTCTGACAAAGACAACTTGCTGTTAGTCAGGAACAGCAGTATTCGACCTCTGTTTCTTGGTTATGTTTGAAGTAGTAATGGAATCATGCAGGTCATTGTAACATTTCATTTTTCTTAACCTTATATTGATGGCCAAATTTTG
Source organism: Catharus ustulatus (assembly GCF_009819885.2). Lineage (NCBI taxonomy): Eukaryota > Metazoa > Chordata > Aves > Passeriformes > Turdidae > Catharus > Catharus ustulatus. Next base: position 49,421,112 of record NC_046222.1, on the reverse strand, counting down.
GATAGGGAGGGATTTTTTGTTCAGGATGTGTCAGCAAGGAGAATTTTCTCCTTCCTTCTGGAGCACTGAGCACAGACCACCCATTAAAATCAGGTGCAGATATCCCATGTGATTAACCAGCTATTGCAGAATATAGTGGACCCTAATCCTTCCTGTCTTTTTTTCTATTACATTGCCAAATGGCAGGAGAACATCCCACAAGGCCTTACCATGTTCCAGATTGGAACAGGGAAATTTTATTCTGTCCTATAGAAACATGAACAGAGTATGAAATGGACTGTAAAGATATGTGCATTTATTGCACACAAGTGGAAACAAGAGGAGCCCAGGGCATCTCAGATTGATTAATTTCAGTCAGAGCAATATATTGCATGTTTGCTCTTCAGTGTAGAGCTTTTGTATTGCTTTTTCACACATTTCTTCACCTGGAAGACTCTCCTTTGTATTTCCAATATGCTTATTTCTCTGTGTAAAAAATACATTTTTATTTTCGCACAGAGATAATGTGAATGTACAAAATTAGAGTTGAGACAGTACATGGTGACTGCTGGCTGTGTTACATAGGTCTCATGCTTTTTATTCATATAACTGGACTTAGAAAATTAATAAATAGTAATGTAAATATATTGAAGCGGTCTGGATCCATGCTTCTTGTACACAGTCAGTTGACAATGGGTTTTGACCAATAACTTCTTCAAAAAGAAAGAGAAATCCTTGCTGGAAGGGATAAAGAAATTGTGTGGACCAGAGATGGATTTTTGTCTTCATGTCATCAGTCCCCACTAGAAGGGGAAGAATCTGACTTGATTAAGGTCAGCTCTGACCAGCATATGCAATCCATGATTTGCATTACTTCAATTCATCTGTGGAATGAAGCTGATCTGGGAGAAGAACTTTTTAAAAACCACCCGAAGAAAGACGATCCTGATGTTTGTAGCACTGATAATTTCTGCTTGCTTGCTCTCATCAAGGATGACAAGACTGCTGGGTATATGGAAGGAAATAAAGACTCAGTATGTTTCAGAACTGATTTGCTATGAATGTCTTCACAATACTTTATCCTGTGCTGCTGATTAGGGGCATTACCTGATGATTAGGATAGATCCAAGGATATTCTTTGACAATGGGCACAAACTTTGTCATGGATCTGTAATATATGAGAAACAAACAAGGGGCTAAACACTAGGCATTTTAACAACAATGTAAAAAAACCTTCTTTTAAGGATGTATTTGTTCCTACTACTATTGTTACCTCCATATTTTTATTTATCATCAGTGTTGTGAAGCCCACTAGTAACTAGGTTTTGTGATTTCATAACTTTGTGGCCACTTCTGCAAAGCCCAGGTTTGTGGTTTTAATTTTAAATTACATCTTTTGACATTTCAAATGCCTTGTGTATATAGCTCAGCAGTAAGGCAAAGTGTGCTATGCTCAGCCAAATTGTGCCCTGCATAGTGAACTTCATTGCTTGTGCTTTCCCATAGCAATGGGAGATGACCTAAACTAGTTAAGAGCTGGAAGTGCACACTGACATCTGTAATGATCCAGCTGAAAGAAAATGCATGGGGAAGTCAGTGGGAAAAGCTGCTTGTATATTTCTCTTGATGTTTAAGCCAGCCATTGCTGCTCAGATTTTTTTAAACAGGTAATTCTGAATGCTCAACTTAAACACAAGGAGCAGACTTCCAAATGCAGGCCTGGATGCATCCCCTTCCCCTCAAATGAGTAAGCCTTTTGTGTTTCTTAACATACCCATTTTTGTGGGTACTTGCTGTGTTCAGGCCCGTAAACCAACAAGATGGATGTACGGTGTGAGTGAAGATGATGTTTTTCATAATCACATTTTGAAATACTTGTTCTAAGTGAAAAAAAAGGCTGAAATTGGATTGCGGTGCTCACCCAGAAACTTTGCCAGCTGGACCTGAAGATATTATGAGATCCACACTTACATATGTTTCTTTGCTGAAACCTGCTTCCTTCCTGCACTTGGTTTTGTGGGGTGCTAGAAAAAAAAGGCTTGGGGATCTTTCTTTTAACATGTCAGTGCCCATGAAGGCTCTTCCCATGTATTAGTGCTGGTGCCTTAACCCAAAAAATGAACAGAAATCTTTGCATATGGTTTTGAATGCAGCAGGTTTTTTTCTCAAAAAGTGAATTTCAAAGAGCTAAAAAAAAATATGGTGCAGATTACTCAGGACAGTTTTACATATAGTACCCTTCGAATAGACATGGTTGTATTTCTTTGCAACGTGACCTTGCAACAGATTTAAGTTCAAATATAGTAAGACAGGCCAAATTTATACTATGCCATAGTCTTTTAAACAAATTACAGTGAAATGAAAACACACCATTTTATTATTCAGCAATTAAGACAAATATTTACTTGGGAGTTAGCTTCACTTCAGAGTCTGTGGGAAGAAGTTGCAGCTAAAATGTGGAAGTTTGAATTCTAGCAATTCTTCTTCTGGTGACAAAACTTATTTTATATATATATATATATATATAATCAGAAAGCTGTGATGGCAACAGCAACATCTGTTCTTTTCCACTTGCATGCTTTAAGTTACTATAAAAAATTCTAGAGCAAGTACTAAGAACATTTGTGCCTCATTTAGATAAAGCCCAGCCAGAGCCTGCCTGATGACCTGCTGTGCAGATAACCTCAGACTTTTTGCATGAGATGCAGTAAAATATAATTGTCCTCAAATGTGTTCCCACTGAGTTAGGAAAATGCCAAACCATAATTGCATCCAACTCAGAGCATTTGATGTATAAAATAATAAGATTGTTTTACAAGTGGCTCTTGCCATGCTAAATTTCACATTAAATTTTAGTGGTCAGTGTAAGAACTGAGTTCAAAGACAGACTTTTCAAATGTTCCACATTTTAGTTGTCTTTTGGAAATAATTATATCACAATTTTGGAGCCAAAGGTCTTTAGCCATAACTAACGTAGTACCTTTCTCTGACTGCCTTTCTGGTTTTTTTTTTCTATATGTGTGGCATTTGTACGTAGGAGATGCCTTCTGAACGATCTCTAATTTAAAACTCTTTGTTGTAAATAGGGATAACTTGCATATGTGTTTTATTTTGGTGTTTTGTAACATTGTACCTTCGTACATTGCTTTGTGCATCTCACCCGGTGTGTGTGCTGTTACACATGTTGTAAATGAAGTGTCCTGGCTGCAGAGCAGAGGAATTGGCTGTTGACGGCTGAAGTACAATGTGCAGGACTGCAGTAGTTTGATGTGCATTTGTTCTGGAGTAACTGCATTGCAAGGTTTATTTACTCTTCAAACATTGTTTGTCAAATGAATCTATTTTCTGGAAATAAGTACAAACTTACATTCCTATTATTTTTCTCTTATTGTACATATTGGAATTAAATAATATACAAAGCTAAAATTCCTCATCTCTGTCTTATAAAACTTTATTGTGCAGTTTTAAAATTGTTGTGGTTTTTTTAAATTGTCTACAGAATTTCCTTTTTGATGCAGAAATGTATCAACTGCCATATTTCTTCTGGTATTTTAAAGAAAAAAGTCACACCATCTTCTCTTGGTTTCCCAGTAAAAGCTTCAGTACTTCCCAGCACAAGTTCATTTTAACAATGCCTACGCCTGGTTCTGGTATTGAAGTCTTCATTGTTCAAGCAAAGCCCATACTCGTTGCTGTCTCAGCCTGTGGTTAGTGTGCTTTACCTTGTCCTGGCAGAGGACAGTACCCCTTGCATGCAGGTGCAGCTTCTGTGCTAATAAAGCTCCTGCTAACACAGGATGGTGAGTTAAGTACTGCAGTGCAGGTAAGGAGGATTACATTTTGATTTCTTTGGAGCAAAAGCAAAACCATTTAAAGGGGTTCACCCAAAAGGCGTGTTCTGCACATATGTGTGAACAGGCTTACCTCTCTGCTTAATAGAGCAATGGGCAACACAGCTGGGGATTCAACTTCTCTGATTTGGCGAAGTTTTTTGTATCTCATTATTCTGACAAGGCAGAGGGCTACATCTGAAAAGTGTGCCTGTGTCCTTCCTGCTCCAGGCTGTGCCAAAAATGATCTTTTGCTGAGACTCGCCAGCTTTAACAAAATAACATACGTTGCTGAAATCTTTTTATCAGAAATGTTTTGATGAGTTCAAATGCTAGCACAATAGTTAGTTTGCTAATTCTTTACCACTCTTTCCTGCATCCAGGCTTTTATATTTTTTGGTTCATCTCAAAGAAGAGAGTTTCTGCCTCCCAAGGTGACTGTTGCGGCAGTGGGATGTGTGCTGAGTGCTCCAACATTAAAGTGAAAGGCGCTTAGTGAGATAGATTGGATGACATAAAAACATACCCTAAGCAGACACTGGAGTAGGACGTAGCAATCAATAGGCTTTATAAGGACCCTCTGGTTCATCTGGCCAGAATGAGCCCATTTGTGCATTTTATTTCATGCTTGGACAGTCAGGCTAAATCCTGTAAACCGTTCTGTACTATCAACTTTTAAGTTCCTTGAGAGCTGATTTATCAGATGGCGCTTTTAGTTTGCACAGAAATAGCACTGCTTGTATTAGATTCTTTTGTTGTTGTTGTTGTTGTTGTTGTTTGCTTAGGTTTTTTCCAAAGGCTGCATAATGATCTGTGCTTGGTAACAGAGACAAGGACTTGGGCCTTTTCATGTTCCAGAATCAAAGGAGAAATTAAAAACTCAGCAGTGAAAAACAGCATACCACGTTGCTTGTAAGGAAAGCTCACAAATACTCCCTACACAAATCAATGTGTTTCTAAATGCTTTACAAAATCTGGTTACTCTAACTATTTAGAGGACATGTAATTGTGAGAATATGACAAAACAGTATAAGCTGTCAGCATAACACCTTTTTTTGTTAATCTTAAGTCACTGCAGTCAGAACTTGTCCAGGGCCTGGAGCTGAGAACTCACCTACTGCCACTATTAGGTATTTAAACTCTGGTTTTGAAAAACAGATACGTGTGTGTGTATGCACATGTGTTTACACCTACACCTCCTTTGTAAACTCCATGTGGCACCCCCAAATGTCTCTGCGGACACCTACGGCAGGTTGCGCCACACAAGTGACCCGTATCCATCACACCTTCCCTCTGTTTACACTACATCATTACATCCTACATTTCTGTTGTGCATCTTGGGGTGGGGGTGTGCGTGTGAATGACACCTGGACAACATTCATCTGAGTCATTTTAATGTTCTAAGCATTCAGAGTGGGACACCTGCAATGGCAGCCAAACCACTCTGCAGCAAGAAGGGGTTTCAAGGTGTCCATCCACATTACTGGAGTCATGTCAGTGAAGTTCAGAAGGGCAGATCTGACAGGGCAGAGGTCAGCAGAGGAAGGAGTACCACTGCTCTTCGAGGACTGAGTTTCTCTCCAAACACAAGGTGATGTAGGATTTATCAACTGTTTCTCACAGGGATGTTTTTTCAGGAAAGCTGAAACTGCTTAGGAGGAAAGGGGGAGCCCCAGGTGCATCATGGCCCTTTCCTATAAGCACATCCAGACTTTAGAGATACTTGAAAAAGTGTTTAGAAACTGCTCTGCTAGTAAGGTCAGGTATGTCTAATTAACCATTGTGTTCATTGCTGTCATATTCATCTCCTAACAAAGGTAATTAGCACAGTCTGAAAACCCCTTATTTCCTGCCTTCCACATGCAATGTTTTTTAAGAGCAAATGATGAACTCTTGCTCCCATGTAATGATTTTCAAATCATTATTCTGTGATGACACAAGGCACTAAAAAGCAGCTGAGGGAAACATTTGTCTTTAAGGCTATTTCTACAGAGTTTTCTTGGTTGTCTGTAAAAAATACATCAAACCAGACTCCATCAAAGTATTGGTAACTAATGTATGACATTAATTCTAACTGGCAGGATGAGCTGTTTTTTAATGACTCAAACTTTTAATTGAGAAGGGAGGCTGAGGTTCAGCAGGCTTAGAAAATTTCAGATGCTTAATGGGTAAAGAGGAAAGGATTGTTCATTGTGGCTCTTGTTTCTTCTCAGCAGAGCAGCGAGGTTAATTTGGCTACAGAAGTTCATTCAAGTAGAGCAGTGAATTGCTGCACATGGTCCTTCCTTTTCCTCAGAGCACGGCGGACACGACTTCCCAGGTTCAAGCCAGGGCAACTCAACTCTTGCAATATTTTGGTGTCGCCACAGGGTGGTGGTGAAGATCTTACAGAAAACTTTCTTTGCTATGTGAAGAACACACGTGTCACATCTTTGCAGCATGGTGACACCTTCAGACACTGTTTGCAATCACTTGACCAACAAGGGTGAATTAAGGCCACTTCCTCTAACACATTAACTCACGGTTTTATCCTTTGCTGCTGATGATCAGCATTTAGGGAGTTGATGATAAGCTCAGTTGACTTCCACTAATCCTTAGCAGCAGGAACTACTTTCAGTTGTTACAATAAGACAGGGTTAAGAATTGAATTATGGCTTTTTCAAATTATTTACCAATAATATATAATTTAGTAGCCCAATAGCTTTGACTGTTGCTTGAACAGCTAGATAGGGAGCCTGTTATTACACATGAAAAACCTTGTAATTCTATTTATTTACTTTAATTCAATCTTCTTACTTCTTTTCCATAATCTCCTAGTAATTGTAGTGCCACATTCTCAGCATTTTTAGTTTTAATTTCCATAGTCCTTGTCTCTAACTCCATTGTAAATTACCTGATTCAGAAATGAACTTCATTACATATTTTAGCAGCACAATAATAGTGTGACACACCTTCTATCGCACAAATCAGCCAAGCTGTCACAGGCTAACATTTGTGTGATGCATTTTTACAAAGGAACAGGGAAATCAAAGCCTTATTGATCCATTTTAACATTTTTCTTTTATCTAACAGTGATAAAAGTCAAAGCACAGAGCACTTCTGCTTAATATTGGAATAAATACAAAGATTCCACTTTAAATCTCTGTTTTAATTATTGAACAGCTCTTAAAATTAAATCACTGACCTTTGAGAATTTAGTGACCAAACAAGTGCTTGTCCTGAAGGCACATATCAGAGTGTGCATTCCTTTGCATGAAGCTTTTACACTCTGTTCAAAGATGCCCAAGAACATTGCAAGTACCAAGTGAATGAGGTAAGAACTGAGGTCCTATATACGTGATGATGATAATACTGATGTCGGGTTGAGGTTAGGAGTTATGGGGACTACACTGTGTATTCTTTAGGCAAGAAACACTTCCTGGACAACTGGGAATGGGGTTCTCTGTAGGTGGACAAGGACTTCTCCATAGGATGCATCATATCCAACAGTGTCATACAGAGCACTTCTTCCTTTTGCACTCTTCTGGAGTCCTTTGACTAAGGCAGCAAATATTTATATACTTCAGGAGGAGCAAATATTTTATCTATTTTCACCTTTCTTTAGTGCCAACCAGCAGCAGCAGGCAAAGTGGGATTTTTTGGTTGGCGATCAAACATCTCTGAGTAAATCCAATGGCAGAGACCATAAATCATTTCTAGTAATGGCTCCAAAATGGGGAACTTTTCTGCATACAGAATAAAAAGATTAAGGAACTTGTCCCAAAGCTAAAGTCTTACTCTATAAATTAGGTTAAGGGTGTAATTATTCTTATTGAGGACATACTGCTGTCTCTCTATATGGTACTTCTGTACATTGTTTCACGAGAGTGAGAAATTGTGGTAAAGAGATTAAAGAGAAGACATCAATTTTTAGTTAATGCTAGTTAATATTGCAAAAGAAATACTGATCTTACTCCTCATCAATAAAAGAACCAATTTCAAAGCCAATTGTGTAAAATTTACTCATACTAATAGTCACTTGTACCTGTTTAAGTACTCAACCTATACAGCTGAAGCTTCTGTGCGTTAGACATTTATGGATATTAATTCCAAACAAAACACGTATTAATTTTGTTGCTATTTGCTTTTTATTCCTCAGTCTAATCTCAACGATTGCTCTTACACTCAATTAAACCAGCTGTGTCCAGGATTAAGTCTTAATGAATTCCAATGGGCCTATATTAAAAGACATTATATAGGAGAGACTCTCTAGTGAAAAGATATATATAAGCTGAACTTTTAGTAGCAAAGTTACATGAATTTGGAGCACCCAGCTAAAGACTTGTTTTTGCCAAAAAACTCTCATACTTGATCCCTCACACCTTTGCCCTCATCTCACTCTGCCCCAGCTCTAACCCCTCCTCTGAGGTCATTCAACTTATTAACCCAGTAGGGGACTAATTCAAGTGAATAATAATAAAAAACAAAATTAAATTTAAAAGTGTTTGCTTTGTGCTGAATGAGGGGGTTGTATGGCCTTAGCTCACCTCCCATGGCACCATCTCCTTCCTGGGAGATAAAAGGTACAGCCATGCAGTCATAAGTAAGTGTAGGGAAAAATGTGGATGGAGAATTGTGTAAAGCTAATATTTTAAATGTAGAATGATGTTATAACTGATATCTCCATTAAATAATTATTTAAAGTAGTACTTAGTAGTCTCCAGGACTGTAATTATTGCTATATAGAGACTTATAAATAAAACAAAAGAATAACATGGTGAAAACCCATTTCCTTATTTTTCTCCCTCCACTACCCTGCTTTCCTTTCTAAGGTAGACACAGGCAGATGTATTTTTTCCTTAAACATTTCAGCCAAAGTGATATAATCTACCTAAAGAATGAAAAGCTGGATTGTACTGCTGGCAATTGTAGTCAGCACAGCAGAAACACAAAACCAGGACATCTGCACCCAAGGGTATCCTGGCATCCCTGGCAATCCTGGGCACAATGGCATACCTGGTCGTGATGGACGTGACGGGTCAAAGGGAGACAAGGGAGATACAGGTACTACATTCAGAATGAATGATTTAAAATATCAAATGCAAGGCCACTTACTCACAAATTTGTCTACAGTTACTCTGCGTGAATGGGATTATTCTGCCTAGCCTTCAGAAGACATTTCAGACATTTGTCATTTACCTGTTTGAAGAAGAAAATACAAAAAAAAGGCTATACCTTCTATCATGGGAATATTTTCAAGTCTATTTGAAAATTTTAAAGCCTGCCATCCTTCTCCTACTCCTCTAAGACAGAAACTATATTTCTGCAAAAACCTTCAAGCGCACTAAATAAAAAAGCAACAACTGATTCCTTGTTTGGTGTAGTAGGAAGTATGCAGTGGTAAGATTTCTCTTTCCTACCTAAATTATATATTTACAGGACTTGATTCTGTGCATGCCTACTTGCTGTAACTCAAGACTCACTAGAGTAAGTTCAGAAGTGGAGACTATTGAACATCAATGTGTGATTTATGTCTACTCCAGCAGTCTACAACAGAGATTTTTGTGAGATATCAAAGCCAGAGATAATCTCAGCATGCTCAAGCTAATCACCCCATAATACCTTAAGCCTTAGGTTAATGATGGCCCTTGTATCCATACTGGAATATCAAGGCCAGGGTTGCACAAAGTGATAAATGTGCAGACATGTGGACATATAACACTTCATCACCTTTTAAAACATAGAAAGAAAAAAGATTTTCATTAACCTCTTAATAGGTACATACATTTAATTTCCCTCTTTTTCTGTATGCAGGGTTCCAGAAAGGTCTGAAAAATAAAAACAACCCTAAAGCTTTCTTATTTTCATGTATTTTCTAAAGGTCTTCCCTTGGATTCTGATAAACTCCCCAACTTTTTTCCTAAGTTCATCTGTTATGATGACTATACTGACTGTTCTTTTTTTCAACAAAGTAGGGTGAATGCACTATTCTTTATACTGTCTGTAGATACATCTTCGTGGTTTAATACATGAGAATTAATTTTGTTTCTTACCAAGTCAATGAAATTTCAGCAGATGCTGGGATGCACCCATTGTGCAGGAAATGGCTAAAGAACTGTTGCCTGGTCCATATGGCTGAAGAGCTACTCTTGGAGTATGATTACAACCAAACTGCCTACTCTGTTTTGATTCTGTTGCCGCACTCAGGATGTATCCAGTTATTTGATCACGGACCTCTTGGTCTTCTGTACTACCTCTGTACTAGAAAAATAATTTCTGTAATTGCTCTCTGTAGAGCAGTGGAAAGTCTATATTATGCTAGGTTCGGGGATCAGGAGTGTGAATGCCTTCCTCAGCTTTATAGGCAATATTATTCCACTGTAATGATCCATTGCCATCCGTCAAACTCCTGCACATGTCTCTTATTGAGGCAGGAGTTCACCATCCATAGACTCACAGAATCATTACAGCTGGAAAAGGCCTTTAAGGTGATCTAGTCCAACCATTAACTCAGCACCACCAGGCCCACCACTAAACCATGTCCTTGTTTCACTGCTAGGCTTCCTGCCCCAACAATGCTTTTTGCTCAACTTCCATGGATGGAGGCCACAAGAGAAGTTTTCACATTGGTGATCCTCACCAGGTTATAACAACTGTACGTGTCTCAATAACTCACCTCTTTATGCCAAGGATTCTTTCTGCACCCAAAAAGCACCATCCTCAAGCAGAGTTTCTCTGCTGTTTGTCAATCTCTCTATAAGATAAAAGTACCAGCAGTGCAAAGACTAAAAGTCGGGAATAAGGGTATGCTTTACATTACTGTTTGGCCAGGCTTGAAGAGGAAGGATTAAAGAAGGACTCTTCCCAAATTTTCTGGCAATTTGTTTAATGAAAATCTGGGTTTTTGTTTCTGTACTAGGCGAACCAGGAGTACCTGGCAGACCGGGAAAAGATGGAGTCAATGGACAGAAAGGTGAACGAGGTCAGAGAAGTGTTTGAACTTAATATTTATCTATGAACTGTTGCCTTTGTGTTTGTGAACTCATCATATCTATCTTATCTATTTTAAATTCTCTCATTTCTATATTGAGAACAACAAACTGTACAAGCAGCATTATTCCTAACATGAGAAGCCAAAGGCTGCTGAACAGAATTGATCATCTTCTTTTCCTGATGTGTTGAGCATATGTTCTTTATGGTGTCTTTTGTCTATCAACTGCTAAAGTGCCTTTCACATCATGAGATCTTCAGCTTCAAAACCTTGTGCAACAATCAGAGTAATTTTGAAGGCTTTGATCTTCAGATCAATGGTAGATGAAGGATAAATAAAGCATAGGATGACAAGTAGCCGGGACAAAAAGCCTTTAGTTGTGCCGCAGTAGCAATCTATGTAACCCAAGAAATTATAACCGTAGAAATTATAGAAACATCATGTAGAAATTATAGAAACATGTGGCAAGCAAGTTCAGGGTGTTGTAAAAAAACCCCTTTCCCCTTCCTCTGATTAAATTGTGAACCCTCTCCCCTATTTTACACACCAAATACTGTTAAAAAGTGTGGACAGATGCTGGTTTTGTATGAGATTATATGAGCTGTCAGTGTTATCATCAGCCCATAGACAACCTTCCTTTCTTTGGGTTTATTCTTGCTGCTGCCAGTCAGAGCACCTCTTTTCTAACAAAATAGCAGGCTCTTCAGGCAATATGCTTATCCTGCACTTAAATGTATGAGAAACTCTGTACACGAGCACAGTGGACACGCATATATATATCTCCTCATGATGAAATTCAATTTGTACCTTCCAGTGGAGGATCACAAGAAAGTTGTGCAGCTGTTTTGTTTAGTTTTTATTATTATTTGGTTTTGGTTTTGTGTTTTTTTCCCTTTAGGGACCAATGGGACTGTTGAAGAGAAGGGGAATAAAGGAGATAAAGGAGAAAGAGGACCACCTGGGAAACTGGGACCAAAAGGATTTACAGGATCAGTGGGTTACAAAGGTCAGAAGGGAGAGCTGGGACTGCAAGGACCAAAGGGGTTAAAAGGAGACATTGGACCCATAGGTCCAAAAGGGACAAAGGGTGAAATTGGCCATCCTGGAAGAGTTGGATTCCCAGGGCCAATTGGCCCGATTGGTAATCCAGGTCCTAAAGGTAATACTGGAAGTATAGGGCCACAGGGTAATCCAGGAGTTCAGGGGGAAAGAGGCTTGAAAGGAGACAGAGGAGACAAGGGCAATGTAGGTGCCCCAGGAGTCCTGCCAAGGAGTGCTTTCAGTGTTGGCCTTACAGCCAACACCAAGTTTCCCCCTCCGAATCGCCCGATCAAGTTTGACAAGGTGCTGTATAACAGCCTGAATGACTTCAACTCAGCCACTGGCAAGTTCACCTGCAAGCACCCCGGTGTTTACTATTTCACCTACCACATCACTGTCTACTCAAGGAACGTGCGAGTAGCTCTCGTTAAGAACGGCATCAAGATGCTGCACACGGTGGACAGGTACCAAAGCGGAGAGGACCAGGCCTCGGGAGCCGCCATCCTCGAGCTGCAGGGAGGAGACGAGGTGTGGGTGCAGGCCCACCAGGGAGAGGCTTTCAATGGGCTGTATGCAGACGGAGATGACGACACCACCTTCTCTGGGTTCCTCCTGTTCGGCACCGCTGACCCGCTGGAGCCGCTGCTGCCGCCCACCCCGTAACTGCGCGTTACCCCTGAATGCTGCATGGCTGTGCCCTTCCGCCCTCCCTAAGTAAGCTGTTATCTGCTGGACGACTTCTGCTGGATTCAACAGAAAATGGTTGGTGTCAGGAACAGCTTCTGCACCAGAGAGGACAAGTCTCCAGAATCTACAGTGCTGGGCTTAATGCATTTGTGGTTTGGTGACTAAATGTAGGCATTCACAGGGGTGTGTACCACAGTTCTGAAGAACAAATTTTAAAGCAAAGTGGGATTAAATAAAAGATAAAAGTTCCAGAATTATGTCGTGTGGGATATTTTGTATAAACAAGAAGCAACAGTTACTTCCAAGACAGTTTATATCTTCCAGTGCGGCATGTGTAGATGAACTTGAAACTTGGTTAGTTTGCATCCAACCACTTTAAAATAATTTTCAAACTTGAAATTAGTGTAGTTTGATGTTCTACAGAAGCTTCTTGTTGTATGGCACAAACAAGTTTCATTGTTTCATTTTTAGCTATTAAATATGGTTCTTTGCTCTCTATGTAGTCACGGGTCTGAAATGAAACAAAATAGGAGGAAGTGCAATGTGGATTCTCTGATGTGGGCAAGTAATCAAGGTCAGTGCAAAAATACAGCATAAAGCTGCTGTACTTCAGAATTAACTGTTGCAAAACAAATTCTCCCAGGTTAAAAATAATATTTAATCAACACTGAAGCAGCCATGCCAGAGAACTGATCAAGAAATATTCCTGTGCCATGAAACATTAGTTCTGTCTTTTTTCCCCCTGAATTTTCTTCCCCTCTCCCCTCCCCCCCCCACCCCTTCTTCTAAAACTCAAAAACATTTAAAAAAAAATTGGGAAGTCTCATTCACTTCTCTTGGAAGAGAATAAAGTAGAGATGCCAACGGAGATGGGTCAGCACGAAAATTCAGTGCACGAAATTCAGTGCAAATGCAGTGATGGAAGCATAAGGCCTGGCTTCCCATCACACCTCAGGGTACCAGGGGAACGTGGGCATGTACAGTAGCTGAACCGCGAGTGTGGATCACAGAGCCCGAACGGAAAGGGCACGGTGGGTTCGGGGAGGGGAACAGCTGCACTTCCCAAATGTCAGCGAGCGAAATACAAGGGCATGCAGGCAGAGGAAAGGGCTGTATCAGTCTTTCGGCAAGACTGCAAGACTGAAGTTCTTTCCCGTAAGCCACATGCCACAAGTTTGTATAAATCACAGAAACATCCAGACCGAAAACAAGTTTTTAAAGGGCCTTAGGTTTGACTGGAGAACGTGTAGGACAGGTAGTAGGACAGGTATCAGCCGGCACAGTCCCCGGTGCGGCCGGGCCGGGGGCTGCGAGCCGGGAAGCGGCGCAGGCCGGAGCAGTGCTGAGAGCCGGGGCAGTGCTGAGAGCCGGGGCAGAGTGAGAGCCGGGGCAGAGTGAGAGCCGGGGCAGTGCTGAGAGCCCGGACAGTGCTGAGAGCCGGGGCAGCGCTGAGAGCCCGGACAGTGCTGAGAGCCGGGGGGCAGCGCTGAGAGCCCGGACAGTGCTGAGAGCCCGGACAGTGCTGAGAGCCGGGGCAGCGCTGAGAGCCGGGGGCAGCGCTGAGAGCCGGGGCAGCGCTGAGAGCCGGGGGCAGCGCTGAGAGCCGGGGCAGTGCTCAGAGCCGGGGCAGTGCTGAGAGCCCGGGCAGTGCTGAGAGCCGGGGCAGCGCTCAGAGCCGGGGCAGCGCTGAGAGCCGGGGGCAGTGCTGAGAGCCGGGGCAGCGCTGAGAGCCGGGGCAGTGCTGAGAGCCGGGGCAGTGCTGAGAACCGGGGCAGAGGTGCCCGGCGGGAAGCGGCACAGGCCGGGGCAGAGCAGACAGCCCGGGCAGAGGTGCCCAGCGGCTGCGGGCGCCCGGGAGCCCGGGAGCCCGGAACTCGGCCTCGCTCCGCCTCCCGCTGCCGCTCCTCCCCTCGGCGCGGACGCGCGGAGGTCGCGGCCGTGCGGGCGGCCGTGCCGGGCCTGCTCCGCTCCGCTGCGCCGTGCCGTGCCGTGCCGTGCTGTGCCATGCTGGGCGGCTGCCGGCGGGCGCTGCCCGCGGCGCTGGGCCGGGCGCTGCGGGGCCGGGCGGCAGGGCAGGGCGGCCGGGCCGTCAGCACCAGCTGGTGTCCCGTGGGCACCGCCTTCGATGTGAAGCAGCAGCAGCAGCAGCCGCTGCGCGGCGGCGCGGCGGGCAGGGACACGGTGAGCGCCGGGACGGGAGGGCCGGGCCTGCTCGGCAGGAGGCGGCCCTGGCTGCTGGCAGCTTCGTGCTCTGCTCTGCTTCCCTGAACCGTTTTAAGGGAGTATTTTGGGGGATAATTTTTCTTTTGTGTGTGTTTTTTTTTTTTTTTAAAGTAAGAGTTTATATTGATTCTAGCAGATTCAAACGTTGTGGATTTTGGAAGCAGAAGCGTTTGACAGTGATGGCCTTGTGCGTGGGAACGCTTTGATCTCAGTGGTGCCCGTATGTCCCTGAAGTGAGATTTCCCTGTCCATTGCCCCTTCCCTGCCAGCGCTCCCCGGGCTGTGCCGTCGTTCACGTGTCGGTGCCACTGCACTGGGACAGTGCTTCCTTCAGCAGCAGCCACGCTGCTCGCATCCTCTTGCCCGGGCGTTATTCTTGATGTCTTGCCTGTGGCAAAAATAAAATGGATTTCTTGGCTGCTTTGGTGAGGGTTGGGTTTTCTGGTGCGTATCTTTTTAGGGTGAGTGGGGGACGTTTGTTAGTGTGTGTCCAGGGAATCAGCAGGCTCCCGGAGAGGGTAAGATGGCACAGTGCACGCAGAAGAGGTGCAACTGTAAAATCCAGGTGTTTGCCTGCTGACTCAGCTATCCCTGCCATGGTGCCCAGCCTGCTGGAGCTGTTGAACTTTGGGTTTTAGAGAGGACAAATCTGACCTCTTTTTATAATCTGGCACTTGCTTGGGAACCTTTCTTCAGGTTCTCATGCCTCTGCATGCACTGGTTTAAGTCTTGCTTCAGGAAATAATCCGTGCAAATATTGTCCATTTGGCCTGGTCTAGGGAATGTGTTCCACGTTATTCACTTGGCCCACAGTTCTTTTGGAATAGAGGTCTGTGTTTCAGGCCCACAAAGAGGCTGTTCCAGGTAGGATGTAAATACTAAGACCAAGCAAAGACAGAAGTGTTTCAACCATGCAACCAATCCCATTAAAGAACAGAGAGAACTGCACCAGGCTTTTCATAATTTTAAATTTATATGTTAAACTTGATATCATACGTAAGAGGAGTTCCATGGCTAATTTATCTCTAAGAGGAGATACATCCTGGTCACAGAGCACTACATATGCAGGAAGAACTTGCTTGGGAGGGTGGGTGATAATGTATGGCAGCAGGAAGACCTGAAGCTCTCAGGGATATTGCAGGATACTGCATCCTCTGGCTGAGGATCTGAGTGAAGAGGCAGTCTTGAGCGTCTTACACTAGAAACATTATTCAAGAGTGCTGTGATACAAGTATATTTATGTTTGTGTGCATACATGTATAGATACAAAAATACCTTTTTCAGTGTTCACTTCAGTCCAGTTCCTGTTCCCAAATAATAAATTAAAACATAGTGTGAGGAAAGGTTTTCTTTCTTTAGCAGAAAAGCAACAGTTACAGAAAAAGCAGCGCAAAATGTTCCAGATGCATACTTGAAGAGTTGCTTTTGCTTCAGAATATATGCTTGTACAGATGAGCTGTCAATTGGTAGCTTTTTGTTTTATTTGGATAAATACTAGCAAGCTATATGGAAACCTGCAGCTGACTGCTATAATACAAAGAGTTTGCAGAAAGTGGATTATAAACTGATTGGACTGCAGATTTGAAAATCCAGATTGTGATTTTTAGATACTGAGGATGAATTCGGGAAGGAGAGATGTGATATGAAGTCACGTACCTTTCACTGTTCAATGCTGTAGTCAGGGGGTGAGGAGATGCTCATGTTGTAGTTGGGCAGTTGCAAAGGGATTGTATTGCCTGAAGCGATGTTGCTTTAACTTAAGTGAAATTAAGGAATTACTAGGATAAGGTTTTTCACCCAGGGGCTGGTTGGGCACTGGAACAGGCTCCCCAGGGAAGTGGTCACAGCACCAGCCTGACAGAGTTCAAGAAGTGTTTGGACAATGCTCTCAGGCACATGTGACTCTTGGGGATGGTCCAGTTCAGGGCCAGGAACTGGACTTCACTGATCCTTGTGGGTCCCTTCTGTCACATGGAATAAAAGGTAAAACTTTTCCAAACAATGTTAAAATGATAATATAAAAGCAAATCTTTAATTGAAAACCTTCAAGGTGCAAAATGTGGTGATACTTATACGTGATACAGTAGCTCTATAATTTTTACAAGGTTAGTAGGTTAATATACCTATCAATATTGTCCATTTAGAAGGGTAGCTGG
The DNA here is from genome assembly GCF_009819885.2 of Catharus ustulatus. Taxonomy (NCBI): domain Eukaryota; kingdom Metazoa; phylum Chordata; class Aves; order Passeriformes; family Turdidae; genus Catharus; species Catharus ustulatus. The sequence goes on along the minus strand of NC_046222.1, from coordinate 49,404,226 downwards.
GTTAAATAATTCCCCCCCTGGGTTCAGCCCCATTGGAGCACCCCCCATCTTCTAACTCCACATTTTATTTTGTCTATGATACGTGGTGCAAGATAAAGTGTCCTTGCTAAACTAACAGGCAAGACTAAACAGAATTTCAAGAATTCAACAATAGGAGTTTGTTAACTGTGAGAAAGGGAGCTGAAAAAGTACCAGAAGTTTGACTATGTATTAAAAGTCTACAAAATCTACAAATACATGAAGAATACATAAAACCCAAAAATATTTAGGCATCACTTCCAACTCAGGGGATTCTGTGATTCTTTGAAATCTTTTTCCTGTTGTAGGTCTGCACTGTGGAACTTCTCTATCTGCTAGCATTAGTAATTTTGTTTGATCAGTGGTAGAACCTCTCTAAGTCTCTTCCACAAATGCAGAACACAAGTGCCATCTGCATTTACCCTGCACAAAGAAGTGTGTTTACCTTGCTCTGTGGGACAGGGCCAGGCTTGATAGGAACTTCAGGAATGAAAGTGTTCATTCCACAAACAGTTTTAGTTGTTCTTGAAGATCTGCTTCCAGTATTGGGGACTAATTTAGTGAGCCTGAGACAACTGTCCTGCTATTGCCTGCAATCTCTTGGTATCTGGTGCTGCTGGCCAGTGAAATGCTGCAATATGCTAGCTAGGGTCATTTTGGTAAAATTCTGTAGTGATAATTCAGTCTTGAAACAAAAGTGCAGAAATCAAAGAGGGCAATAACGATGTGTTTTCATTGTGTTGTGCTCTGTAGGGTCTGTTTGGTGTTCCAGAACTGAGCTGTCCAGAAGGATTTCAAGAAGCACAGAACAAAGCATTGCAAGAATCGGAACAGCTAGTCCAGAAGGCATGTTCAACACCACCTGGGCCAGAGACTGTAATGATCTTTGATCAGCTTTCAGATAGCCTGTGCAGAGTAGCAGACTTGGTATGTTGCTTTTTAAAATTTTTACATAAATTCTTTTAAACTGACTGAACTTACACCATTTTCCATTTTGTGATTTTCTGCACTACAGTAAATAGCAGATCAGCTCCATTAAGCTTTGTGTTAAAGCAGAAAATTAAATTGATTGAAAGTGAATTACAAAGACTTTTACCAAATGATAGCTAAGTACAAATCCTGTCAAACTGTCTAGTTATTTTTAAGACAATTGCAAAAATAGTACAGAAGCCACAACAAGAAAAACAACAGTAAAATCATACTTGTGTTTCTGCTGCAATATTAATACATAAACTCTCCAGTGTCACTTATGTTATGGAAAAGAGGGTTTTGATTTCAGAGTTAAAGTTGTGGTGGCAATGCACATGTTTCAAGTTACGATCATTTATAGATGAAGGTCCACAAAGAACTTTCAGAGTAAAGGCAGCATCACTTTTTTATTAACACAAGAAAAAGGCGGCAATTTCTTATAGTCTTTGTGATCCGCAGATTTAGAGTACTTGGTCTGATAGTCTGCATCAAAAAATTTTACATTTAGGAGTATTTCATATTGCTCCCTGGAAGTTTGCCCAAAGTATATCTTTCACCAAAGTATCATTATTTGGTTGAAGGAAGCAGAACCAACCTTCATACTGAAATCAGTTCTTAGTGAATAGATGACTGAGTTTTTTGAGGTCACTTGGGTTTTCACATTTAAATGTCTCTGTGTGTTTTCGGTTCTCCAATCTTGTTTCTTATTCTTTTGTAGATTTAGGACATCTTTTGTGCCAGGCACTTTTTCCTTCTGAAAGTACTTACAAGCTCTGTCAAGTCACTAGTTCTTATGTTTTGTATAGACTGTGCCTAATTCTGCGTAATCAATCAATACCTAAGTAAAACATGAATTTCAGAATTCGATGGCCCTAGTTTTGTATCAGTTTGCTGAGTCAAAATTATGTCCTTTGTACTATATTCAGGCTTTTAATGTTCACAGATACACAGCTTACAGAGCTGTCTGGAAGTTATTTGGTGATTGGTATCTGTTGTTAGGAATTTTGATATCTGTCATTCAGCACTTCTTCTGTCAGTGTTATACAGGATTTTGAAAAGGAATTCTAAGAAGTAAAAATTTTAGTTGTGTAACATTTCCAAGGCTAACTTTTCAATCAAACTGCAATATGTACTATCAGCTTTATACTGTCAGCATGTTGCATGTACTTTCTGTAAAATTGTGCTCAATGTCTTCAGTATATTCCTAGACTTTAAATCTATTCCTAATTTTAAAGTCCATAATTTCAATGCTAAAGCCGCCCTGAATTCATGACAGCAGTTTTGGAAACCCCTAGCTTCCCAGCCCCTTTTAGCATCCTTCTAGCTTGATGAACCCCCTGAAGTATTTGGAGATTTATAAAAAATCAGTATTTCTTCCTGTTAGGAAATATGCACATTTGGTGGTGTGCTTTCTTCTTAACTAGAACATTTAGTTTTAAAAATCTTTCATGTGTTGGAGTAGCTCTGTCCTCTTTCAAGCACTCTAAGATATGCACTACTTAAAATGTTTTAAGAAATGTGTGAATTAATGATGTTTATTGGAAAGACACAGGCACTGTGTGCTTTAATAATTGTCAGCAAACTTTTCCGATCAGCTTTATGTTTTAGACAGAAAAAGGCAAATTCTACAAAATTATTGCATAGAACTATAGAAATAAATGTTAATATAAATGGAGCTACTTAAATGCAATTTATTTATAAGCCAGGATTTTTTTGGTCTTTTTGCCTCACTGTTTTCTTCTTCTACTGTGTCAGGCTGATTTCGTAAAAGTTGCCCACCCTGACTTTGCATTCAGAGAGGCTGCTGAGGAAGCTTGCAGGAACATTGGTACCGTGGTAGAGAAGTATGTTTTCTTCTTTTCATTTTTTCTTTTTTCTATTTGCATATACAGCTTTGAAAATTACTGTATGATGATCTCTGAAAGCAACCATCGACAAAAAGTATTTGTGCATGGGAACAGTGTCAGTGTTCTGTTACAGATATTTAAGGGTTTCGTTTTGTTGCAGTATTTCATGAAAGGTTTTTCTATTTTAGTTGCAGTTTATGACTCCCTGTCACTGAAGCCCATCAAAGGCTGAAGTGACATTTTTCTAGGACTTGTGTCAGTTCTCTAGTGGTTGTGAAGTTTATGTACAAAATGCTTGAAAGTGGGTTTATCAGGACTTTGGTTAAGCACACTTTGATTAAACACACCATGTATAACAATATGACTTTAATATCTGAATACCACTTCAGATAATAAATCTATAGAAAGAAGAAATTATTCGCATATTATCTTGAGAGGCTCATAAACTACTGTGTGCATGTGTTTCCCTGTATCCCACCTGGGAGTGCAGGATAACATGCCAGCAATTGCAATGGACACAGTGTTACCTGCATGGGAACAGTGCTTGGTGTTGGAAATGTTGTGGGGGTAGTAAGCTCTTAGTCTATTCCAGTGGCAGTCGACAGCACACTTATCTGATGGCAAACTTGAGCACAGGTTTTCCTTTAACTGAGTCCTTTCAAAGTAAGGATTAGAAAACCATTCTCCTACCTATATGCTCTCACCATGATTATCTTTGTAAAAAAAGAAACAGTCAGTGTTAGATTTGCTCATATTGCTACAAAATACCCTCCAAAAGTATTTTTCTGTCAGATGCATAAGACCTGTTTCCATACTGGTTTTTCCACACATACTCTATAGAAATTTTCTGCTTTTTAACTGTGATTGTGAACCAGAAAGCATTTTGGAAATACAGTCCTTGGCTTTTAATGATGTTTCACTAAAAACTGCCTTTGAATGAGTAATACAAAGAAACTGAAATATTAGTCTGTTGCTAATGTGTGATTCTTTTACTCTGTGTCTTTTCAGATTAAATACAGATGTTGAACTGTGTCAGAGTCTGAGACGTCTGCTAGCTGATGAAACTGTAATGAATTCCTTAGATCCAGAAACCAGGTACTTATTAATGCTTTTAGATCTTTATAGATTATAAATAGAATCTTACAGATTTAGATTCTTAGATGGTATTTATACTTATCAATGTAAGTACTTATTGTACTTACATTTTGTGTTTTCTTACATTAATAAATGCAACTTTTGGAAAAACAATCCATATCTCCGTTATTAATTTATTAGTCGCCACCAAATTACCTGCACAAGAGTTAGGAAGTTTGTACTTATGTAATCTTGGAGAATGTCTGTAACTGTAGAGCACAAGATATATTTATGCTGAATAAGTGAGATCTTGTGAGGACAAAAAAATGGAAACTTAAGATTTTCTTCAATAATATTCTTTTGATTAAAATTATATACTGTACTGTGGTGTGCATATAAAGTTTTTAGGAGTAAAATTAGGGAATAGACTGTATAACGTGATTACACTTTATAGAAGTTTATTTATATTTTTCAAAATTGGATTAGCAGTATATTTATTAAAAGCTTATTCTATGATTGCTGTAATAGGTTTTATTATCTGTTTATGCAGTTATAGGTTTGAATTATTTATTCATTGACATGGTTAGACAAGCTTAATGTATAAGTTATTTCCTTCTTCCTTCTTTCACCAAGATCAAGGATGTTAGATTTGGGAAGGTATTTTTCTGATGTTAGGATAAATGAAGTGTGAAAAGAAATTAGAATGGTTATTTGCACAAATTGGTTGAACATCTAGATTAAGGTACTGGAATTACTTTAAAGGATATTTTCAAAGCAGATGACTGAACTAAAAACAAAGGACAAATTGTTTCTCACTAGTAAATTGTTAAGGATTTAAAACATAGGAAATCTTTGTCCCTAATAAAAACATTCATGTAACTGTGGCATTATTCTCTGTGAAAGACATGAAACATAAATAACTACTCAAGGCAAAATCTGTTAATAAATTATGCTTACTATCAAATGAGGCTGTTTTAACAGGGATTTACTGTATTTTTAGGCGAGTGGCAGAACTTTTTATGTTTGATTTTGAGATCAGTGGCATTCATTTGGATGAAGAAAAGGTAATTTCTGGTTATAATGTATGAACAGAAATTTGTCTACAAAAGACCAGATAATGAAACATGTGGGACATGAAATCACATGATTCTGGGTCTGTTTGTCCTGTGAGGAAATTTGTCACCTTAGAAGTGATGAATTTTGTCTATTTTAAATCACTTCTAAAGACAGTTTTTAGATGGTTGTTCTCCCTAGTTTGGTCTTCATCATTCCTTTCTATTCTGAGGAGTTATAAGCAAGTCCTGCGATCCTATTTTCTTTCTTTGGTGTCTGCATCAGATTTTTAAAATAGCTACCCAGCTGTCAGAACAACATATTTACAGAAAGGGAAAAGCAGCACTCCATGCACCTTGATGGTAGGTTAAACAAGTGGGGTGTGTTAGAAGGGGTCAGGTGTGTGTCCAGGCATTCCTGGGGTGCTCACATAACTGGAAGTTGTAAATCTTTTTCAAAATGGAATATCTGGGCATGGTCTGATTACCTGCCTTGGAGCTTTTACATACTTTTGCAGTAGTTAGTGATGGATTTTCCAAACCCAGCAGCTTACACCATACTTTGTGGTATGGATGCCCTATCTGTTCATAGTTCATGTCACATATAAAGTTAATTCCATGTTTATTTGAGTCATCCCCTCCAAAAAGATCTGTACAAAAACTCTTCTACCAGATTGATGCTATAGAGTTACTCTGTTTCATGGTGTTTTGTGACCTAAAAAATGGTTCTTGAATATAATTTTTACAATTACTTTGTCTAAAGAAAAACAGAGACTTCAGCACTGGGGTTGACTATTTGATTTGACTATTGGTTTTATGGTGCTTCATCTCTTTCAGTTATAATTTCACTTATTTTTGCATGGTTTTATCTTCCTCCCCTGCCTATCCCACTTCTCTTGCTTGCTGCTCAGTATATCTTTCCAATTCTCATTTAAGACTTTAGAAACCCTTCCCTGTTGTAAGTTGAAGTTTACTTCTGCTACAAAGAATTTCTGCTTTTTGAAATAAAACTGAAAGAGTTGTTTTCAAGAGAAAGGGTGGGAATGGGAGGACAGAGATCACATTATGTCATTCTTTGGACTTCACAATTTAAATTGTATCTGTACCCTCAGCTTTTGTTTTTTTGAGCTATGAACCCACAGACAATTGAGACCATATTCTACTAATGTGAGCAAGTTCACTGAAGCTCATATTGCATGATTAAGTATATGAAATACTGTGATGATGGTAAAACTCTAAATCACAAACTCCAAAGAGAGGGATTGAAATACTGTTAATAATTTACAGTCTCCAGGAAACAGCACAATACAAACAGGAAAAAGAGAACTTTAATTCTGTATATATTTTAGGCTATCTCTCTCAAAGATGCTTTTTTTTATTCAATGTTTTATATAGCAATTAGATACAAGCTAGCAAAGCTTATATAAATCCTACTTGAACTCCACTGTACATTTTCTTACTGCAGAAATATGGGCATTTTCTTTGAAATTTCAATGCTTTATGGGCATCTGATCTTGTTGACTTGCCCTGTATTATGACTTTGTTGATTCCATGGGTATAATCATAAGTGTTGTGCTTTCTGCTTCATTTTTGAAAGAGTCCTCTAAGGTTTAAAAACTTTGAGTTTTGCTTATACTGTGTCTGAAGATATTGTTTTGTGCTTTATTTTTCTTACAGCGTAAAAAGGCAGTTGATCTCAACGTCAGAATATTGGATTTATGTAATGAATTTCTGATAGGAACGCACATTCCCAACAAGATTGACAAACATGTTTTGCCAGAGCATATTCGGTATAATTTTACAGCTGAAGGCAATTACTTACGAGTTGCTGGTCTACATGCTGATTGTCCTGATGATCTGGTTTGTATTCCCTGACTTTACTTTGGCATCCTTTATACCAGAAGTGCATATCAGTTATTTGACTTGTTAGTAAGGCAAATGCATGTGGTTTGTGATTATGCTGTTATTACTAACAATAAAAAGCTCTTGTAGAATGTAATAATCAATGGCGTACTTGATAGTAACAGGTATGAAATAATGGCTGTGCAGATCCTGAATGGCTGGAGGAAGAAGAGGGGCAAACTCCAGATTTTAGGCTAGCACACTTCAGTTTATTCAGAGGTGGGATCTCATGAAATGCAATTCTGCAGGGTAAAGGAGCTCACGAAAGCAGGTAGTTCTCTAAAGGCAGCATCCTCCAAGTGTGTGAGAGTATTGAGTTATTCAGTATGAGTGCATTCTGATCCTTAGAAAGCCAAGCAGATGTATCAGGAGCTAGGCTCGACAAGCAGACAGCTCTTAACAAAGCTTCATTTCCATATGATAGCATACATGGAGGGGAAGTAGGTACGAGATCTGGGGGAGCAATGTAGAAACATTGCCTGTGTGTGTAGGGATGATGTTGGGAAGGTCAAAGCTCAACTGTAGCTGTGACTTGGAAGCAGCAAAAGCAATTTCTGCTGCATTGGACTAAAAACCTGAGCAAGGAAAACATGGACTCAGTGTTGAGTAAGATGGGTGACAGTGGCAGCAGACAGATAAGGCTGAGATGCTCATCAATTTCTTTTTCCTCAATGTTCATCAGTGACTTTAGTCCAAGGTTGGAGATTACAGTCTGGATTGGTGGGCAACAAGATAGGTTAAAAACCTAATTTAATGATCAGACTCAGAGAGTACTGGTTGAAATGCACCCTACAGGAAGACTGGTAGTGGAAGAACTCTTGCAAGGGTCTGTCCTGGGTCCCCTGTTTAACCTTTTATCAGTTACATGAAGGAAGTGGCAGAGGGTTTGCCTACCAGATGTGCAGAGGAGAGCAGATAGGGAGGAACAATCAATACATATGAAGGTCAAGGCTGACACTCAGAGTGGCCTAAAAGCTGGGATAATGGTTCAGTGGCAGTCTTATGTAATTCAAAAAGGACAAGAGCAAGATCATACACCTGGAAATGGAGAATTCCTGGTTACAGGGCAGGCTGGGACTGCCTGACTGGGTCTGGTCTGTGGCAAAGGCCCACAGTCTTGATGGACAGCAAACTGAGCATGAACCTGCAGTGACCCTGGCAGCAAAGGGGCCAACAGCATCTGGACTGGACTGGATTATCACCTTGCTCTTCAGGACTGTCTTCAACAGAACCCAAGATGGGCAGTAACTGGAGTGCTTGCACTATGAGGAGGGGAAGAGGGATTTGGACTTGTTCACCCTGTAGTAGAGGTGGTTTGTGGGGAACCCTGCCAGCAGCCTGCCAGTACCTACAAGGATGACATGGAGAGAATAGAGCCAGGCTCTTCAGCGTGGTATATGACAGGAGAGCAAGTGTCAGAAGGCAGAGGTTGAGTTGAGATATGGCAGTTGGAGTTTTTCTTGTACAGTGAAATAGTGAGGTCATGCCGTCTCTCCCATGTGTGCAGGGTTTCAGGACCAGACTGGAAAAAGCTTTGTGTGACTTGGTCTTAGCTTATAGCTATCTGCTTTGTGCAGGAGGTTGGATTAGAGACCTCATAGAGTCCCATCCAATCTGACATATCCTGAAAAAAAAATATTAATTATTATTAATGTTGTCTTTGTAAAAAAGAATTAATTTAGAGTTATTAATTTAAAATTAATTTAGACTCATTGAAATGTGGCAGTGGCTCCCTAGACTTTTAGATACAATTCTAGGATCAGGAACATATTAAAACACTCTAGGGTTCTTTCTTCACTTTTACTATGTAGAGAGAAGCTTGGTTCAGATGAAGGCAAGTATAAGTTGTTGCTTGATTTCTTGAGCTTATTCCATATCTAGAAAATAAAATTTGTGATTGGTTTGTGAAACATAAAAGCATTTTATCAAATTCTATGAGGTAAGTTTTTTTCAGAGTTATGAGAAGACCCAAACTAACTAAAAAATATGAGAAAAGGAGAAAGTTTGTGAGCAGATGGGCAGACTAATAGTTTTCTACTACAAAAGAAATAAGGGTTTTCTCTCCCCTGACCCCGTCTCTTTTTCTTGTCAGATCCTTCTGTAAGCAAACTTAACTGGTATGCAGAGAACAATTTGGGTTTATTTTCAGAAGTTTTAATGAGCTAAGACAGCCCACAGAGTGGTCTGAAAAGCACAGATGTTGGCAGAAAGAGGGAGGTGATGAGAGACTGTTGACAGGAGTAGAGAACTGGACCCTTTTTGGCAGTCTTGATCTGTTAGATTGCCTCATTGCATTTCCTCATTCCACTTTTAATGGGTAAAAGAGCTGTAATTGTCAGGCAGTTGTAATTGCTATTGTTGAAAGGCTTTGGGCCTTTTCCCACCAATATCAGTGAAATACAGCTGTTATGCCAGATCTTCAGTTGCATCACTTGTTTCTGTTAAAAATTACTCTGTTGCAATGTGACTTTTTTCCTTGCATTAGGTTCGAGAAGCTGCTTACAAGATTTTTCTCCACTCAAACTCTCAGCAGTTGGCTCGATTGGAAGAATTGCTTGCGAGCCGAAACAGCCTGGCACAGTTGGTTGGCTACGACACCTTTGCCCACAGGGCTCTTCAGGGAACTATGGCCAAAAATCCAGGTATAAGGCATGTATGGAAGGACATGTTAAGAAATCAGATGTGTAAATCAGATGGATGAGGTCAAAGGTTGTTAGTTTCTTTACCTAAGTTTACACAATCTTCTTCCAGTGAAGTGTTTTTTGCAGTTACATTTTGCTGTATGCCATACTCAGTGCTCACTGTAAATAACAGTACTCACTGAGGAGGATGTGTTGTTTTGGTTCAGAACTCATACTCGCACCTTAGGTTGTGAAGGTGTCATTATCTCAGCACATAACGAACTAAATGTAGTACTAAATTCTCTTGAAATAATGTCAATGGAGTAGTTTGTTAAAAAATCCAAAGGAATTTTTATTGGGAATGTTCTCATGTAAATTTGACATCCATTAGGGAAAAATAATTTTAATATTTTTTTCTTCCTTCTAGAAACAGTAAGAGAATTTCTGGAGAAGCTTTCTGAGCAGCTGTCTAAAAGGTATGTCTTTTTCACTAAGTTTATTTTTTAACCATACTCTTTATTTCAAGAATAGAAGTACTTGTGCGCTAATAAGTGAGTCAGTGCTGCTTATTATGTGCTCTGATGAAACAAAAACCAAGACTTCCCCAAAATTTTGAGAGAAGGCTATTTGCTTAGAGTAAAATTGGTGTTTGTGATCAGAGAACACCCCGGACTGAATACAAGAAAGAAGACCAAGTTGAAGTGTAGAACACCTCTCCTAGTCTTCTTGCCATATGCAAAACTCCGTATAATTTGCATCTGTAAACGAATTTCCCTGTTTGTTTTTCTGCTGTTGCATGTGGACCTGCCATTTTATATGGTCATTTAATATAGAGCTATAAATCTCTGATGATGGACATTTTATTAGGATGGAATATTATCATGTGCTGTATTTCACTGCTGAAAAACCTTTCATTAACATTTTCGTAATAAAAATATTTTTCAGAACTCAAAAAGACTTTGAAATGATGACAAAGATGAAAACGAAGCTCAACCCCCACAATTCAGTAAGTTGTTTTGTTTCTTTTAAAAATATAGTATAAGGTAATGTTCTACAGTTATAGTAATTTCACAATTATGAGCCGCACCATTTTGAGTAAAATTTTGGTCCGAACCCAGAAGTATGGCTTATAATCAGGCACGGATTTCATATGGACAAAGAACGGAAAGTTGCTGTTTTAGTTTGGAGGACAGGTGTCTGCTGAGAAAGGCAGGAACTTCTCTTTGAAATGGAGAATGTAAACCCCCTATTTCCAAATTATTATAATTTTGAAATCAAGGGGCTTTCAGGCAAAGATATGGGAGTTAGGAATAACTGTTCTTTTCTAGGGAAATTGAAATAGAAATACAGTACTACAAAGAAACAAACTCCAAACCCTGGCAAAGTCAGAGTACAACCTGACACCCCGTCAGGCAGGGTGTTGGTAGCAGTCCCATTAAATGGTGGCTGCATCCTCCTGCAGTGACAGATGTGATTCAGTTGGAGCAGTGCTCCTGCAGAAGGTGCAGTTTCCCTCCGGAGGTCCAGTGGTGATGTGGAAAAATCTGGTTTTCCTCTGGAGTCCAGTGGAGAAAGGGGCTCCCTTAGTGTCCCAAACCCTCTGTTTTATCTTGGTACGAAATGTTGGGCTCTTCCCCCTGGCTGGAGCAACTTCCAATGGGATGAAGTAATTTTATCAGTCACACAGTGGGACTCAATGGCCATTAGCAGAAAATGACTCTCTGCAGGAAGGATGTGTTGTGAAAAGATAGAACAGTGACCTGCCTGGTTTCAATGGATGGCCCATTAGCAGAACATCTCCTGTGGAGATAAGGATCACTGCTCCCACCCTCAACAGATGGTGATAGAACAGATACCTTTTATCACACTCTGTATTGTAACGTGCGGCGTATAATCAGGTACGGCTTATGTATGGACAAAGAACGAAAGGTTGCTGGCACCCAGAAGTGCGGCTTATACTCAGTGTGGCTTATAATCGTGAAATTACTAGTACTTTAGTGTACAAGATGTTGTAGAACTAGAAACAGTCTCTCTTCTGGCTTCAAATGCTTTCTGGCTACTAAGCTGCTGTTTCAAAACCAAATATTGAGTTTGAGAGAACTGTTTTATATGAAGTGATACTGGCATAACCAAAACATAAAGTAGCAGAAGGGAGTATCACTTTGCTTTGAATTAATTGACTCTCTTGAAAAATAAAGACTGTACTTTAGGTTAGATTCAAGTCCAGTTTGTATACTACATTGGATGTATCTTAATGCTGTACATATCTAGGTTTATCTTTTTATTTGAACTGAGTGTATTTCTTGAAATCTGGTATGAACTCCTATCATATAATTGAATAAGAAGACCAATCTTCAAGAAATGCTAAAAATGTTTTCAGGTTATGATGTATGATGCTATTTTTGGTTTGAGCCCGAACTATTTCCCATTATGTTTTAAAATTCTGTGACTTGCTGAAACTGCTGAAATACTCAAATGAAACAAACTTTTACTTTGGATTCACTTGTTGTCCATTATTGTAATTATAAGCTGGAATTCTTTTTCAGATGCTGATGCCGTGGGATCACCCCTACTACAGTGGAGTTCTTCGTGCTGAGAGGTAAGCTCCTTATGTTCCTGATTGTAATGTAAATGAGTGTCCTTGCAATAAAGACAAAGCAAGTCCTCAATATAAACAGGATTTCTTTCTTTGAAGATATACCTCAATATGAAAAAAAAAATATTATCTGGTGGGAGCATTGTTTTTTAGTTACTGATGGAATGCCTGTAGAAGTTTTTTGCTCCTGTGTTGTTTTGCAGAGTATTGGCCCTCTTTGAAGATAAAAGAGGATGAAGCAGTTTCAGAACAGATAGAAGATTTCCTGCATTGGTTTTAGTTCTTAGCTGGGCTGTAGTACTGTTTAAAAAAAAATTTTGAATACTGAATACAGTTCGACTGCTCTTCATATTTTAACTTCATTGTGCTTCTTACCAAATGTGCAACTTCATCCTATTCTGCAGACTTGAAATAGAAACTTCTTCACTGAATCTTTACTGCTTATAGATAGAATTCATTCTTATCTCTCTTGCAAAGGCTGTGAAATAAATCCTTTACACAGACTTAAATAGTTCATGGGACCTTTGCACATAATGAGATGTCAGCTCTGAAAGATGTAAGCCCTGCATGTTGCCTTTATTAGATCAGCAGCAGTGAAACGTTTTAGGTTTCTGTTGGAAAAGATAATTGAAAGTTGTGCTGCTCTCACAAGGGGGTTTAGAAAAAAAATCTTTCTTCACTACAGATTTACAGGTTTTTTTTGTTTTTAAACAAATAGACTGGATGTATCTGATTAAAATTGTAGTTTACTCTGGATCAGAAAGCTGTGGTAGTATAGACATGGCATAGAAAGATTGCCAGCAGCTGGCCTGGTTGTTTTCAGCATTGGTGTGTGCCATAGCACTAATTCAGAGCATTAGGTGTAGAAGGCACTGTGGTTGTTACTTCTCTTGGAGGAGTGTCTTCTGATGCTGATTGTCCTTAGTCTTACTGTCCTTCTTAGATCTTCTCGTGAAGCTAACAATCTCATAATTGAGTTGCTGATGCTCACAAGTAGATTATTTTGCTCTTTTTGGCATTTGAAAAAAAATTTTTCCTCTCCTTGGGGGAGTTTGTAAGAGACCCAATTAAGTTATTTTAAGGATTACATGGTGACATTGTGAAGGAGAGCTGCAGGTAAAACAGACATACACATTGGCAGTGTATCTTTACTATTTTTTTATATTCAGGCACCAAGTCTTGAAGTTGTATCTTGAAGAGTCTCCTAAGTCTATGTAGGACCTCCCTGATTACAATGCAGGATTGGGGCCCAATGTTTATCTCCCTCCAGCTTGGGCAGGACTATTTGTTTCTGGCAGGTATACGAGCACATACAAGACTGGGGAAAAAAGAGTAGTTCTCCATTGTGTTGGAGAGCTGCTTTGCTTTAACACAAGAGTGTGGCTCTTTCACAGTCCTGTTTTCTGGATAGTTGTCTTTGGAAAAAGTGTTTGATCTGACTGACTGAACAAGGCTTTACATTTGTTCTACTAATATTGTGGGTGTTTTAACAGGGTACTGGATAGTGGGTAATCAGCTCTGAAAATTAAAACTCACTTCTCCCCTGCATAGTGTCAAGGACTGTGCTTTATGAGTGAAACTAGGCAGGAGTCAGAGTACAGTAATTTCACAATTATAAGCCGCACCATTTTGACTAAAATTTTGCTCCCAAACCGGAAGTGCAGCGTACATTCAGGAGCGGCTTATATATGAACAAATTTTGGAAATTTCCCAACCTGGAAGTCCGAGCCAGCAGCGGCCCCGGGCAGTGGGGCAGTGGCGGCACAGCGACAGCACTGCCTGGCCCCGGGAGGCACGACGGTGGCACTGGCCAGGCACGCCCCTCTCCCTTCTCCCAGCAGCACTGGCCAGGGACGCACCTCTTCCGCTCCTCCTGGCGGCACTGACCAGGCAAGCCCCTCTCCCTCCTCCCAGTGGCAGCAGTCAGGGACGCCCCTCTCCCTCCTCCCAGCAGCAGCAGCTGGGCACACCCCTCTCCCTCTTCCCGGCAGCACTGGTCAGGCACGCCCCTCTCCCTCTTCCCGGCGGCACCGGCCGGACACGCCGCTCTCCCGCTTCCTGGCGGCAGCGGCGAGCGGGGCTGGGGCCGCTCCCTGGTGGTCACCCTGAGCAGGACCGAGCCAGTAAACCCCGCGTTCCCGCGATTCTGTTATTATTTGGCAACTTTGTGAAAGTTGCACACGAATCCTCACTGTGAGCAAAAGTGCAACTTACAGTCCGGTGTGTCTTATATATGGACAAAGACCTTAACGTTACCGACACCCCGAAGTGCGGCTTATACTCAGTGCGGCTTGTAATCGTGAAATTACTGTATTCATATAACAACCAGGGGATGGGAATGTACCTTGTCATATCTGTGCCCTAAATGCCCTGTTACCCAAATGGGATTCTCCTATCCTTTATCTTGTATTTGTACTTACCTTGTTTGACCACATCCCTTCTTGAATGCTCTGTGGGTGGTATGGTATGTTCGGGTCAGGACTTTTGTAACTGGAAGATGAGAACTGTATCTGTCACACAAACCTTTGTGCTTGGCTGGAGTTTGACTTTTGGCTATTTGTTGTTATTCTCTTCCTAACTGAGACAATTATCTTCTAATATTAAATTATTCATCTAAGGAAAAGTGATGTTGTTTTCCTTGGTTGGTTGTTTTTTTTAATGGGAAAATGTTTGAAATAATTTTTTAAAATATTTTTTTATTTATAAGCTCAATAAGTTATTTTCTACTTCTATTTTATTTGGCATTTTTTCATCTTGGAATTACAAAATATGTTTTCAAAGAAGATGCACTTAACTGTCATGCATTTCTCTTGTTCTTTGTTTAGTCTATTATATTTTTTTTGTTCTCCAAGGATTTCTTTCTTTTGGAAGAAATTTACTTTTAGCTTTAGGTCTTTAACAGAAATGCCATGGTTATATTTGTAGTAGTGCTGTGCACAGAGCATGGCTTATGTATTTGTCTCTCATGTTTTGGGACTCAGTAGTAGTTTGCATGGTGGATTTTTATATTAGAATTTTCTCTTTTCTTCTGCTTAGTGAAACATTTTTGTTGAAAGGGAAGCAAATGTATGCTTTTGGGTATTCCTTTTGGACTACTGTTGTCACCGTGGCTCCAGCTGAAGTACACACCCATAGTTTCCCAGGTATTGTCAGGTACATAAAATGCAGATTACCTTTAAAAATGTAGGTATAAAGAAAGAGACGGCAGGGATTTAGTTCTTGATTAAGTCATTCAGCACTAGGGGGTGCAAGAAATATTAGATGGGACAGCGTGTCTGCTGGAAAATGTTTACTGTTTCTTAGTTTGGCCTATTCAACCATTCTCTTTAGTCCTCCAGATTTTGACCAGCTACATCTCAAATGACACTGAAACTCATGACATATTTTTAATGTGTCTATTTTATATTTGTAGCATGCTGTAGTATTTTAAATGTATTTCTATATTTTGTCTTTAAATACACATTTAGTCTTTACTGTAACAGGATTAAGGAAACAAATCCTTCACTAAATTTCTAATAACTAGTTTTAAGAGGTAGATATTTACTTCTGCAGGATGCAGGATGCCCTTCTGCGTTTGGACAGTAGCGTTTTGATGCTGAGTGCTGTCGCACGGGTTGGGTTTTGTCGCTGCTTTCCACGGCGTTACGGACCTTTGCTGCTGTTCGGTCACTTGAACAGCAGGAGGCGCTCCAGACTCAAGCCACAGAGTTGCGGTTGTGCTGCCTAAGCCCGGCCGCAACAATTTTGTTTCTGTCAGCTTTCACCAAGTCCTTTCCCTGGAAACTTGATCCTACTTCAAAAGTGTAAGCCTCCCATTGATGGGAACAGGATATTTTACTTTTCTCTTTTTTTTTTTTTTTTCCCAGACTATGTTATGTAGCCTCTCTGGCTTTAAGCCTACACTGAAGACTGTGTAATGTTTTTGTAGCTATAGTTTAAGAGGTAAGGAAAATACATGTCAGTATAAATGTACTTTTAAGAGCAACAGGAGACATAAGTCTGAAATTCATGGTAGTAGTATCTTAAAAGAAGATAGAGTAATTAGGAGAACCTCAAAAATTTTGGCAGACTCAGGGTAATAAACCAGTGAATGCTAGAACATGCTTCAGCATCTAACAAGTAAGAAGATGTCTAATATGTATATTATAAAAATAATAATGTTGCATTTTAGTGCAGACAAGTACCCCAGTATTAATTAAATTGCATTACTTCTGTAATTCTCAAGGCCCTCGTCATGCAAAGATGTGGTAGTCCTGCTGACTTCTTCCGGATCAGAGAAAAAACAACAGAAAATCACCCCAAAAGGCTGTGAGAGACTTTTTGAGGTCAGCCATTTGTCTTGAAGATGGGATTGGCAGGGCTTTCTCACTTCTGACAGAGGTGCAGAACTGTTCTTGAGAACCATCAGCAGTGAACTTTGTGTATTTGGTATTGACTCTTGTTTCCTTAACCTATGATTCTTGTCAGGCTGGGTTGACTTTACTGGCTATAATTCACTGTTAGGACTTTTGCCAAAATGTCCCAGATTTTATTCAACTTGAAGCTGTGATGTGCTTGTAGAGTACTGACTCTGTGCTAGTCCCTTTCTTTAGGGCTGCAGAGGGAAGTCAGATCAGCCTTGAGGATGACAGATCAATGCAAAAATAAGTTTCATGATGAGTAGGAAAATGAGACTACCATGGCAGATGCAGAATCTTGGGCTACCATCTTAGCAGAAATTAGGAATAAATCACCTCCTTTCTTGTTGGGACTGTACATAGGTTGCTGGCTTCAGGTGGACACCACTTCTGTGTTTTTTCCCCAGTTCAGCAGCAAGGTATGAAAATGTGACTGGATGTTTCTCAAGTTCCTAAAAGCTGCAACTAATATTGAGGTTTGCAAGTTACTAGTAAAAAAACTTGTTTATGGCTGCTTTTTGTAAAATTATTTTTAGTTTTATGAAAGACTGTTCTCTCTAGGGAATGCCATGTGGAAGAGTAGCCCAGACTGTTTGCAGAACATGTGAGAAAACTGTCACTGCTCAGTTTGAAAGCTGAAGTGGAAAAGTAATGCAGAATGTAACTAGGAAATCTTTCAAGCAAAGTTCTTAGAGAGAAGAACGTCCTGTAACAAACTATAAGAAAGGGAGGGCATGCCTTCTGTTAAATCAACTATTGTAGGTATAGAAAGCCCACTCCAACTCACCAGTCACTAAAGCTGGTGAATTAAGCTTGTTGGAGGGAAACCTGAAAGTTATTGAAAAGAATTGCTGTGTAGCAGAATTCAACTTTCAAGAATTCTAAAGAATTATTTCATTATTCAAGACATTGTGGAAGAACAAATAGATTGTTGATTTGAAAACAAAGTCAAATCTGAAAATTGCATGCAGTGTTGAAACCAATATTCCAAATTACCCCTTGACCTCCTCCAAAATATTCTAGGAAGTACAATTAGCAGAAAGAAAAAATAAATGTGAAATACAGGTGCTACTTTATGGTTGATGAGAGTACAAAGGCTTTCAATTATTATTATTGTTATTATTTTTAAGAAATTCAGAGTCTTCTATAAATCATGGTTAAGAGTCTCCCTTTAGGTAAAGAATTAAGTTTCATAGTCTGGCATGTAATGAAAATTGGAAGGGGTTTTCCTTGTCTTGATCTCTTCAAGTTAACCTGAGGGGTTCATCTCATTTTATCTTCACTAACAAGATCTTTTCAAGTTTCTTTGAAAGTTTTGACAGGATCTGTTTTATTAGAGATAGTTAACTTCATCTGCTGTATTTTTGTGAATGTCAACAGGATAATAATTTTTCTCACAAAAACCCCAAAAGAAGTCAGGATATAGCAGGGACTACATTTAAGAGCCACCGATAAGAATTTTTGCCTGGCAGCTAATTTGCAATTGTAAAAAGTCTGAATGCTTGTGTTGTGAAGAACAGATATCCCTAATGTTCGATTTTATAAAAAGCATTCTTAATAGAATTGATAAAAGTCATGTTGCACAAAACAGTCTTAGCCTTGTTCCATAGATACAGCTTAAAATTAAAGTGATTTTGAGTCTGCATTTTATTTAGACTCAGTGAAGTCATACAAGCTTAGAAATAATTATTTGTAATCACATACTACATCTTTGTTTCTCACAAGGGCACAGCCTTTTTGTTTGAAGCCTGCTGTTCTTGAAGAATAACCAAACCTCATTGTGTCAGTTAACTTTTTTTATAATAGCTCTTTTAATGGGTTTGGCTACTTTGCTTCTCTTAAAAATACTGCTGTGCTGCAAACTGTGAAAGTAAAGTGTCTGGATTTCTTAAATGTAGTTTATCCTTTAATAAAAAGCAGGAATTTACATTAAAGGAACTGCAGCTTTCTTTGATATGTCTACTTTTGTTAGGAGGGTACTGAGATTTCTCTTCATGAAATTACTGAGCTCAAATTCTGACATAGAGTATATGAGAAAATTTTCATTCTTTCCTGGGCTTTATTATAAATACAAATGCTTTGGCATTTGAAATCAGATGTTCAGAGGGAATTAAGTTACTGGAATATGCAAAATGAATACAGAGCAAACCTATTATGTTCAAGTTTGTGTCTCAGTCTTTTATGGTTTTTGACATGTAGGCATGAGAGTTTCTACAGGAGAAACAAATAAAAGGGACTTCTTTGAGTCTTGATTTTTGTCTTTCATAAGTCAAAGCAGCTTAACTGAAAGTTTGGCACAGAGGAAAATACTCTTTTCCACTGCAGAGGAGCTCATGTATATATTTGTTGATGGTGCTACTGATTTGTGCAGGGTGAGTGTGTGTTGGTGTCCACTTTTTTTTAACATAAATGCAATATTTCCTACGTCAAAACTAAAAGCTACCTTAAAAAAAAATAATAGCAAAGCATGTACAAAATTCTTGATTTCAGGAAGTCTTCTTTTAGATTAATCATTGTGTTTTCTGACGGGTGTGGTTATGTCTGTAATGGATAGAGGTTTTGATATTTCCTTTTCCTGTTCTTCCAGAATTACATTCAGATCCTTAAAGTTTCACATAATGGCTTAAGAAAATTTTTATGCTCAAGTTCAAGGGTAGTTGGGAAAATCTTTTTGTAGCAGTGCTACTTGCAAATACCAAAAATTAACCCATACCCGCAGTAATTTTTACCTGAGATACACTAGAAGAAATGTTACATGGTAAGAAATCTTTTTGACTGGAGTATATAGTTCTCTGCCAAGTTAACACCATCTGAGATCCATCTCTTTTGCCTACATTTTCAAAGGCATATTCCCATAGAAAATACTGTGCTCTTCGTCTTTCTGAGATTCAACTATACAGCATTCCAGTCAGGGAAGCCTGAATTCCAGAAAGAAGCAAGAGCTCATACCTGAGCTCTAGACTTGTGCTAGTTACTTCTAATTGGTACCTTACGAAGCTTGAAAGTGTAATATTTGTATCTGCTCTTCTCTGGTGACATAGGCATCCTAAGGCCCAGAACTCACATTTTAAGCAAAAAGGAATCCAGGCAGGGTGTTTGTTCTTGCCCTGGCTTGCTTAGCTGCTCTGAATCCTTTTTCTTCCTTAGGAAATGCCATAACTACATTTCCATGTGTTTGCCGCCTTTGGAGACAGCAGTACAATGTTTTGGTGGTGGTGTTACTCTGCCACGTGCATCATCCTCCTCGCTGAAGAGTCTGTCTGCTCTTCTGGTGCTGCAAATTACAGCATTCAAGAAAACCTGTCTTTCAGCTCTTTTTTGCAGTAGTTATTGTCACTAAATGCTGTCTGTCTCCAGAACATTAACCTTTCTTCCTAGTATCAGTAATTCTTAGCAGAAATTTTACTGGTAGCAGATTGCCTGTTACTGTAGTTCAATGTGGGTCATGATAATTTCCTTTCTGATTTCTTTTCCCAAAAATACTTGAGTGCACTTCCTGTTATAGATAAAATCGTAACTTGTCTGAATGAACGCGGAGGCAGCTTGCCAAGGAGTGTGCTCATAATAAAGCAGCTACTTCTTGAAATTTTATTTCAATTTTTTATTATTTGTTTTAAATAGAAGGCACAAAGCTGTACAGCTATTCAAGCTCACAATTGATAACAGCTTGAAAATTGTGCATAAAGTCATTCTTAGAATGGTTGCTGCTTTAACACGTATAATAAAAATAATTATATGCACAGTAGGGTCATCAGCATTTATTAACATGTAGATTATGAAGTTAGCTTCGCTCTGACTAGTGAGCATTTCAAGGGCAGACTAAGCTAAAGCACTTTGGAAATTCTCCTTTTTATGTATCAGTCAGTATCAGCTAATTTATTGAAATCGTTGTCCTTTCATTCTGTTGATTGAAAAGTAATGTGCTGTGGAATCCCAGAATCACAACATCGTTAAGAGTTGAAAGAGACCTCTGGAGATAATCTTGTCCAACCCCTTGCCAAGGCAGGAATGCCTTGGTTTTCATAGGGTTTTGTTGGGAAGCTTTGGTCTGCATTTACAAATACACTTGGTTTCATGTTTGAAACAAGGGGATCAAAGAAGCACCATACACCTGGGATAGAAGATGGGGAACTTTGAGTTTTCCCTTTAGCTTCAGGAGAAATTAATTTTACAGTCTTGGATCAACCCTCAAAAAGGCTCTGCATCCTACACAGACAAGTTATGTCTTTGTTAATGGGCAATTAAAAATGGTATAAAGGAGTGTATTGAGAGAAGTCTTCTTAAGTTTTATGTGGTCTTTTACAAAATCTGGCCTGGGTCAGAGTGTGTTTTGAAGATACAACCTGAGATCCTTTAAAAGCATGAGAATTTTGTTGAAAGGACTGAGGGAAGAGAAGTTTGGATTGCTGTCACAATCACAGTCCCCATTGGTGCCAAAAAGTTGAGCTATCATGTTTTTAGATTGGTATGAATTTGAATGCCAAAATACTGTGCCTGGGAAATGTGTTCTTGCAGTTCCACTAACGTGATGAACTGTCATTAACTGAGATTGGGTAATCATTTGCTAGCCAACAGATGCTTTTTTCCTTTTCATCTGGAAACAATGAAATTGCTAATGACTGCTACCATTTGAGTGTCTGAAATCAAACAAGAATCTTCAACAAGGGTACATCTACTTTGTAAATAGTTCCAAATATGTTTCTACCCACACCCATATGCCAGATTTAAGTTTTAGAGATCTAGTAGAGATTTCAGCATTTCTTGTTCTGTTCATTGAGTATTTATATTTTTGAGGAAGATTCAAATCTTTTCATTTCTTTTCTCCATTGTCATCTAATCTTACCTAGTGTTACATCTTTTATTTTTCAGTGAGTAGTATTAAATCTTGAAGGTGGGGGCTCAGAAGAGAGTCAGTCATATGCTTGCTCTTGCCACTGAAAGGCAAGATAATCTATCAATAATAATTCCAGGAACTGAGGTTTTGGTTTTAGAACATCAGTTTCAGATAGCTGAGGTTTTGACTAATTGCTGTTCTTAAGTAAGCCCAAAGAGAAAGTTTTCCTGGATTCAGTGCATGTTTGGGGTTAGGTTTTCTTCACTTATAGTTGGTTGTACTTAATTTGTGAAAATAGAGTTCATGTATGAGGTAGGACCAAATTCAAAACTTGGACATTGAATCTGTGTTTTGGTGTCTGGAATGATTACTGCTTAGAGGGTATAGACTGCTATTTAGACAAAGATTTTTGAAGATGTATTACACACTTTTTGGTGGAGCAGCTTTTTCTTTTTCAGTACCCAGTACTCATTTTGGAGTATTATTGGTATTATCATCTAATTGTGATAATTGCACTATGCCATGGGTTTTAACCCCTTTCTCCATAACTCCTAGGACATTGCACTGGCTAGCAAACAATGGATGCCAGATAACTCAAGGTGTAATAATCTCTGCTGACTGCTTCCATGTGTGTCCAAAAGTAAGTTAAGTATTGGGTCTGTGGCATAAGACACTAAGTGGTATTTGAGGATTTTTCAGTATCTTCAGCTTTGATTTTTTTTTTTTTTTTTTTTTTTTTTTTTTTTGCACACTGGTGTAATAGGCAAGGCAGAAATGGACAATTGAGATCAGAAGCAGAAACATTTTTGTTTTGGCCTTGTGCATAAAAAAATGTTGTTTTTCAAAACTTTTTTCAATTTTCCATTGGAAAGAAGAACATTAGCACACATCTTTCATTAAATGTGGGAGAGGTTTGATCCTGGCAATGTTCTACCAGAAGGGACTGACCTTAACTTTGTGTAGTTTCTATTAAAGTGATTGTTTAGTCAGGACCTCATTGTACTCAAAATGTCAAGATTGTGACATCTTCAAACATTAGCCAGAGTAGGGGGCTAGTTCCTCTGGGGAGTCTGCCTTAAGGCATTAGTCTGTTACTGCTGTTTTTCTGGGAGGGTGGATAAGTATCATGCTTTTTTCAAAGGACAAAACTATTACAGAATGACTTCCTGCCACCACCCCACCCACTCTGTCCACTTTGGACAATGACAGTATACTACAAAGTATTTATCAGAAAGCCTTCTTCCCATCCTTTTCATCTTAGGGTAGGGTCATGGGGACATTGTGCATGTTCTAGGAGTGCTGAGAATGAGAAGTAGGCATTGGTGTCCCTCCCTGCAATATATTAATGTCAGCTGTTCTATCCATTAAGAAATACCATTGCTTTCTCCTGCTGGTACCTATCTGTGTTTTTGACTGAAATGAAATTAAACTTCGTTTCAGAGGTTGTTTTTTTCCCTGCCTCCAGCAAACACATTAATCCAGTATTTCAACTGAATGTGGTAATCCTTTGCAATTAGTATAAAACACTGTCTTTCTCTGATAAAGCTGGAATCTATCTCATGTTGTAGCTTGTGTGCTCTTGGTCCTAGGCTCCATATGACATCTTCACAAAATAGTTGAGGTTGGGAATTTTCTTTGGAGGTCATCTCTTACAACCCCCTGGTAAAGCAAGGTCCCTTAGAGCTGAGTGTCCAGGATCACGTCCAGGCAGCTTTCAGTATCTCCAAATTGCAAGACTTTGTAGCCTCTAAGGGTAACCTGTGCCACTGCTTGCTAATTGTCACTGGGAAAAAAAATGTTTCCTGATGTTAAGATGCAACATGTCATGTTCTATTCTGTGCCACTTGGCTCTGGTCCTGTCACTGGGCAGCACTGAGAAGGGCCTGGCTCTGTCCTCTTTGCACCCTCCCTTCAGGAATTTATACTCCTTTGTAAGATCCCTCTGAACCTTCTCTTTCCAGGCTGAACAGTGTGGCCATATCTCTCTTTTCCTGATGAGCCAGGCACTGGACACAGCACTTCAGCACTGGACACAGTGCTGAGTAGAGCAGAAGGATCACCTTCCTCAGTCTGCTGGCCATGCTTTTCCTAATGCACCCAGGACGCCATTCACCACCTTTGTGGCAAGGTCCCTCACTGGCTCATGTTTAACTTGGTGTCCACCAGGACCCCCAGGCCCCTGTCTGCAAAACACCTTTCTTGATGGGTCTGGATGTCCCCCAGCACATATTGGTGCCTGGGGTTGTTCTCCCAGGTTCAGGGGAGGACTTCTTGAACTTCTTGAATTCCTGTCTGCCCATTTATCGTAAAACTGTAAAGGTCCCAGTGGATGGAAGCAAGACCCTCTGACATATCAGCCACTCCTCCCAGATTGGATGTCAATTTGGTTGTTATCTGCCAACGACTGGACAGGACTGGACCCAGTATTGACCTCTGGAGCACACTGCTGGTTCTTGGCCTCCAAGCAACCATTGTGGTGCTGATGGATCCCTCTGGACCCTGCCATTCAGTTTTCTGTCTGCTCATCCAACCCATATATTGCCAACTTCTCTGCGAGGATCTTACGGGAGACAGTGTCAAAGGGCTCACTGAAGTCCAAGGGGATGAGACGTGCACTGCTCTTCCCTTTTCTGCCAGCCAGTTATTTCATCATATAAGGTTGTCAGGTTATTTAAGCACGACTTGCCTTTGGTGAATCTGTGTTGATGCTCCTGGTGACTTTCTTGTCTTTCATGTACTTGGAAATTGTTTCCAGGCTTAGCTGGTCCGTCAAAAAAAATTCTGCTCCTTAGAAAATTTTGAGCAGTCTCTACACATCTTTTGATTTTCTTACTTCTTGTGTAAAAGTTGTCTAATTTCATGAAATGTTGTCAAGGGGGCTGTTAATTTATTATTTTCATGTTCTCTTACCCTGCAGCTGAATTCACTGTTGGGAGTTACAGGTTTTAATTTCCTGTAGCTGTGAAAATCGGATGTTTTGTTATCAATGTGAGCTGTTGGTAGTGTTAAATTTTGATTTACTGAAGTATGTTTGTAGTACTGTAGCACATGGGTTCTTTCTTGAAACACCTCATACCCTATCTCCCTTCTCTGACTGGGCAGGGAGGAAATGGCAAAAGATGACACTGGATTTCTGCGGGGAGGAGAATGTGCAGGCTTTGCACTAAAGTGTAGCTTTGGCAGGACTGATTGAAACACACTCAGCAAAAAAGCCCTGCAAAGAGCCCTTGTGCAATGAAACCACTTGAGCTTGCCTGTCGTGTGTATTGAGACAGTACTTTTGTACCCAGATATTAGTTAAAGAAGCAATTCTTTGAATTGCAAATTAAAAACTCAGCTTACTATTCATAGTGGCATGTAGGATGATAGTACCAGATTTTAAAGTGAGATGACAAAAAACAGTTCTAAACTGTTAGGGAGGTTGTTATGATTTGCTGCCAAAAGAAGGGTCATTTTAGCAGATCTTGTAGTCTGTATGCAGGGAGAGCTTCAGAGCAGAGTCAGGAGGTCTGAAGCACTTAGTGTTGCGTTTAAGTTTTGTGGTAACAGTCTGGGCAGAAGGCAATCACTGGGTAATTCTATTGAAGTGTGGAGACACCTGAGATTTACAGTAGTTTCACGAATACAAGCCGCACGGATTATAAGCCGCACCCCCGGTGCCTCGACAATGTTGCTGTCTTTGTCAATAGATAAGCCGCACCCCGAATATTAGCCGCACTTTCGTTCGTAGCGAGAATCCGTGCGCAGCTTTCACAAATTGGCCAATTAGTAACAGGATCGCGGCATAGCGGGCTTTACTGGCTCGGGGCGGGGCCAGGAAGGCTCGGCCCGCTCATGGTGGCCGACGGGGCCGGGTGGCCCAGCTCAGCGCCACGGCTCGGCGGGGCTGGCTGGGTGGTACTGCCGCCGCCGCCAGGCTCGCTGGCCCCCCTCTCCCGTCAGCACCGCCCCGCTGCCGCGTTCGCTAGCCCCGCCGGCGGGCTCGCCGGCCGTGGCGCGCCGCGTTCGCTAGCCCCGCCGGCGGGCTCGCCGGCCGCGGCGCGCCGCGGTCCCTAGCCCCGCCGGCGGGCTCGCCGGCCGCCCCCTCCCGTCTGCACCACCGCCGCGTTTCCTCGCCCTGGCCGGCACTGCAGGCCCCCACACCGCCAGGCTCCCCCACGCTGCTGGCCCCGATTCTGCTGGGCTTCCCCCGCTGCCAGGCAGCCCCACCCGCCGGCCTTCCTGCTTCTGCCATGCTCCCCTGCACTGCTAGCCCCAGTTCTCCCGGGCTCCCCCGCCCTGCTGGCCCGGGCTCTGCCGCCCCCCCTGCCCCGCCCTGCTGGCCCAGGCTCTGCCGCCCGCCCCCCACACTGCTGACCCCGCCTCTGCCAGGCTTTCCCACCTCTGCCAGGGCCGGCCGGGCTCCAGCTTGGCTTGGGGCTGCCGCGGGCTCTCACTTCCGTGTTGGCAGCTTTTAGAATTTTGTTAATGTATTAGCCACCCCGGAATATTGGCCGCACTTCCGGGTTTCCACCAAAATTTTGGTCAAATTGGTGCGGCTTGTATTCGTGTAATTACTGTACCTGCCAAAGCTTTCCAAAAAACTCCACTGTTGAAAACATTGCAATTCTTAAGAATTACTGATTTAAAAATTCTGGGAATATTTAACACATACCCTGCAATTCTGTACTTGGAGGTGGAAGGGGAGCTCTGTGTGTCAGTCAGTGTCCTTTGTACTCCAAATTTCTGTGGCTTATATGAAAATTACCTCATCTCTTCTGCTTTCTTTTAGAGACTTGCTTTCAATCTTTAAGTTGATCTAAAGTGATTTATATAAAGCTTATTTCCTTGGATGTAATGGCTTTTTGAGTAAGAAGGAAAACGTGCATATGGAAGAGTGTGGCGTGTGAATTTAAGCGCGAAGTTCTTGAAAAAGTGTGTCAGTATGGTAGAGGCAAAATCTGCTTTATTTTCTATGTTCTAGTATAGTTTAAAATATAATGGAATACACTGGTGTTAGCTTTTTATATTTGTGAAAATAAGCAAAATCTTGTACCTCACCGTATCCTGGCTTAGAGGGGTAACCCCACCCTGCTGTACCTCACAGGTCAGTGATGCCCATCAGTGATTCAGAGCTGCAATTGTAAACAGCTCTTTGGCAAATGAAGTATCCTCAGTGGGCTTCTTTTTCAGGTCTTCTCTGTGGGGGTGGGAAGGAAGGAAAGGTTGGTGTGTGGGTAGGGACTAGCTGGTTCTTTCACAACTGGTCTGTAACTAAGCCTTTTGATCACAAGTCTTAAAACAGCACGGTTTGCATCTTTGGTGTCCAGCTATTGTAGTCTAGCTTGTCTAGAGTTAAACAGTCTTTACCCTGAGACCCTAGAAAATAGTATACAATAACATTTGGGCTTTGCATGTGAAATGAGGCAAGAATATTTTTTGATGTTTGGGGTGCATACACAACTACAAACAGATTCCAGTTCTGATTTTGCTGTTGTCTCAAAAGTGTTTTGTGGTGCTGGTCAGCTTGTGAAAGGTGTAATTTTGCAAAGCATTTATTTGTTTGATACACCTGTGTTTACTTTTTAGAGTCAGAGTCTAAGGGAGTGTAAACCCTTTTACAGAGTGCATCTCTGAACTACTTTCTGAATTTTTTGTTCATTCTCAGTTTATATGACTGCATGCAGATGTATGATGTCTTCCTTCCGATGAGTATCTTCTGTGCTACAGCATCTTGGACACAGTTGGTTGAGGTTAGGCTCAGGAAGCTATGTTGGCCATGTTTGAAATCCATGTCACATGCTAGAATATTCTGGTGGCTCACAGCTGTAAGATATTTTCTGTGTGGTTCAAGGGTGTCCCCAGAGCTTGAGGTGTGATTTTTGTGTGGGAGGTGATCGTGTCTACTTGGTGTTTCTGTTGCTGCTGTGAAAGGCAAGACTGCAGAGTCAGCAGTGCTTATCAGCTGGTTTCCTGCCCTAGCTGAGGATTTGGCATACACCACAGCCAAAGCCAGCTTGTTTTTCTGATCAGTCACATGATGCAGCCTTGGCATGGGAAAGGCACTTGAGTGCCAGTGGCCTCTTGGGTATCAAAAGCCACTGCTTGGCCACCCATCATGTTGCCATAGTCTCTTTGGGCTACACGTTCACCACATTTCTGAAAATCATAGTTAACATCTATTGAATTTGATATCCAGGTTTGAATATAGGGAAAATTGAGGTACTGCAAAGCACTGTGCCTGTAACTTGGTTTCAATATTTGAAAAATAAAGCCAAACATGTTCACTGAGGGCCTTTGGGCTGAACTGGTGTATTTTGTGACATCCTGTGGCTTGAAGGTGAGTACTGTACTTTATGTAGCTCTGTTAACTGACTGGTTTGGGATTCTTGTATTCCCTTAGGTACAACATTGATCCTGGCTTGTACTGTCCATTTTTCTCTCTTGGGGCATGCATGGAAGGTTTGAACACTCTATTCAGTCAGCTCCTAGGGATCTCTCTGTATGCTGAACAGACAAAGAGAGGAGAGATTTGGTCTGAAGATGTTAGAAAGTTGGTAAGTGTTCCCAGCATCTGAAACCAAAGGGAAGATAAACAAGTTAGTGTGTTCCTGCGAGCTGTAAATCAAACTTTTAAAAAAATTACTTGGATACCTATCAAAAGCACAAACTAGTTGTCTAATTTTAGTTGAAGTTAGATCTCAAGAGCATTATCATCTTTTTAAGTGCCTTTTGGATGTTTGGTGTTATCACCTTATCAGTAGCTCAGTGTCAAGGATGCCTGAATCAGAAACAGTTTCTGTGTTTGGAGATTATTCTTACACCTTTCTGAATGAGTCCTGTCAGTTTATTTAGTTTCAATTTGCAGGTGACCGCACACGACTAGAATGCTGTAGGTGTGTGTCCTAGCAGTGTGTGTCTTTACCTCAATTTTTTTGCTCTGTAAGTCATCTTTACTTTGAGATTGATTTTTAATTTTATTTTCCTGCCCTCTTTTTAGGGGAGGGTGGAAATAAAAACTTGGGCAGCAACTTACTCATCAGGTTCCCAAGTTCCTCTGTTGTCTTCCTACATTTATTCACTGCCAGATCTCCACTGCTCTTCTATCCTCAGCCTCCAGCAAGAGATTCTGTTCTTTATATACCGTGGGTCAATTTGTAGTTACTCCTTACTCTTTCTATTTGTATTTCCGTGGTAAATCAGCTTCTGTTTGTCATTTGGGGGCTACAAATAGTGCTTTTTTAATACAGAAAGTACTTTCAATACTGATCTGTGACTACCTGGTTTTGAGTAAATGCAGAAATGTCTGTAGTTTGAGACACAAGATGTGAATTTTTTGTTTGTTATTTATTCATTGTAAGTCTTGACATTTAAATATTAGGTCTTCAATTTACATGTTATCAATGCTTTTGCTATGGAAATGATACTCTTTTTTTCTTCAGGCTGTTGTTCACGAAACTGAAGGTTTGCTAGGATACATCTATTGTGACTTCTTCCAGCGGCCTGATAAACCACATCAGGTAACATTTATGATCTGACTTCAGCTTGGGTTTCATGAGTGTAGCATTAGTGCCGTTTGCATTCAATGTAAATTTAGTGAAACTTGCTTCATTTAAAAATAAATTTAAACAGGGAAGGTCTGTAACTTCATGTGTGGGTTTAGGTAAAATATTTTTTAGAGCAAGCGTTCATTTAAAAAAACATCACCCAATAGACCAAACTCAGACTGCGGTACAGAGTAACAGGCATTATGAAATGTCACAGAACTCTGTTTAGACAAATGGTAGATATTTAAACACTTGTTTTCTGGCCTACTGTTTACAAGTAGAAACAATTTGACATTTACACTTTCTAATCTTTGCACTCAACTAATTTTTATTCACCTTTAGTGAGGTAATGAGTGGGCAAACTTTACATTAGTTTAATATATAACTCTTGTTTTTTAGTATTTCACAATATACTAATAGTACTGTGTGGTATATTTTGTAAAGAAGTTACTGCTGAAGGCTGAGGAGAGAACAATCTGTTTGTTATGGATTTGATACATCAGTAAATATCTTGGCACTACCAATACCTGTTAGAAAATTTGAATGGTTTTGATAATTCTAAAACATAAAGAAATAATTTTATTTTCTAAAAGCATCATAGTCTTTCCTTTATGGAATAAAGTAATTTCCTTGTGAATTTGAAGCATATAATGAGGATTGAGAAACAGTGCTGCTATTGAACAACACTGTTAATGATCATTGAGTTCTACTTGTGTAACTGAGTATATGTTCAGATTTTATTAAACAATTTAGTTTAATTTAATAATTGTTTTAATATCATTCATGTAATGACATTGACTGTCCATGTTTGCTTTTATCTTGAAAAGGACTGTCACTTTACAGTCCGAGGAGGCAGGCTAAAGGAAAATGGAGAGTATCAGCTACCTGTAGTTGTTCTTATGCTGAGTCTTCCCAATTCAGCAAGGGGTGCACCAACGCTACTAAGTCCTGGCATGATGGAGAATCTCTTCCATGAAATGGGGCATGCTATGCATTCTATGCTGGGAAGAACTCGGTACCAGCATGTCACTGGTAAGGAAGTTATAATAGTGATTTTTTTGGTTTAGTCAAATGTTTAATTTTGAGAATAAATGAGTAGATGTAAAAAAAATTAAAATGGAGCAAAACCAAAGGATAAAAAGAGTATGAACCAAAAATGGTTGTCATGTTAATAGTTCTATACTCTTGATGATTTGAGAATACATTATCAGATCCTTAGATATTATGTAAACCTCAACCAAACAACTTGAATATTCTTTTTTCTAATAAGAATTACGTGTTTATATCTCTTCTTTATGTACTATTGATCTTTATTCTATTGGTGGCATCCACTCTTGCAAGTTTGTCCTTTGTAGATTTTATAATCATTTGAATAGTTGGAGGTTGGGAAGTATGTTGTACCTAATGTAGAACCACAATGTATCCTGGGTTGGAAATTACTTAGGAAAATGAATGAAGGAAAATTTTAAAAAAACCCCAACAAAACAAATAACCAAACAGATGAGATTGTAACTCTCTTGTGTGATGAATTGTTTTTTTTAATATGTTTTACCATTTTTATGCTAGTGATACAAAGGGGTGTCCATGTTAATGTTTTATCAAGGATACCTTTGCACCCAGTGACAAAATACTGTCTTTTTAAGTCATCCGTTTAAAATTAAAATTGATTGAACTGTTCTATAACCTACTAACACCTCTATAAGTAGGTTACTAGAACACTGCGTAATTCCTTCCACATAAACTCTGTATGGTCTTTGGGACAGCTAAGGACTCTCCCCCAGTCCTTCCACTCAGGTAGTCTTGCAAGGAATACTTATATGCCCAAAATAGCTGCTTTGGTGCAAGTTCTTCTCTTGTGCTGAATCATGAGTGTCTGCATGTCAAAATCTTGAAGGGGCAGGAAATGGCTTGTTTTGAGGCTAAGACTTTCCAAGAGTCCCTGTGTATGGTTTCTGTGTTGCCGTAGCTCCAGGCAGTCCTGTATCCCTGAGGATTTCACTCCAGATCTAGCATTGCAAAAGCAGCATTGCAGGTTGGAGGTCAGTGGTGTTGTTTCTGTAGGGAATCCTTTTATAATGGATTTGGAATGTGTAACAATCAAAGGGCTTGTCATAGGGATATCTGTTAGGTGCTGTCTGCTCTCATGGAACTCGAGGGTGGTAAAGGATGGAAACAAGATGACTACAGGCTATTGTGAGAACAAAATATTTGGCATTCTAGTTGAGATGAGCTGAGTAATTTGACATCTTTCCTGCTCTCCCTTGCTTTAATTTTCTTTAATTCAGAACTACACAGTGCAGATCATACATTTTCAGAATATAAGGAGAATTTTTGCTATCAAATGGATTTTTCAGCAGTGGTGGACAAACAGAACCAGTTTTATGTGTCAATGCAGAAGTGCATATAGCTAATGTGTCTGTGAAAAGGTCCAATGTGATTTGAAATTACATCAGAGTTGTATCTAAAAGCAGTATTAGAATGGTAAAGGTGAAACCTCATGCAGTGTTTGGTTGTATTCATTTTGTGTGTCTAGTCTGAGGGTGAACTCAAACTGCAGCAGGTACAGAGAACTAGAATGCACGATTTCTTAGACTTAATCTTGCCTTTGGATAATGATGGCTCAGACAGAATGTAGTTTCAATTTAGTAGGTAAAAACCAGTGGGATAAATGCTATTTATATTAAAGAGCAGTATGAGTCTGAGTAATTGAGAGTAAAGAGATTATAAGTTAAGATTAAAAATTATAGAAAGGTTTTAGAGGTCAGAGTGATTTTAAAAATAGCAAAATCATAATGGGATTTAAGACTAATTTTGAATGTTGACATTGTCTCTGGCAGAAAGGGATAGAGTTGATGACCCAGTGGGTCCACTCTGAAAGCAACAACTTTTACATTGCTAATTTTAATATAGAAATCAGAAATTCAACTTTGATTTGGCAATGTGTTACACTTTTTAATAACTTCCATTGGGTAAGATGCTGATAAAGATTAGAATAAATAAGGCTTTTGGGAAAGTGCTTTTTGAAAATAGTAACAGCTAAGATATTACCACGTTTCACTTACATAGAACATATCTTCAATCTGCAAGAGTGTTTCTTGAATGAATGGCTTGGTATTATAAGGCGAGGTTAATATAAAGCATAAGTAAGCTCAGCAAACAGATGGAAGCTAAGACTTGTAACTGTGAATGGGATTAAGGCAGAGTTTTATTTACATTGTAGTTTAATTTAGGTTTAGGACACTTAAATAGATTTGGTGTTTCACATAGGGCCCGTTTGGCTACAGTCTGGTTTAGTTTAAAAAGGGTGTGATTCAGAGCTTTATAAGGTGCCTCACCCAGCTGTTCAAATATTTTGTTTTACTTTGTGATTTATAGTAAAATGTGTAGGATCATAATGAAGGTTTTCTGGCAGTATGTACAATAATGGAAATAAAATATTGACTTAAAAAATGAAAGAACATTAAAGTTCACCAAAAGTCCAAACTGAAAGTTGCAAAACCTTTTGGGAAGAGTTAACTATTTGTGTTAGTGGAAATAGCAAATGCTAATACATACAATTATTCTACCTCTAGGAACCAGATGTGCTACTGATTTTGCTGAAGTTCCCTCAATTCTGATGGAGTACTTTGCAAATGACTATCGAGTGGTTAACCAATTTGCAAGGCATTATAAAACAGGACAGGTAGGGAAAAAATTTGTAAAATATGAATAAATGCATGTAGGAAAATAATAATACTTACATGTGTTGTTGATTAATAATGTTTCAAGTAGAAATGGATAAAATTATTTTAATATTACGATTTCAATTATTCAGAAAAAATGTTAATATTGTCATTGCAAAAAAGATAAATGTGATCTGTGGAAGAATACTAGGTTCTTATAGCTAAAGTTCCAATTAAATATTTAAAACTTCCAGCCTTTTTTTACTACAAAATGTAGTAGTTGAACAACTTCCGTGTGAATCAAGTTGTTTGGAATGGTTTAATTTAATTGCAGGTAAGTTATGACAAAAATAGGATTTATCATTGAACTCTCTAAAGTCTTTCTTAAAATGAAGCTCAGGTAGCCAATCATGGATGTAAATGGAAATGATCTGCTGTGTTTCAGAATTTCCATTTTTAGCACAATATAGGGCAGTGATTGAAATATTTTTGTGATGAAAAACATACTGCTTTATTTATGATTATATTACAATTAGCTAGATTCTGTCAGTCATGAATTTCTGCATTAAAACTCTGGTGCTGTTCTTACATTAAATTATTTGTAATCAGTCTATTGCAAGTATCTGCATTCTGTGGGGAATTTGCTAAACAGTGCTCTTTGGAACAATGTGACTTTTGGTGGTCACTTTAAGACATGGCAATAGAAAATTATTTCTATTTATACAGACGTTTCAAAAATTCCTCCTAAGTTGTGTAGCTCCAATACTTCGTTGGAGTTCTTTATCCAACACTAAGCATTCAGTGTATTTCAGTATTATGGAAGTAGAATTATGTTTGCCTCCATTGAACAGTTAGGCAAATATGTTGCTTAACTTCTATTTTAATAGATATTGTCTGAGAATTTTGCTCTGGTTTTGTTTTTGGGGTTTTTTTCGGGTTTTTTTGTTTTTGTTTTTGTTTTTGTTTTTGTTTTTTTTTGCAACAGAGTGATCGTTTCTGCAGAATTGATTGCGCAGAGAAAGGCCTCTTTGAAACTTGGGAGTTAAACTCAGTTCAGGAGTGTTGATCATTTACCTGTTTGAATCCACATACAGAAATAGGGCTTTCTAATGTTCTCTATAAAATTCATGTAGTGTTTAAACAGCATGGAGTTAATCTCATTGCATATGAGTTCAGAGAATGAACTTCACTAAAACATCTGAAAGAGATTTGTAGGACATTATTTACGGCTTTGTATTTTCAAAATCACTTGACAAATCTAAACCATGTTTAGTTTCAGTGCAAAAGCTAAGAACCAGACACTGTGTCCCATTTGGCATTTCCATAAACTACTTCTGTTTATTGGTGGTGAAATCTTCCCCTTTCAGAGAGCAATTGAGAGAGGTTTGATGTAGAAATCCAGTCTTGAAGGGGGCAAGAATGGATTATGCTGAAAGATGAGAAGAAGAGCTTGAAACTGCTCTGTGGCTCTTGAGAGCTTTAGATGGCTTCCTTTTAAGTGCTTTTTTAAAATTTTAGAATGCATTTTTAAGCTATTATCCAGCATATATAAATCTGCTTTTGCTTGTGTTTGTTCATCTAAACTGATTTTAAGAATCTGATACCAGATTTCTATGTTCGTCATTTAAATACAAATAGATTGAAGTAATCTTTTCTGTTGTGTATATGTTATGAAGTACTTTGACTTGAAAATCCCATCTCTCTTAATTTTCTACTTCACAAAGATCTTTTCTCTGCTTGTTCTCTGATTAGTTATTTTATTGTGCAAATAGGAAATTAATTTTTTTTTGTTTCTCCAGTTTTTGATTTATTTGAAAGGAAAAAAAAAGAGTCCTTCTTTTCAAGGGGAAGTAAGGAAGGTGGATGAAAAAGTTAAAATGTGAAAATTTTGAAACCGTTTAATCAATATGTTGTTCTGTATGAGAATTTCCATTAATTTTCTTCTTATGAGAGCTTTTCTGTGCCAGAAGGATCTTTTCTGCAACAACTACACTAACAGAGTGGATGGATGCTGCTGGATGTTGGCAGAAGGAGGACTTGCTACTGACACAGTTTGTGTCAGGGGCAATGCAGATAATTTGCCAAAGCATCCTTCTTTTGTTGTTACTGCATCTATGATCTATTTTTTGCATGCAGACTTCCGGTGGTGTGGCTTTTAATATTCCTATTGAACATAATTGCATCAGAAAAACTTGTCATTGTAATCTCATATTAGCCATTGCTATAAAAGTCACTTGTAGAAGGACTCATCTTTGAGAATCTGCACTTACAATCAGTGCTTATGCTTGTGAGAAGAGGAGGGGAAAGAGGTGTTTTGATTATTAAAACATGTACACTGTTGAAAATTTTATTTCAGTAGCATTGCAGAAAAAGAAATTGATGGGCAGATCTTCAAAGATGAGAGTTCATTTAGATGTAGATCATGAAGTTCTGGTCCAAAATATCTTGAAGTTCACAGAAAGCTTGTCTCTGCCTTCTGTCCCTTTTGAAAGGTTGTGCTGTTGAATGTTGAGGAGTGACAAAGCTTGCAAGCTCTTCTGTCAAAAGGAGCAAGTCTTTTCAACTTAGTTGAAAAAGCTGGCCATTACAAATCTGTTTCAAGAAAATAGCAAACCTAGTTTTCCGTTCGTCTGAAAGATGACTCAAACAAACAAAAAAAAAGAATTCTTGCAATTAAATGAATAAAAAGAGAGGACTGTAATAATTAGTTACTAAAATTGAGTAAGTCAGATAAACTCATGAATCCAAGCCATATAAAAATGAGGGCATTACAGTACTAAAGCAGACAATCTGGTGCATGGGTGCCATTCTACATCACTGTGATTGTTTAATTTCATTTGTAAAGTGCAGAGATATGTGATAGGTCTGAGCTAAACAATTTTAAGCTTGTGTGTCTTTGGAGGCTCTCTTGAACAAAGGCCAGTGTTTCAGCTGTTCAAATTTGAACTGAGTTCATTTTTCACAGAGATGGAATTACAAAGACAGTATTGTATTAACACGATTATAAGAATAAGCCCATAGATAGTAAACAGTTGTAATGTGTTGCAGTTACTGTGCAAAGGTAGGGAGTTAAGCATGCTTTGAGACACAGGGAATTCTGCTCTTTTAGCCACCATGAAAAAGATGATGAAAAATTCATTCCAAGATCTTAAAGTTATTTAATGGAGAAGGATAGAAAAGCGGACCTCAAAGTAAAGCATGTGGCATTTAAATTTTAAAAATGGAATGGTTATTCAATGACATAGTTTTAGCCAAAGCTCTGTGAAGTCTTTCTTTTAGAAGGAAGATGAGAGTCTCAATCTGGTTTTATCAGAGAGTTCATCTTTCAGGAGAAGTGAAGTAAGAATACTGATGCTTTTTTTAAAATTAATTCAGTTGCTTTGTGAGATTGTAATGGAGCAAGGAGCAATAGTTTCCATTGCCTGAAACAGTACATACTCCAGTTCAAGACCTCAGCATAGCTGTGTGCATGACATTCACAGAAACATACCTTGGAGTGGAGTTGTGATCTTTGAAAAAACCCTCTGGAATCAAATTTTCCTTCCCTGAAATCTGAAGTATTAAGATCTCAAAGGTGTTTTGGGAAAAATAAGTGATTTCTTTATCAATTTAAATTCGTCTTTCAATTTAATCTAATTTTGACAGTTCTTTTCTGGTGCCAAATTCTGTTTGGCTTGTGAGTTATGATCACAACACAACCTTTGAGCCAGGTTAGTAACAATGATAGATTTAAGAAAGACATAAATGTTTTTTCCTCCTTTGCCTTTTGTCAACAGTGTAGTCATAAGAATGACTTGTACTTTCTTGTTCATTTTTATCTGCTCAAACAGTAGAGATTGCTCTTCAATGCACAGTAGATTGACATTGTTTGTTTGACATTCATATGACTACAAAAATAGTTAACAGAATTTTCTTGGAGACTCTTGGTAAAATTTTACTTGGGTCTCTAGAACTTCTTCTTGCCATCATTTAATATAGAAGAAATATGAAATTGAAATACCATGATGTTCAAAGAGTTGGTTTGATCTTACTGGAAGGAGAGCTCCTGACTTTAACACTCTTAAATGATAACTTTGTAAAATATACATGTTTGCTGTTGCTAAGCTTTTCGTTGTTCAGGTCGTTAAACATGGACAAATTACTGTTTATGAATTTCCATCCAGTTTTCTCATACTTTACTGTATCCTACATACAGATGTCCCTGGAAGAAATCAGTTTTGTTTAAATCCATGTTGTACTAGTTCACTAGGAAAAAAAACCTTCAAAAAACTGCCAAAACTTACTGATGGGTTTTGTGCTTAACAAAATCTGTTCAAAATTCTATAGGTTTCTTTGTTGAAACCATGTTATTACAAACCCAGATGTACTTTAGTTCCAAACTGAAAGGGCATTGAAGGGTGTGCCATACTGGTGTAAGAGGATGAGACAGAGACATTCATAGACCAGGGACAGTAATTGTCCAACCGAACTACTTTAACGAATTATAACTTTTCTTCTACTTTACTTTCTGCCTTATTAGATTCTCTTGTTCTATACCATGCTTGACCTAGCTAACTTCTGATTTGGAGAAGAGGTTGCCAGCCTTAGCAAGTGCTGCATAAAGCTGCTGTGCAACCAGAGAATTTTTCCAACTTCTTGACCTTGAGATTCTAGAGTCAATTGATAAAATTTTCTTTACTTAGGTGTACCTTCTCTAGAACTGGGTTTTTATTCTGTGAACATTGTTCGTCTTGAATTCATATAATTTGCAGAGAATCTAAACTTATGGCTCTGCCATATCTGTAGACTTTCTTGGATTATTTCTTGAATGCTTCAATACACTATAAAAGGCATAAGTATGATTTTAGAGTCAAGTTTAATACCTAGCATTTCTATAGCATTGTACAGCTTGTAGTACCTTTCTTAATATTTTAGAAAGAATGCAGTTATTTTAACCATATTTCATTTGTTTGGCTAAGGAAGCTGCTAGCAAAAAAAGGAAAATGTTTGTTAGGAAAAATATCTATTGAAAAGCTTCAACAAGTGGTGGAAGAAGTGTAAGGTCAAGCATTCCAGACAGACATTCTTAAAAATCTTGCATTAAAAAGTCTTTGGATGTATTTGCAGACATCTGGATGGAAAGTCAAGAAGTTTATTTAATGACTTGAAAAGTGTTTCTGACTTTTCAGTCTGTGGTGGCATGGATAATTTTATTGCCGTAGATGTGGAATAAATTTAACTTTGTTAAAAATTTCAAAGGGTTGATATTTACTGTCAGTACAACTAAATATTTTTATGTGGGTTAGGGCAGAAGGCCTGATGCTGTCTCAGTTGAAGTTATGAAAACCCAGTATTATTAAGCTCAGTATTATGAGTTATATGATGTGGGAGGACTTTAACTGCCCAGTCTGTTCTTTATGTCTAAAAATAGTAATAACCTTTTTAACAGGCATATAAAGGAATATGGAATCAGTTTATAGAAAAACAAACAGATTTCACACAGTGATTTCTCTATTGCTATGTGGATTAATGCTGATGTCTTAACTGGCCATTTAATGCTTTGCTCAGCAAATGTTTCCTTCCTTAATGCAAAACACTTCAAATATGTTGTATTACCACCAGGTTTTTTTGTTTGTTTGTTTTTTGTTTTTTATCTTCAGCCTCTTCTAGCTATTTAAAAACAATTTACAAATTAACTATAAGTTTAAATGTTTTCTGATTTTATTTTTTTCAAGCCACTACCAAAAAACATGGTGTCAAGACTATGTGAGTCCAAAAAGGTGTGTGCTGCAGCTGATATGCAACTGCAGGTATGTGTTTTGCATTGTACTTTTTAGTCTCTCTTCAACACTTAAAAAGCATATTTTAGTTCTTCTAATTTGACCAAGTTTTTAAAATGTAGATGTGTTATCTAATGGCAGTAATTTCACGATTATAAGCTGCCCTGAGTATAAGCCGCACTTCTGGGTGTCAGCAACTTTTTGTTCTACCGCACCTGATTATAAGCCGCACGTTACAATACAGAGTGTGATAAAAGGTATCTATTCTATCACCATCTGTTGAGGGTGGGGGCAGTGATCCTTATCTCCACAGGAGATATTATCTGCTAATGGGCCATCCATTGAAACCAGGCGGGGCATTGTTCTTTATCTTTTCACAACCCATCCTTCCTCCAGCGAGTCATTTTCTGCTAATGGCCCACTGAGTCCCACTGTGTGACTGATAAAATTACTGCATCCCATTGGAAGTTGCTCCAGCCAGGGGGAAGAGCCCAACATTTCTTACCAAGATAAAAACAGAGGTTTTGGGACACTAAGGTAGGCCCTTTCTCCACTGGACTCCAGAGGAAAACCGGATTTCTCCACATCACCACTGGATCTTTAGAGGGAAACTGCACCTTCTACAGGAGCACTGCTCCAACTGAATCACATCTGTCACTGCAGGAGGATGCAGCCACCATTTAATGGGACTGCTACCAACACCCTGCCTGACGGGGTGTCAGGTTGTACTCTGACTTTGTCAGGGTTTGGAGTTTGTTTCTTGTTCTGTATTTCTATTTTAATTTCCCTAAAGAAGAACTGTTATTCCTAATTCCCATATCTTTACCTGAAAGTCCCTTGATTTCAAAATTCTAATAATTTGGAGGGAGAAGGTTTACATTCTCCATTTCAAAGAGAAGTTCCTGCCTTTCTTAGCAGACACCTGTCCTCCAAACTAAAACAGCAACTTTTTGTTCTTTGTCCATATATAAGCCGCACCTGATTATAAGCCGCGCTTCGGGTTGGGACCAAAATTTTAGTCAAAATGGTGCGGCTTATAATCATGAAATTACTGTAATTAAAATTTATATTAATTGTGTTTGTTTTTCTGAAATATTCTGTGTTGTCTGCTTAAACCTAAATGATTTTATCTGTAGGAAAACATCATGAAAACTACAGCTTTTGAAAATGGTTGCATTATCAAAATTACCAAACGTAGTTTAAGAATGAATTCTTGAGTTAATGGAATCATTTAAGGAGAACTTGAAGTAGAGGAAGTATTGTGT
The DNA here is from genome assembly GCF_009819885.2 of Catharus ustulatus. NCBI lineage: Eukaryota > Metazoa > Chordata > Aves > Passeriformes > Turdidae > Catharus > Catharus ustulatus. The sequence goes on along the minus strand of NC_046222.1, from coordinate 49,364,704 downwards.
ACCTTGGTTTAATAAAATATAGTATGACTGAGAGATACAGGCTACCATAGTAAAATCAAACCAGCACGTTTATTTGCTAGAATGTGATTTGAGATCCTTGTCTTCTGCATCTCCAGATGAAAGGAGCCACTTGTCACATTTAAATTGCTGACTGAGCTGTAAGGATGTAAGACTTCTCTCTCAGTGTTAGCAGAAGTAACTAAATTCATAAACCTTTATTTTCTGTGGGTAAGTGTGATTGATCAGTCATTTCTGTAAACAGTCAGTGATGCTGTTCTTCAAAGGAAGTAAAGGAAATTAGACTTCTATCTAAAATGATATTTGACCTTTTTCAGTCCTGCAACAGCAGTTCTCAGATGTGTACAGTAGCATTAGCATCTAACATTGGCTGCATTTAGTGTGCTACAAGGTTTTGCTGTGTGATTTTTGTGATTTTGTTTTCCTCTTTGTTTTGCCTTAAGCCTGAAGCATGTAGTTTTTCCTTCTACAATTAACTTGGTGTTTAGGTAAGATAACTCTGCTAGTACCTTAGTGAAGGTTAGTTACTGAGATGTGGAAGGAAACAAATGTACAGATCTTTGGTATTTCTTCCTTTGACAAGTGGCCATATGATCGCAGCCCTATCTACAAACATGAGTTAGGCTGGTTAACTGAGGTTGATCTGAAAGAGAAACTTAAATATTGGCAGTTTTTCTGTGCAGTTACATAAAAGACTTTAAACTCATCATAAGTCTGGAATGTGATCATGTAAGTCGTATACATGTCATTTACACTAGTCAAAGCCAGACTGAACACTGTTTTCAGTGTATATATGTATTTTTCATTGGTTAAACTTAATGGAGTTTTGAACTGTGCTTTCAGTGCAGTGCTGGCTGTCAGAAGCCAGTGCTGACTGGGCAGGTGCTACCTGTGGCTATACCTCAGTGACATGAAAACAAAAAACCTGCACCCTCTCTGCTGCTCTGATTTTGCAATGCACACTGCTGGATTTGAAAGATTCTTATAAAGAGGTCTAATAATCCAGAAAGAATGTGGGCAATAATATAAATAATTAATGCAAGAGGTTTTTATTGGAAAAAAATATGGACTGAAATTAAATTTATACTGTGAATCCTTAATCATGGACCTTTATTCACAAGGGCACAACACCTGTACAGATTAGTAACCACCGAAGTGTTGATAAAGTCCTTTCACTTGCACCCATTCTTTTCTGGTGTCTTTGTCCATAACAACTATGTATCAATTTAACAGATTTTTTTCAACTTTTTATATGCATTTGCTATGATCTTGTCAAGGTTTGAGACCAAGTTGGCATTGTGGAAGCTAAATGGGCTTGGACATTGAGCAGTGTAAGTCACAAATGCATTCACAAGTGACATGGCCTCTTTGTTCTGTGGTGCAGGGAAGTATTCCAAAAGGAGAAGTCATTGCATCAGTTGCTTGTGCTGGGGCTGTGCAATGCCCCTGCTGCTCTGTTGGGCCTCTGTCTGCCTTGGAGTTGCTCCACACCCCATGGCTCAAGAACACCCACTTCTGGTGGCCCAAGTTCCCATGGGTGCCTAATGATTGACTGGGGCTGCAGTGATGCAGTGAATTAGAGGCTGCTTGCCGTCAAATTATGCTTGTGTAAATTAAGTTCAGCTAGTTTCAACCTGTGCCAAATGACCACAATGACATACTGAAAAATACTATTCATTTCCTAGTTGGAGATGGCAGGTGTAAAACCTGCAGAAGTGTGCACTCATTTCAAAGAGATAGATTGGCAGAGCTGTTCTGTTGAATAGTTCAGAAAGGAAGTCCCAGAGAAGTTGACTAAATGGCAAATATAAAGCTAATGCATTCAAGTTTAGAAGTGCATGTTGTTACTCATGCAGATTAAAAAGTGTAATAATCAGTTGAAGCAAAATATATTTTAATTTGCAGATACCAAAGTATATATGTGCTGCTAACTGTATGCCCAAGAAAACTGTGCATGATGATTTTAATACCGTTCCTCCAGTCTTTGCAAAGACTATATTCTGTATTGATGGCTAGATGCTATGTTAGCTATATTTGACCTTTCAAAGAGGAAAAAATGCTGATAAATATTCCAGCAGTGTGGAAAACACCTGGAGGTTCTTCTGTGGTCTGTTCAGAAAATAAGTCTATTGGCAGGTGAAAGTAAGAAATATTGCTTCTTTTTCACAACTATAATGCCTCTGAATTTTCTTTTAGGTTTTGTAATCAGTTACTCAGAAGGAAACATAGGAGAGTCCAGACATCTTCTCCTAAGGCTTTTGTCAGGCAGATTGAATCTCAGACTCTTTTAGTCAGTAGTAACTTCACTGGAAAATGCCTAAGTGTGTGCATATTAATGCTATTAAGCAGACAAGGAACTAGAAAGAGCTGGAATCAAGTGAAACTAATGAGTGCAAAATAGAGAGGCAGGATGAAGATACACAACTATTTGATGGTGTTTTCATATTTTTAAGTCTTTTGAGAAATGTGTTTTACTGAAATTAGAAATCATCTTCTAGCTACTGCTTGATATTAAGTGTTAGCTTGCTCCTCAGCAGTATCACCTAAAATCCTGTGGTCCTGGGATGTGTTTCCCTTTCCCATTTCAAAGGCCTGTGTAAACACACAGAACTGTGGTTTGTAGATGGAAATGCATATGGGTATAAAGTTCATCCAAGTTTATTTTCAGGAATGGTTTTTTTAACCATGCTGTCCAGGTGGCCTGGCTCATAGCTTTCTTCCCACACTGTACATGTGCCAGGATCAAGGGAGAGCTTAAAGCTGAACTTCAGTGACTCATTTCCCTGTCACCACATTGTTTCTTAGGCAGAATATAGAACCGGCCTTCAGTTGACATTTCCCCACTTCCTAGCTGTGAGTTGAGCTTTTGCTCCTTGACTACAAACTACTTCACTCCAAATTTCACTTTAGAGTAGGTCCCCTGCAGTGCAGATGCTGTTCCCCCATGTTGTGAGGAACACTGAGGAACAACTGCAGACTGGTCCAAAGAAAGATGGGAGGTAGAAAAAAGAGGATCAAGGTTGTACTGAAGGTTGAAACTGAAGTCAGTTGTCAGATGCTGGTTTCTTGTGTTTGATTTGGGTTTTGTAGAGAGGAGAGGGGAGGTTATTGTGAAGTGACTACTGCAGAGTTAAAAAGGTCTAAGGTGACAGGAGTGAGCTCTTTAGGACTATTACATCAGGTAATTTTCAGGTCTATTCATGGTACTTACTCTGGGTCATACTCTCAGTCACCCTTGCTACGATAAACCTATAGCTTTTGTTAAACTGTGTAAAAAAAAAAAAACAGAGTGAGATTGCAGTGGCTAGGAATGCAAAGCCATTGTAAAGTCTCTTTCTCTTCCTAGATAAATAAGAGTAAAAAAGTATTGTAGTTTTTGTGGTATAGTGTATGTTTCTCTTTATATTTTTAGTCAGAACACATGCTTGCTGTCTACTCTCTGTCTGTAGATGGACAATGTTGAGTGCTTACATGTCTTTTCCAGTGTTGCTACCTGGGACACAACACTTGCAATGTCATTAATGGGTGATTTTGCAAGTGGAGTCTTACAGACCTCTCTTCTCATTAGCCATGTAGGAAGCAAGCAGGAAATCTAGGAGTAGCTCCTGCAAGTCATGGTTTATTCACCCCACTGCTTATAACCCTCAGTTTTTCTTGGAAAAAAATCAATGTGCACATTTGTTATTTGTCAAGAGAGACTATTAAAGGGTTTATCAGAATTTTCTATGTTAGAAGACAGCTTATTCAAACAGAAGGAACATACTCCTTTAGAAACAGTCACAGTTTTGGTGAAACTACATGTTGTATCCAGAACAAACAAAAAGATGCTGAATTCTGATGAATTATTAAAGAGTTCAGAGTGATTTGTACTAAAATTTCATAATAAAGAATCTTTTCAGAGATTCAGGGAGTTGTATTATTTAGACAACATAAAACATCCAAACAACCTTTTCTCCATAAAATTTTGTGGTTATAGTTCTTGGAACAGTGTGTTTATGTCATTGGGGATGGTATTGCACACTGGGAGTGTGACTGGGTCTGAATCTCTAGCCAAATTATTTGCTTAATTCCTTTTCATTCTCAAAAAGCAAAAGAGCTTTTTGAGACTCCTTATTGTCAACTTTCCTATGAAATGTGCCTACCACAGGATGACCTGACTTCTTCCCTTAAACATCTGGATCCTTCAAACTTCTCAAAAATATCTTGTGTTGCTCAGCAGTGGGTGTCCTGTCTTCCATGCACACAAAATAGGAAATCTTCACACTAAAAAAAAATAGGCTGCAATAATTTCTTTTGTCCATGCCTGTTTCATGTCTTTTGTTACAGTGCCAGAGACTCTGCTTTGCTGTCTTTGCTAGGAAAGTCTTTTTAATAGTGCCATTTTCCCACTCTCCAAATATCTCAGTAATTTGGTCATGCAGCTGTGTTCTGCTGTAGTTCACATTCATAAAAAGGCTTATGGAGCACTCTTACTTCTGGCAAAATACCCCCTTGGTGCAGTGTATTTTGAACTGCGCTTACTCTTCAGCACTTTATTGCTCTGATGGTGAGAGCTAAAGTAAAGGAAAAATCTGCTTTAGTACTACATTGTTGTATGGCTCTAGCAAAAACTCAGTAGCATCAGCAGCTCTGTATAGTGGGCACAGTGCTTTTAGGTCAAAGGTTGGACTTGATAATCTTGGAGGTCTTTTCCAACCTCATTGATTCGGTAATATTGTTAACATAGTTCTTATATTCACTGCCTAAGCCATAACTTGCCCCTGCAGGGGTGAAGTGTTCTCATGGCTGCATGTACGCATCTCGAAATAGCTTTTTTTTGCAGTGTCTACTTAAATAACTTTACAATAAATAACTTAAAAATAGGGGGTTTTTATTAAGTCTATTTAAAAATACTTTTCTCAAAAAGGGGAATTGCTGGAGGGCCTTAGGGACTGATCTTTATTTTAAAAATGCAGACAGTTTAGTACTCCCAGTGTGCTAAGTGACATAAACATGGATTTATGGAAGGTCATGATGGTGATTGTGGTTGGTGTACTCCAAAAACCTGTTTCTTTCCTTGTGTAACATTAGTGTGTTACACTGATGATAGATTTCCAAGCCATATGTATTTAAACTATTCATTCTCTCTACTCCATCTCTCATGTTCTTTTCTTTGTGTCTTACTTGGTTTTTCAAATGCCAATAACATGTGCCAAAGACAAATGTATTTTTTCTCTTCAGGTATTTTATGCTGTCTTGGACCAAATCTACCATGGTAAACATCCTCTAAAAAAGTCAACCACAGAAATTTTAAAGGAAACACAGGAGAAAGTTTATGGACTGCCTTATGTACCCAATACCGTGAGTAGCAACAGAATAACTGTATAAACTGCACCTTTTCTTTGATAGCGTAATAATACCCCTCCCTCTCCCTGACCCTTGCCCTGCACACTCTTTTGTTTACTGCTGTATTGTTATATTGAAAGAGTTTTCCTTCTTTCACTCCCTTTATCCAGAGAGTAGGGACTTTTTTGTATTAGTCTTTTAATGATGAACTTCATTACCTGGCCTTTATTTTCTTAGTAAAGAAGGCACTGGAAACAATATATTGGAAACAGAAGGCACTGGAAACAATACATTGGAAAGAGGGTTTATTTTATTTTCAAAGGCTGCTTATAAAAGGCAGCAAAACACTATGCAGCACATTGGTGTTTGTGTGCTGTCAGCATGAGAGAAAGTATGAAGCAGGAAACAGAAGTGTGTTTTTCTCACTGTATTCCTGTGACCTTCATCATGGCATTTATCCTTTTATGTGTTTCTGAAAGTGTAAAAACCTTGAGTTCTACTGAGCAATCTAATTTTGAACTTCATCACGACATGCATTTGTTCTGTACTTCGTGTGACAGCCAGCCAAAGGTGTAGTTTGCATAGACAGCAGTCACGGGATTTCCTGGTCTGTGTGAAGCTGAATTCCCACCTGGAGCCTGGCTCCCCCAGTCACTGTTTGACACTGTGGTCAGAATGCCCAAATCCTTTTTCTGCTTCTCAGAAAATGTACTTTTTTCCTTAGCAAAACACATCTTTCCTTCTCTGAGAATGCTGTTGGGAGATACATTTCCTTGTCAAAACTGTACTGCCACTGCTCACACCTTCAGAAGAGTGTAACATCTTGTAGTGAGGCTATGATCATTTTGAAGTGGGACAGCAAATTTTGGCCTGGAACTTAATCCGAGCAAAATATACCGTGAACTTCTGAATAGTCAGAAAGTCTATGTTTACATTTATGGAATGTAAAATTAGTGTCAAGAACTGTAAGTTTAAATTTCAGTAAAACATTGTGAAAAACTGTGTTAGAATAACAGTACTTTGTAGAGTATTTAATGTCTGCAGTTTGTCTTGCTGTCCTTTGCTGTTCCTCCTTCCAAATTTGAGACATGTTCACGTTTGATTTGTAGTCCAGATTAAAAAAAAAAAAAAAAGCCTTGAAAGTAAAGGTTGGGGTTTTTAAGTGAAGAGAATATATTTCTTCCTTTCTTTTGATTTCAGAGCTAGACATTAAAATACAGTAGTAGGGACCAGTTTTTGGTTTTGTCTGTTATTTGACTAGGTACTTATAGGGCTGGCAGAGAAAACAAAGTGTTTTGATTATTTGAATTTATTTGTTCTCTGTTCATTTAGATTCCGATATGTATTGTTAAGTCAGGCATCTATTTCTTAAGTTAGTGGTGTTGGATAAGAGTATTTCTTCCTTAGTGAAGATCTTCACTGCATAAATGTGATTTTTTTGTCACAGCATTGTCTGTCAGGACTGCAAACATCCATTATTATCTCTTCCTGATGAACCCTAGTTCCCTTTTGTGCTTTTGAGAATCATGTAAATTTAGTAAATATCCTGTGAATGTACTTGGTTGGGCTTCAGTCTTACTGTGCATACTTATTCTCTGAAGTAGAACCATAGCATATGTCTTCAGCAGGTGAATTTCTGTCATTCTCAGGCACAGCTCAGATAATAGGACGATTTGTATGTGTCTTTTTGTTACAGTGCTTTCAAAATGAGGCATGTAGACTATACCTAGTAAGTAAATGCTGCTGCACCTATGGGGTATACCTGTTTAAGGTAAGCCTAGGCATCATGTGTTACGTGCCAACAGTAGGAGGGATAGGGTAAAAAAAGCTCTATTGAGGGATAGTGCAATCTAAGTCCTGTTGAGGTCTATATTTGCCATTCAAGCAGGTTTTGCAGGCACTGGGGCAACAGGCATTGCACACAGCAGTGTTTGCATTGGCTGTGTTGATGCAGACGGGTGCAGGAGCTGGTGCCACATGCAAGGCAGAAGGGAAGTCGGAAGGAAGCATAGAGAAACAGCACCCCACTAGACTTTGTTTGTCTGAATATTGCAAATCTCAATTTCTGGCTGGCCTGTTCTGGCTTATCTGTTCAAAAGTATACAGAGTTTACAGCTGGCTCCTGGAGGATGAAATTCCACTGGGGTTTGATTGCTCTGTTACTGAATCCAGAAGCTGATGATTGCCAGGCAGGGGGCAAGGAAATGTATCTGCCTGTTTTTGTAGCGTCTGGCAGTTTTTGTTGCCAGAGGAGATTAGTGTTACTGAATTTGGAAAATGAATAGCAATTTTGCACAGACTGGATTCTTGAGTCCTTGTGATACCTTTAAAAAGCAGCCAGTCTTGCTTTTGATTCTTCTAGGAAAGCAAGATAAACAAAATAGTAATGACCATACTACTCCAGCCATTTCTTCCTGAATGTACATTGTGTCAAAATCTGTGCACTGTGGGGAATTCAGTAGTCTGCTTTTGCTCCAAACTTTTCTTCAAACCATAGCTTATCTCTTGTGAAGTCAGTTTTCATTTATTATGGCCTGCCTTGCAGTTGATGATACTGTCTGCTTTTAGAGTGTCTCCCCTGGTCTCTTCTACATATGTCCCCAGGATGCCCAGAGAGGCTTTTGAAAATGTATCAGGTGACCCTTTGATCAATCTGAGACATGATCAAAGTTTCTCCCCATAATCTCTTGCTTAGTCCCCTCCAGTCCCCCAAGTTCAGACTTGAAAATTACTTTCCTTTGAGACAGTCATCAAACCTTTATGATACGCCATTGTTAGTCCTTCGCCAAGCATAATAATTCCTATCTCCTGCTGGGGGCTTGTTCAATATTGTAACAGAAAATGACACATGGAGTAAACAGGTTTTGCAATGATAGTGGAGTTTGCAGCCTCCTGCAGTTACAGGAAAGAGCTTTCAATAATGAAGGGGTTGTACAATAAACACCAACTGCCCAGATCATCATACCTGTATTTTCTTTGTGAAGTAGTTTGAGTTATTGCTTCTTACTTTCAGAAAATTATGGACTTACGTATTAATTGTCTGCCCATTGTATTAACCTTTTCTAATCTGGCATTTTGGCGGGAAATAGTTTGACTGTGACTATGAGGAAAAAAGGGATTTGAAGAATGAGGCACAAGGAATCTGGGTTCTTTTTTAGATCATTGCCAAATAGTCCTTTTTGTATGTTTCAAAATTACATGGTCTTCTGGTAGGCTTTTCTTCCAGAAACAGCTGAATTTCTTGTGTGATACTTGAATACAAAGTGCAATCATGGAATTAACCCACACACATCATTATAATTACATTTGATAGGAAGCAACATGTTGGTATGTAGGGTGCTTTTGATATTTTTTGGAACACTGAATAATTTGCTATATGCCTTTTTGTTTTAACATATTCAAAGTACACATTACTTCAGGAGGACCACTTTTACTGGTGCCCTAAAGTGTGCATCAGGTTACAGGTTCAATTATGGTTATATAGTTTTGTCCAGAGTGCAAGTTTCTTTGGCATCATGACCTATGGTTGCTAGTGTTTGGAAAGACCAAAACACCTGTGGAGACCAAAAATGTTAGCCAGCCAAGTTTGCCAGCAGAAGACAAGGCAGGTATTGTGAGAGATACCCTAGAGCAAAGACATGTATGAAAATGGTGTATCACCAATGTGGTTGTTAGTCTGTCTTCCTGCAGCTGGGAGGACTCTGCCCAGACAGGGATCCTGACCTTGGAAGGCTCCACCTAGGTCCTTGTCTTAACTTGCTATGGCTATGTCTGTCATGTTCCTGACAAAGGAAATCAATGGATGAGATGCAACCTAACATTTGGAGTGCTTGCTCAGGGAGGCTGTCAGGCACTGTGGGAAGATGTGGCTTGCCATGGGTGCTGAAAACAGCAAGCTTTTCATTAACAGGGAACATGCAGAGGCATGGGTGATTGGTCAGCTGATGAGGAGTTGATGTCAATAGGCAGAACTGGCTTCTCTACAGAGAGAAAATAGTTTTTGCATCACACATGGTTGCCATGAGCCAAAGCCTCCTATTTCGTTGTTGTTGAAGAAAACCTGTGTGCAAGAGTAGTTTCAACAAGTTTATTCCTCACCTTGCTGAGGGCTGGCTAGCAGTTTGGGTGAAGTACAGTAGTTTCACGAATACAAGCCGCACGGATTATAAGCCGCACCCCCGGTGCCTCGACAATGTTGCTGTCTTTGTCAATAGATAAGCCGCACCCCGAATATTAGCCACACTTTCGTTCGTCGTGAGAATCCGTGCGCAGCTTTCACAAATTGGCCAATTAGTAACAGGATCGCGACAAAGCGGGCTTTACTGGCTCGGGGCGGGGCCAGGAAGGCTCGGCCCGCTCATGGTTGCCGACGGGGCCGGGTGGCCCAGCTCAGCGCCACGGCTCGGCGGGGCTGGCCGGGTGGTGCTGCCGCCGCCGGGCTCGCTGGCCCCCCTCTCCCGTCAGCACCGCCCCGCTGCCGCGTTCGCTCGCCCGGCCGGCGGGCTGCCACCGCCGCCGCCGCCGGGCTCGCCGCTCGCCCCGCGCCGCGCTTGCCCCGCGCCGCGTTCGCTCGCGCCGCTTTCGCTCGCGCCGCTTTCGCCTCGCGCCACTTTCGCCCCGCGCCGCTTTCGCTCGCCCTGCGCCGCGTTCGCTCGCGCCGCTTTCACTCGCGCCGCTTTCGTTCGCCCTGCGCCGCGCTCTCCCTGCGCCGCGCTCGCCCGCGCCGCTTTCGCCTGCGCCGCTTTCGCCCGCGCCGCTTTCGCCCGCGCCGCGTTCGCTCGCGCTGCGCCGCTTTCGCCCCACGCCGCTTTCGCTCGCCCTGCGCCGCGTTCGCTCGCGCCGCGTTCGCCCGCGCCGCTTTCGCCCGCGCCGCGCTCGCCCCGCGCCGCTTTCGCCCCGCGCCGCTTTCGCTCGCGCCGCTTTCGCTCGCGCCGCGTTCGCTCGCCCTGCACCGCGTTCGCTCGCGCCGCGTTCGCTCGCGCCGCGTTCGCTCGCGCCGCTTTCGCCCGCGCCGCTTTCGCTTTCGCCGCGCCTCGCTCGCCCTGCGCCGCGTTCGCTCGCGCCACGCCGCGTTCCCTAGCCCTGCCGGCGGGCTGCCGCCGCCGCTGCCAGGCTTGCCGGCCGCCCCCTCCCGTCTGCACCGCCGCCGCGTTTCCTCGCCCTGGCCGGCACTGCAGGCCCCCGCACCGCTGGGCTCCCCCACGCTGCTGGCCCCGATTCTGCTGGGCTTCCCCCGCTGCCAGGCAGCCCCACCCGCCGGCCTTCCTGCTTCTGCCATGCTCCCCTGCACTGCTAGCCCCAGTTCTCCCGGGCTCCCCCGCCCTGCTGGCTCAGGCTCTGCCGCCCTCCCTGCCCCGCTCTACTGGCTCAGGCTCTGCCGCCCGCCCCCCACACTGCTGGCCCCGCCTCTGCCAGGCTTTCCCACCTCTGCCGGGGCCGGCCGGGCTCCAACTTGGCTTGGGGCTGCCGCGGGCTCTCACTTCCGTGTTGGCAGATTTTAGAATTTTGTTAATGTATTAGCCGCCCCGGAATATTGGCCGCACTTCCGGGTTTCCACCAAAATTTTGGTCAAATTGGTGCGGCTTGTATTCGTGAAATTACTGTATCTTGTTATAGAATCTGCTATCTGTATCTTTGTGGCATCTGTTGTCTTAGGATTTCCTGTTAGGTTTTTGGAGTGACGACTAATGGGAAGTTATATGTAACTCTGTTTCTGTGTAAAATTTCATGTGAATATCAGTAATCAGTAATATAAAAGGAATAAATAGACTGAGCAAGCAGTGAGGAAGCTGGCTTAAAGTAAAGGAGTGATAGCCTTTAACCTCTGATGGTAAAAGTGGTTTTGAATTCTGAAAACTCAAGTGGTGAACATAAATCTTTAAATTATTGGCAAGGAAGGCTAAGTAGTGGCTGCCTATTAAATTTTAAACTGTAATTTCACTTCATATTTATTCTGTCTAAAACCTACCAAAATTTGTTTTAGGTTTATTAGGCTAAGCTATGATGTTAGCTTAGAACCTAAGCAAAACTGAAAGCCAGATTAAAGGAAATGTAAAAAAAAAATTAAAAGATAGAATGGATGCTACTGAAAAAGAGCTTTTAAAAAAAAAATTCTGGGTGGCCGATGAAGGAATAAAATTTATGATGCTAATCAATAAGGGGCTAAAAAGAACTCAGTGGGAGAAAAGGCCTGTATATCTGACTGTCTGAGAAAGGGAGGTTATGAGAAAAGTAAAAACCATATAAAAGTGCGAAAAACAGAATACAGGGTAAGTTCTAATGAGCCACAAGTAAAACTATGGAAGTTTCAAGCATCTTAGAAAACAAACACAGCAATAACGATTGAAAACAATGCATCAGAAAGAAGAAGCTTGCCAGATATTTGCTGGAACTGGAACATAGCTGAGTATGATGATTCAAAAGACATTATGTAGTTATCCAAGAGACTGAACCAAGGATACAAACCATCCTGATGCAAAAACGATTTGGCAGTAAAAGACCAAGCCCTTTAAGACTTTATTAAGATAATAAAAAGTAGAAATTATAATATGACTAGAGCTAATTATTAAAAGAATGCAAGAATTCAGAACAAAAAGGGCTAGAAATGCTGAGTTTCAAATTGCAAGTAGAGAAGGTAATAGAATTCCATAATTACTCAAGAAACAAGAAGTGAGAGAAAGAACAATAAGTGTCAGAGAAAGCAGTGATATCCTATTCTGCCTCAGCATTTTTTGAACAATAAGTGAATTTTTATTCGGTGAGTAATACATGCAATTTTTGAGATGGATTGAAACAGTACTGAGATTATGGAATAAAATAGAGAGAATAACTAGATTAGATGTAGTCAGATTGTCAGAATATTTAAACTTGTCAAAACAGTCAGTGACTTGAAAGAATTACCACTCACAAACTCATGAAGTAGTAGTGTTATGACAACTGCTCATATAAAGGGAGAACAACTTGGGAACTGTAAACTAATTGTTCAGACTTGGTCACTCAACAAGTAGGAGAAGCAATTATTAAGCAGCTCATAAGTACCTTGAGAGCAATCAAGTGAGCAAAATAACCCCAGTTTTGTTAAGAATTGCCTAAGACGGAAAAAATCCACTTCTTCCCAAGACATTTATTGATCTTGGAAATAGGATGTAAGTAATTGATAGCATGACTCTATGCTTAGCAAGCTTTCTGACACTTGCAAGTCATAATTGTACAACCAAACTGTAGATTTGTGTCTGAGTCAACACACAGAAAACATGCCGACAAAGCAGGTGAAAGCTTAGTTTCAGACAGGGACATTTTAAGTGTACATCACCAGGAATCTGTCCAGATTGGAAACATGAACTACGAGGAAAGTTAAGGAAATACAATATTTGGCTGGCAGAGAGAAATTTATATGTGCACACATGAATGGTATTGAAAACCTTTATGAAAAAATTATTTGGAATTGAGGCTGTGATTATTTGTTTCTTAATAATGAGCAAAGAGTAGGAGGGGGAAAATTATACAATTTATAGCAAATGTGACTATGGGTGTTATCTAATCTTTTAAAGTATTGCTAATTTTTCCCTCACTTGTTGAAGAGGGAAGCAGGTATCCAGTATGTCTTGAATCTCTCCTATAAGCAGTTTTAAAGAAACCGCTGTTGCAGACCACAGAGACATAAGTTTCATAGTAAAGCCAGAGAACCTTCATAGAGGATGGCTTTTCCACTTTTTCGCCGTCTGCAGTTACTTGAGAGGTACAAGTGTTGCTCATATTGCACTTTTTTGAGTTATGAAGAGAGATGAAGTCATATGTTACTACTTAACCTCTTGAAGTTTGTGTAACCCCTTCAAGGTAATTTTTTACCTTGCCATGTTGGAAACTAAAGTTGTTTATACAGAGTCTAAGTCGCTGGATTAGTTTTCATATGAGCCTTCTTAAAAGTAAACTATAAAATCAAGTTGAAGAGTCTAAGTCAGAGGAAAAGATTAATAAAGGAGTGCACAGTGAACTCTGGGGAAGCGATAGTTCTATAAATAATTAATAGCTAAAAGCCATTTCAAAAAGATTGGTGCCCTGCTGAGATCAGTATTACAGTAGGTGCTGGGACTTTCAAAAGCTTTTAAAGTCCCCTTTCAAGGTTTGTTTAGGTTTCTATCTTTGTGGAGTTAAGTTCACTTTATGATAAAGCAAATGCTGATAGCAAATACTGTGAAGATTTGTTTTCCAGTGGTTATATGACACTATTCACTGGGCAACTATCTACAGCAGTAGAGTGTTTACAGATATCATGAGATATGAAGCACTTTTAAGGAAATTCTTTTTCGAAGTGTTAGCCCCATGAAACTCAAACATACTTTAGTGATAGTATTTACCATATGTACCATGTGGTGTTTTAAGGAATAGTGCAAGTAGTTGCATACATCTCCTGTTAACATTTTGAATATATTTAGAAATATTGTACATATATATGAAAACACAGCTGAATCTAATTTGATATTGTTCTATTTTCATGGCTCACATGTCCTTTTCCCCCTGAGACTGCAGTACTGAAGCTGCATTTGACAGTGATAGATAAAATTGAATACAGCCTGGAGAGTCTGAAATGAAATACTCTTCAGGTGCAGTGGGAGACTGTCCTTTCTATGAAAAGTGAAAACAGGAAAGAACAAGACAGAGAAGTATTAGCACCCTTGCTTCACAGAAGGTGACTGAGGTGGGGTGAATGTAATTTCTTTAAATTCACACTGCACTTGTGCAGATTAAGTATTACAGTCATGATCCCTTAAATCTATTTCTAGAATGACTCTAATAAAAGGTAGTAAATAGTGCTGTAAAAACCTAGTGATTTCATCTTCCAGTGTTTGTTCAGATACTGGACTTCATTAAGTTGTATTTGCAAATATATTTTGCAGTTACCCTGTTGCTTAAGGTGTTTCTTGGGTTTTGTAAGGGCTTACCTTAAGCAATGTTCATTATGTTTATTTTAAGATAATGGGTCAATATTTAAAATTAGGTTTAATTGGAAAAGTACTATAAAAAATTTGGGCTTCAGTGCAAGTCTGTACCCAAAGGAAAGAGTGACCTGATTCTACTTATCTCAGGCTTATGAATTTAAAACTTAGGCAATATTAAAAATTACTAATTGTAATTGAGGAGGAGATACTGCATGTGTATGGATATCTGTGTAGTATGGCATGGTATGACATGTTTGAAAATCATATGTTTGCAAATTTCTTATATGTTACTTTAAAGACTAGTTATAATGTTTACAAGTAACTTTACAAGTAGCGCTGTCTCTTAACTTGACCAAGTATGATCACTTAAAGGGCACAATAAAAATCCATTTTCATATCTCTGTGTCTTTTAAAGATTATGAATCAATACAAATCATGCATACAGATTTTTGATGTCAGTGTTCTTTATTATCACCCACATCCCCTTCCGTCAGTCCCTTTCTGGGGATAAGAGGATATAGAGTAAATAGTTCGAAATTATTTTGCTATAAGCAGCTCAAATTCATGAATAGTTTATAAATAAAAATGAAAGATTTTTCTTTAAGCAATTCAAAGACCATATGGTACATATCTAGAATCACCTAAGTGGTTAATTGCATGTTAAATTCCTTTCCTTTCCCTTAGTGTAAACAACTGCAAAAATATTTACATTTCCTGCCTTGCTGGATTTATTTATCATTTTATAATAAAAAGAGGGAAGTGTTATAAATTGAAATCTTAATCTCTTGCTTGAGTCACTTTCTGAAATGTCAGCAGCGTCTCTGGTTTGGTTTACTTTGTGTTCTCTCTATGCCTAACACAGAAATGCACAGCACTGGAAAACTCAAGAGTACTGAGTTAGAGGCGCAGCATGAGGTGAGGTTTCTTGAAATTAATTTTCTGTTATTCTAAGCAAGATTAGAAACTGCAGGAAAGAAAGTGGTTCTTTATTGCAGTTGTTATTATTGTGAGATTCCAGAAGAATGATGATGTAATTCTCTAAAATTTAGAGGAGTTGAGGTCAAAAATCCAGAATATAAGTTGCCTCAGAAAGCTGTTGCACACCTATGGAGAGAGTTGTTTCTGCAGTTAAGGAGTGCTCCAGCTTTTCCCCAAAGGCAGCTACTGGTGCAAACAGTTTGCAAACTCTCCACTCTGATACTCATCAAACCATTTCTTTGAGTGAGAATGAGTCGAGGACGTCTTCAAAGCACTGGCCAAAGTGTGCTTGTCTGCATGGCAGAGCAGCGTTGTCCTTGATTTCCAGTGGCACTGGATAAACTTTGGCCTCAGCAGAGGGAAATAGCCTGTGCTGATTCCCATGCTCATCGCCCTTCTCCCCTGGCTCCAAGGAACCAGAGCCTGCTGCTTCCCCTTGACTCTCAGGAGTTTTCCACCCCTGCTGATAGCTAAATTCAAGGGCATTAGGAGCAATAGTATCCAGTTAGTGCCAGACACAAGGGGTTCTCCACCCAGTAGCCCCTGAAGGAGATAAGCTGGCTGCTCCTTTGTTGGGTTTCCTGCCAGAATAAGATTTTAATTAAGAAGGGGGAGGGCACCTGATATCATCTCCATCAAATATTGTTCTTCATGGAAACAATTCAACAACTTGCTCATTGACATAATTACTGTAGCATACATTTTGTAATTAGAAGTCTTAAATGACAAAAATACTTCCCTTAATTTAGTATTGGGTCTTTTCAGGTTCTCACTTGTGTTTTTGTCTTAAGATGCAAAACAAAATGGACATAAAATACACTTCAATGTACCTAAAGTTGCAGCAGAAACTGTTGAAAGAAGGTTTTGAAAAGTCCTAGCAATAGTCCAGAATTTCTGTAGGATTTCTTTTCAAAAGATGTAGTAGGATTTTCCAGCACTGATTCCTGATGATATTAGTGGAGTCCCCCGGAACAATGTTTATCTACATTCAAGCAAAAGCTAACTTAGTATATACTAAGCTACCTACGGATTTTCTTTCAACTTTGTCTTTTTACTATCACATATAAATTTTTGTATCAGATTATTTTTGTGACAGTGTTAACAGTTCTAAATTTAAAGTTCTAATAATAGAAGCCTAAACGAATGTAGCCTGCAAAATACTTTTGTTTAACTGATCCTACCATGTTGTAAAATGAATGAAGGGACTTAACTTTTGAATAGAAGATGGAAGGTGTAGTAAATTATTCAGATTTCTCCTAAAGCAGTAATCCTATCCTCTCAAAAGATAACAGGATAAATATTTCTGTCCTCTACTATAAAGGAGGCCTATGTGACTAGTTTGGGCAAGACACATAGTTCAATGTAACTAAAGTAAAGTGAACTGAATCTTACCCTAAGAATGTATTCTACAAGGACTTAAAAAAAATGTCCTGATAAGATGTGAGAATACAAAAGTATCAGTAAGGTATTTTTGTTTTCACGTGATGGGGTGGAGAGACATTGCACATGGAATTTTGGAAATGCTTCAGACATGGTTACAAGAAAAGATTGATAATGTTGGTGGAAAAAAAGCCTGTTTAATAGCAGCAGTGGATCAGTCACACACCTTTATTGCAGCCTGTTGTGCAGAATAAAAAGCAGGCATGAACATGACCTGTGGATGGCATATTATCATAACCCATGGGCTATGCTGTAAAATGCACTGTTTTATAAACTCCTGGAATGGGTTCATGGAACTTTTTGAAGTAAGCGATTACTCAGAGTCTTCATTAGCTTTCTAGCTGCTTACCAAAATATAACGTTTAATAAGGAGACTGCCCTAGTTCTGTGTGTCTAGCCTTTACTCTGTCCAAAAGGGAATTTGATATGTCATTTTTTTATTTTTAATGAAGAAATGACTCCGTGTTGGAAATAACACAAGAAATCAAGTCATCTTATAGCTGAATTTATTAAACTGGAGAAAGGGAGTTTTATGCTACAAGGTCAATCATTGAGTTTTAAATATGTTTACAGTGATGGGAGGTGTCTTTTTATTCATCATAGAACTTTTTAATGGAACAGTAGCCCATATATTCTTGTGTTTTTTGAACATATTATTGCCTAGGTCATAATCTCCTCTGTATGAAGTAGGAGGAGAGGAAGAGATTTTCTTTATGTGGGCAGGTAGCTCCATGTGAATTAGGGTAGAGGATGAGTGTTTTAATGTTTAAATATATTTTTATAGGTAGCTAAGTCCAGTCTTGAAAAGTTAATTGTTAGGACAGCATAGAATCAGAAAATGTACTTGAATTATGTAATGGGTTCTGGGTAATATTGAAGATAGGGAGTTCCTGATCAGGAACTTTGTGTGAGGACTGGGACAAAAGTAGTCACAGGAAATGATGGCAAGCTAGTGTTATTCATGCTCTAGAGTGGGGAAAATCTGTACTAATTAATAAAAAATTATTAAATATAGGCTTCAAATTTCAGGAGGGAATAGCACTGTTTGTTTTTGGTTTTCCTTTACTGCTGTTTGCAATGGGAAAACAATCTTAGTTGCATTTTGACTCATCCTCCATTTGTGTTTCTTGATTTAGGTATTGTCTTGTTCCAAATAAAGTTTTGAATTTTCCACTTTGTCATATTTGCAAGCTTCCCCAGATGCAGGGAGGGAGATGAGCAGTGTCATTCCTTGGTCTTTCTGTATCCTTTCCTTTTCTTTTTTGTCTGTATCCTTTCCTTTTGTCCTTTAAAAGGAAACAATGTGGAATTTGTTAGTAAAGCTTAGTAGCAAAGACAAGGTCAAACAAAGTTGAGCGGAGGGTACTGAGATCTGTTTAGGTGCAGACTTTGAAATCAAACTTTTGGTGTTAGACAGATTGCTGAGAAGTTTTTCTTCTCTCCTTGCTTAATTGTGATGCAGAGTTTCAAGAAACTGAATAAATGGAATAGTTGATCAACCTGGAAGTCCAGATGAGCTGATTTAGATGCAGACCATTAAATGCCAAGAGCATTTGAGTGAACAATGTAATCTGAGATTTCAAGGAAGACATACTGTCTTAGTTACAGCTTATATGATTATCAAAGTAATTCCTTTCTGATGGGAGAGGTAGAAATATCTTTCACCATGCCAAACACCTGGAAATTATTTTTGTTTGTAGCCTAAAAACCATTTCTGAGTATGTGAAACCAATTCATCAGTAAAGTTTTCCACATTCCAGAGAGAGTAGAAACTTCTAATCATGACTTTAAAAACTTATCATAAGAGAAACTGACATGTTTTCCTGCTCAGTCTTCTAAAATGTAGTCTCTCCGCTCTGTTTCAAAATGTGCTTTTAGTTTAATGGTTGTGGTTATAATTAAGGGACTGGTTAGAAAAACTATAGCTATAAAGTATAAACATGGCAGCCAAAATACCGTTCAAAGCAGAGCAGAGATTCTGTGTCCAAGCTGGATGTTGTAACACACTTGCATTACAATGAGGTACAGTACCATGCTTTACCTTAAAAATAGAGGAAAAAAGTTAATAATTTTAAAGAATTTGTACCATGCATCAAGACCCATAGGAAAAGCAAAGACTAGAGATCTTTCTTTATTTTATTTAACATTGCTACTCCTACTTTAGTTGTGTCGGTCTCCAGTACAAGCTCAATTTCTCACCCATGGCAACTTATTATTTTGGTCACCTGTCTTAGGGTGGAGGTAGCCATCTTGTAAAAAGTAGCTTTTGAATGGTTGAACTACGGCTTTGAAAACTTTATTTGTAGGTGTTGCTTAGGAAAGGTAACGTAACTAGCAACTTGTTTCTCATCAGCTGTTCAAAGTAATTTGGATTATGAGGGACCATTTCTCCCATTTTCTTTTAAGGAAAAAGGACTAAGTAAAAGCCAAATACTTGCTTTTTCCACCCTTTCAGTTGGTCTTTTTTTTTTTTTTTTAGAATACATATACATATGGAGAATAAGATAATAATCAGGACTATTGAATGAAGAAGCACAATTTATTTCAGCTGTAAAAAACAGTTAATTACAGTCTTCTAAAGAATTGCAGAGACAAATAGTTTTGGAAAGTTACATATGTCCTTTCACTTTTTTGTTTGGCTTTATCAGAATTTCAGCCATTGACTGTAGGATAAGAACAAGCATCTCATAGCCCATGGATTTAAATTTAAAACATCTGTCATGCTACATCAATGTTTATCTTTCAGTTCCTCTTTGAAACTCTGTTTTTTATAGCACCTGCAAAAACCATGACAACAGACATATCACAAGAATGTTAAGTGTTTTGACTTTGGATAGGATGACAAATAACACAGGGCACTTGCTTTTTCTCTGGAGCTTCCTGAGAACCAGAAGGGCAAAGGAAGTTTCATACTCCTTCCTTTATACATCCATTCTCATTTCAAAAACTCTGCCTGAATCTGTTGGGAAGCAACATTTCAGTTTGGACCTACTTGCCTTTACACATCACACTGGAGAGGTGATGAAATCTTCATCCCAGGAGAATTTAGACAGAGCCCTGAGAAATCTCTTCAAAGCTGGCTTTGCTTTGAGTCAGCATTGGACCAGATGACTTTTGGAAATCTGTCATAATTTAAATTATTCTGTTGCACTCAGGGAAATAAGAATGAAAAATTATTTTGATTTCTATTAAGATAAAGCTGATAGTTCTAATTTTCTTTGCTAAGAAAACATAAGGAAACAGTCAACACTAAGCAGAATTAAAAAATAAGTCTATCATCACTTGAATGAGTCACTAGGCAAAGTAATACATAAATGAATAGCAAAACAATTGTGCATTATAATCTGGTATATATATACACATTTAAAAATGTGCAGACAAATCTGTGACTTATGGCGTTGCATGTGGATGGAATTGTGTATCTCTAAGATTGTCGCCACATGGATAACTGTATTTTTAATGGCATTGAATACAAGTCACTATTACCGTTTTGTTTCTGACAAAAGTTATAAATTGAACTTTTCTGAGTGTGATACTGCACTTACCCTACATGGAAAATTATAAAATATTGTGTTACTTGTAACAAGGTAATTGTGGGTTTTGTTCAAGACCAGTAGAACTACACAGCTATTATCAAATATGAGTAATTTATTTTACTGCTTGATTTTCTCCCCTTCTATATACAGTTTCAATCCTGATGATCAGCCTATTGGATATACAGAATTTAGATTGAAAAATGCTTCTTCTGATAAAGGATTGTTCATTCTGGGATTTATTTCTGGTGGCTATCTTTTTTTCATTTTTAATTTTTTGTTTACCATTAATAAAGCGACAGATTTCTTCCATCATCGTAAGAAAATGTTGAACAATATAAAGAATTTAAAAGATAAATATGAAGTTTGGGTTTTTTTCCTTCTTACAGGCCTGGCATCTGCGATTCAGTCACCTTGTGGGCTACGGTGCCAAATACTACTCCTACCTCATGTCCAGGGCTGTTGCCTCTATGGTGTGGAAACAGTGTTTTGCTCAGAATCCCTTTGATAGGTAAAAACACAGAAATGTTAAGTAGAATTAAATGTTAGTTGCTTCTGGAAAACATGAAACAAATTAGGTTGTAGGACTTTTTAATGCAAATTAGTTTTAGCATTTTTCTTGATTTTAAGAGGACTACAAAGCAGGAAATAACCATGGAGATATGTATATATGTGTGTGTGTGTATATATATATGTATGTATGTATATATACACTTTGGGACATGCTTATTGGTGCAAAAAAATTGTGCCAATGTTTTAAAATACAGGTGTGTCTGTTGAGAGGCACTGAAATCCCTATTTAGATGTAATTAGAGAGCTTGAAATTTATAGATGCCTAATTGCTTGTAATTTTCTATTGAAATCAAAGCTACTGTGGGTATTAAACTAGCTTCATGTCACCAACTTCAAAGCTCAGTGTAACTATCCTACTCATTTTGCTTTGCGAAATTAAAAAGCAAATTGTGAGGTCACAAATTGTAAGCATTCTTATACCTTTGCTGAATGTTCAGGACATTATAACAGAGCAGCTTTTCCTTTGGCACAATGAAACCTGAAATGTTCACAAATTAACTTCTGTAAGCACCAACACACACTCATATGTATAAAATGTCTAGTTCAGCTCCTCATAGTGGGATTTTAAATGTAATTTGAATTTGAGGAGTCAATATGGCATTGTTTTGGGGTGGAAAATTTCATTTGGTCTCTGTCTGTGAGTTCTGTAGAGATCCTAGAAGCAAACCCGAGTGAAGGCTGGACAGGTTGTGTTTGCAGATGGCTCTAACACCTGTGTTTCTCCAGGGCAATGGGGGAGCGCTATCGTAGAGAGATGCTGGCACACGGTGGTGGAAAGGAGCCCATGCTGATGGTGCAAGGTAGGAAATAAATTGTAACTGTTTTGTTCCCCTGTGAAAGGAACAAACTTCAACTTAACTGCATTTCCCAACTTGGTCTTTTTAGTCTAATTATGGTGTTCACTGGATTTGTGAAAGAAAAATCTAAGTGGACTGGTCATCACCTTTGTATCATGGTCAGTAGAAATCATTATGGTCTGTGGAGTACACACAGCTGGGCTGAAGTGATGGAAAGGTTTGTATTACAAAGCTGTCTAAAGAATTCTGAATAAAGGAAGGAAGATAGATTGAGTCATTTCTTGGATACAATAAAGTAGTAACTTTTCTATACAAGGAATTCGTAACATCTCTGATTATTTTGTATTAGAGGAATTGAACTTGTTTTGGCCACACCATTTCAGTGTCATCGAAGTATCTTTGGCTGTATCAGTACTTCGAGTGTACATTTTCATGAAATGCAGCTCTGACAACTGTCATTAAAAAAACACAGTTCATTATTCATTTCACAACCATATTTGCCTTTTGAATCTGGAAAATAACTTCTAAAATTCATTCATACCCATTACAAAAATACTGTCTGTGTTCATACTTTAAAAAACAATGCTAGGAGAATGAAATGGGTTTGAGAAATTGCTGACTTTATCTCAAATCTATGAAATCAGGGTAAAGACTTTCCTGTGTAGTGCTGCAGAATTCAAACCAAACTTTACTTTTGCTGTTCCTAAGATGAGCATTTGCTAAGTCCTGGCACATCTTTCATATTTCTCTGAAGTTCTTCATATTAAGAATTAATATGAATTCACTGGCCTCTGTTCACTTCATTTTAGCAGATTGGAACTTGTGGGACTTTTTTCTACAGATAAAGAAGACAGTGGTAAACATGTCTGTGTTTCATCATGAGATTGGCACAGTTTCATGTCTGGAACATTTCAGTTCTTTGACCCATCTGTTTATATTTGAGGTCATGACCTCTGCTCTCCTTAGACTCATCATATATTAAGCAACTATATATTTTTTAGGTTATCTATTTGCGTTTCTGATCTATGGGGTTACTTTTCATTCAGTATGACTTCCCAAACTTACTTCTCTGTACTGTTCTTGAAAAGTTTGTGTTTGTAACCTTGAAAAACTCTAGCCCAGAACTGTGGATTAAGAAGTTTCAAGACAAGAATGTGCATCTTTACAAGCATACCCAATTTTTGCATTGTAAGTCATATAGTGGAGAAAGAAAAAATGTTTTTAAACACCAGATATGCTTATGATCTCTTTCTGGGATATATTCTTTATTTTACTGAACATGGAATTTTCCTGCAATGTCCTAGAGACTATGTTGAAGTTGTTGGCAGTGTGCTTCCTTGAATGAATCAACTATTTGAATGAAGTTACAAAATTCATCTATGGATGGTCTTACAGGAAATCTATGGAAGTAAAACTGGCTTTCCCCATTACATGTGATAGGATCTTATGAGAAAGATTGTCAAAGGGCTCACTGAAAGCTTGTACTGCTTTCCCCTTTTCTTCCAGGCCAGTTATTTCATCCTATAAGGTTATCGAGTTATTTAAGCATAGCATGCCTTTGGTGAATCCATGGTGACTATTCCTGATTTTTTTGCTGCTTATGAGTCTGAGAATGGTTTCCAGGATTAGCTGGTCCAGCACCTTCCTAGGGACTGAGGTGAGACTGGTCACCTCAGTTCCTTGGGTTCTGCTGCTTGCTCCTCATGAAGATAGCTGTGACTTTTGCTTTTTTCTAGTCTTTTGGTACATCTCCTATTTTAATGGATTATTGAGAGTTGTAATGCCATCTGCCACCTCTGTTAGCACTCAGAAGTGCATTCCACCAAACTTGTAGGCTTGTTTATACCCAGTTTTCTTAAGTGTGCCATGATCTGATCCTCTTCCATCAAAGGTACATCTTACTTGCTTCAGATTCTCTCTCTGGCCACTTTTGTATTCTGAATTTCACTTTTACACTCTCATACAGAAATCCTAACTGATATTCAAGATCATAAAAATAACTGGTGTTCATCAGCAGATTCTTTGTGCATATCATGATGGTCATTTGTACTCAGTAGAAGTAGTTAAGTAAAAAATTTAACAAACATGCTTGAACGACTCCCTGAAGAATTAAATCAGGGTGACTCAGGTGTTTTGACAAGACAATAACTTGATTGCTGATTTGGGATTATTGAAAGCTGAATCATAGATTACACCTGATGAAAAAAAGTTATATTTGTACTTGATTGGTCTGTATTTATTGAAAAAAAAAAAGAGAATTTAAGGAGAAAAGTAGGAACAATTCAGTTTGTTTAGATTCCATGTGTTTCTGATTCTTCTTGCTGCTTTTTTTTTTCTTTATCGATATTCCAGACTACTTGATTTCTATCTCCTGTTGGTTTCCATCAGTTGCAAAACTGTGCTCCCATAGCAAATAACAAAACATACCTGATTAAAGGCAGATTCCACCAAACTTTAAAGGTTGTTGTTTTACTCCTCTTCAGAGAAACATTTTCGCTCACTAATGCCCTATTTCAAAAAGTTCTTTAGGTTGTTATTGCAGGTGGTTTTTTTTATATGGGCTTGCACGTCTGGCTTTCGGATGCACATCTGCAGCCTCACCCTTGAAGTGCTTCCATATCTCATTAGGAAGTTAGCCATGTTCATTGGCTGTTTGATAGCAGGTTACTTCATGAGCACATTTCATTTATGCAGTTTCTTTGTTATGATTTTCTTCTCAGAAGCTATCTATTGTTTTTCTTTTGTGTTTGGATATGACCTAGCTTTTCATCTTTCTCCAATGTGATTCCATAGATGTACTGATTAGGAAAGATAAAGGATCTGACCTGTGGAGTTACTGACAAGGTTCCTGTTTGAACTAGTCTTTAATTAGGAAACACAACATACTTTTTTGTTGTTGTTGTTGTTGTTTGCGTTTGATTCTCTTGGTATTTGTTTCCTTTAAAAGAGCCAAAATAATAGAGGTTTTTTGAAAATTTTTAAAACACTTTCTGAAGTGACTCTTTTTATCTTACCCCCTTCATAGTCAATGAAACACAGAAATAGTCACAATTATGGATATCAAGAGCAATTGAAAATGGGTGGACAATGTTTTGTCCAAGAGGCTTATTATCTTTTAATTTTTCCTTAGAGAAAAAATACATCTTGAGAAGAACTTGGTTCCTCTGTCATTTTGTGTTGACTACATGGCTCTTGCAGATTTTCTCCTTCCTAGGACTACATGGCATTAGGGATTCCAAATTCCTTTGAAGTTATATAACCCAGGTGTCCCTTCCAGGTCCAGTTGTGCGCTGGTTGCAGGTCTGAACAAGATTCAGGTGTGCACCATTCTTCCCTCCCTCCCTTGGCACTTGCTAGCTGGAAAGAAACCCAGGTGCATAGGCAGAAAGTGAATTGCAGTGTGAAAACTGCTGGGTTGGATGTTTTGGGAACTGAGAGCATGGAACATATCCTGGAGTGCACTTCTCCTGCAGCCTTGGTGCAGTCACATTGCCCGTGGGGCTTCTGAAGAAATCCTTGTGCAAAATGCATGAGGTTGTGTTCTTGCTTTGTTGATGCCGTATTACATTGCACACAGTCATACTCAGCTCTGTGCCTACATGGTAACCAAACCAACTGGCTGTGTAAATAAACACCCATTTGCTCCAGTGCTGTTTGAAAATTTTCCATGCCTCAGACTGTACTTCATGGGGTAATTATAATTTGAAGAGGCTGCAAAAATCTTCAGATAATGATTGTACATCTCTTTGAAAGTGTAAAAAAGATCCATAAATCCTAGAATGATGATGTGAATGGCAACATATGTTAGCTCAAACTACATGGACCAAAAATAATTAGTGTTCCAGGGGGGCAGAGGCCAAATTTTGCCACAGGCTTTATTCTTCTCTCAATTTTCAGTGATTGTAGGTTATAGCTAACCATCTCTCAAAAGGGTGTGGTTAACCACAGTGCTGTAATGTGAAAGAAACTTCAAAGCAGCGAAGATAAGCTATGCAGTTGCCTTAGGCTTGGGAGAGACTGAGCTGAAATAGGAGTTGGGCTGAACGTATTAAAATACACTCCTAAATTTGAAAACTGCAACCATCAGACCTTGTGGACATCTTACTAAATCATTTAGACTGAAGTGCTGAGTACTTACAATATATCAAAGCTGATCTTGCTTTGATATATTTTAATGGGGTTTGAAGAGAGACATGACCACTTTTTAGCACATCAGCGTAGAGTATGAAGTTAAAACACAGAAATACCATCATTGCCTGTTTCTTTTGGAGCTGTCTACTCTAAAATCTGTAGTTATTTATTTAATGAGAGCATCATCATTTCACTACAGTAGGAGTTCTTTAGCAATGACCTCAGTTACTCTTTGTCCCTTCTTTGCAAAAGTGAAGTCTGTTGGTATCTGCTTTTGATGTCAATGTTGGGAAAATGAGAATGCAACAAACCGCTAATGCAAGAAATCTGAAATCTGTTTTTATATCAAAAGTTGGAACTACTGGATAGGAGGTCATTTGACATCATCATTGCCAGAAGGATTTTGGAATCTCCTACATATTTAAAGCAAACCTGGTTTTAATAAATAAATATAATTTGTAACAAGTTTTGAGTGATATTTGATAAGACTGTATTCAACTGCACTAAAATGCATCCAAGTGTACTGTAGTTAATTATATTTCTCTTATTCATTTTGTAATGTCCAGGGTTGGAATGTTTTTGTTACGATTTGCCATTTTTATGTAAGAGGGGAAGTTAAATCTCCTTGAAGATAATCCCAGCTTCAGTTTCTTCTCTTCTGCCTATCATTATACTATGGGATCTTTTTTTGCAATGTATTGATAATTGGCAGAATAATTGTTAGTGTGTCAAAGGATTGGCTGTACATCATCCAGAGTGGCTGTTCTTTGTAAGTCAGTATTGGAAGGGGAGTTTTGTATAATGGGGCTCAGGGGGTGGTGGTTATGTCTGTTATGACCATCTTTATGTTCCATCTGTGCAGCATTTTAGTCATCTCTCCATACTGGTATCTGGTGAAAAAGGAATGACTGTACATGTTCCAGTGGGTTGCCATCCCTGTCACCTTCTTAAGGCACTCTTTTCTGTGAAAACTGCAGGAAAATATGTGTTTAACTGGAATTTTTCCAAGGCTGTTAGGGAGCAAATATGCGTGTTCCCCAGCCAGGAACCCGAGAGAAGGAGTCTGCAAGAGGCCACGGCTCTCTGGGGAGCTCAGATCAGTAGCTGGGTATCTGCACACATCTGTTTCTCAGCCCAGCACATAGCAAGCCATTTTTCACTGTGAACTACAAGTAATTCCACCGTGATTTTTCCAGCATTAGAGTAGATGACATGTTTACCAAGTACTTGGAAATATTAATTCTGTTCTCTTTCATTTTGAAAATAGCTTGATGCAAACTTCATTTAACATCATTTCAGTCAATCTATATATAGTGAGAGATTTGTTTTCCTTTTAGTGCATGCTATTAATCTACTGGGCCATGGCAGTTTGTGTTGACACTTGTAACATGTCTTTAAATCAGATTGAAATGGAATTCTGTAAGGTCTTAGCAAGAAAATTCTTTTTGGTTGCTCACACCAATTTACTTTGAGCTGGTCTGTTTCCTGATGGGCTTTGAATAATTGTGTTATAGTAAAAGATTATAGTCTTTTGGCAGCATGCAATTATAATTTCCACCAAAAGCAAATATTGTTGAGGATGTGAAAGAATATAAATTTATGTTCAGTAGGTGCACTGATCAGAAAGGGTAGAACAAGGTTATATTTACATTGGCAGATGTCAGAAAGAAGAGATCACTTCAAAGAAATACAAAGATTAAATTTTACATTATTTGGCAGTTGTACTGTTGTTTTTTTGGTTGGGGTTCTATTTTTTTTTTTTCTGGTATAAGTTACGCCGTAAATTTTCATGTGTAATCTTGAAAATTTTAGTAACAGTGAAAAGACCAATTGTATATGATGTTAAATGCAAAGAAAAATCTGAAAATAATTTAAAGGATATATTCTCATGCTGTCTAAAAATTGGGATTCTGGAGAAGAAGAGGTGAAATTTTTAGCTTCTCTTTTTATAGAGTTACCTGACAAAGTGCATGGGCATGATTCTAATACTAATTCATTATACTAATTTTCTTGTCTGTTGTCATGTAGCCAAGTGCTACAGCTAACAGATGCAGTAATTTAAATTCTTAAGAAAAGGTAAGTCCTAGTACTGTAAATAAAGTAAAACTAAAACTGCAAAATATTGAAAATGCTTTTGTTTATGTTTTGTACCTTGTCAAAAATTTCAGCTACAGCTGAAATTTAAATACTAAATTAAATCGTTCTAACATGTGTAATGCTTTGAGAAAATATATTTTTTTCTGCCTTGGTCAGAACTAAGACTTAGTAGATAAGGATTTATATTCCTGCTCAGTCACTAATTTATTTCAGTCATTTAGGAATGACTGAGTCTGCAGTTACTTGCTTTAAAACAGGTATAATTCCCTGCTTAAACAAGATCGTAATGACAAAAATCAGTTAACAGTCTTGAAACCTGTCAATTCTGTGAAAATGTGTAACAGCTATCTTGAAGAAATTAAATAATCCCTCTACACTACACTTTTTTCTTGGCAAAGAAATCTGATAGCTGTTTCTGTTGTATAGTGACCTTAAAAGTTAGCATTAAGTGTTACCACTGGTGAAACTGTCAAGGTGACAGCATCCTGATGAAGAGTCTCTTGTCTTGCTTTTTTGTAGGTATGCTTCAGAAATCCCCTTCAGTTGAAGATTTTGTGGATGCCCTTGTTTCAGACTTAGACCATTACTTTGAAACATTTATCATGGACTTATAACAACAGAATGAATTTCTTTTATGGAAGATTGTGTATGTCTTCATAATTGTGGATAAAATATTGTTGTGACTGGTTTTGCTTTTAGAGTTTGACTGTTCAGGTTGGTGAAACGGTAATAAATCCTTTCATTGGATCAC
The DNA here is from genome assembly GCF_009819885.2 of Catharus ustulatus. NCBI lineage: Eukaryota > Metazoa > Chordata > Aves > Passeriformes > Turdidae > Catharus > Catharus ustulatus. The sequence goes on along the minus strand of NC_046222.1, from coordinate 49,336,122 downwards.
GTGGTTTTATTTATGGAGATGACTGTTTTCCATTCCATAGGAGCTTAAGCATGGAATTTGAGAGGACAAATCCTCTAGCATGTACTGTTAGAAAATTTGATCTTTGGAAGAGAGTAAATGGGAATTGAACTCATCCTTAGAGTGACTGGAGGGTATGAAATGTCTTTTGGTTGCATTGATTCACTATTAGGGTTTACCTCTTGATGTTATGGCCCAGAACTGTTCATACAGGTCTTTCTCATGTGCTCATGGATTTTCTTTGTTCAACCATATTTCTTGTAGGAGTCCTGCACTGGGGAAATTGTGTTTGAAACAAAGGGAAAATTGGAAATAAAGAAGTGACAAACTAGGAGCTGTATTTGAGATAGGGAAGAGAAAGATGGGAGAAGTAAATCTGTAGTCTTACTGGTCTGTAATGGAAAATTTTAGGTAAGGAGGAAGGAGATATGTTTCAACATGTAAGAGAGACAAAGGAGTAAAATAGGTACCCTACAGATGATCTGGTACCTGCATGTTTGTTCACATGGAGTTTCCTTTTAATGATGAGTGGACAAGTTTGGAGAACTGTTTTAAGTACAGGAGGGTGGGTTTTGGAGGGGAAACAAAAGAATTCAAAACAAATTTTTTTTTCCCAGGATAGACTGGAGCTGTTTGGTATGGTCACACATTATATAGTGGATGATGAACAAAGTGAATGTTATCAGTGGGTTTTTGTTTTTCCCTCTAAGTAAATTATGAAATGGTATTTGAGGGGGTTTTGGGGAAAAAATAAAAAAGGAAGAAAACTGGTGATTTTTTTTTTTTGTAGGAATAGCCTTGTTTAGAGGTCCTCTGTAGGTTGCTGTAAAAGGTATTCTAAGTTTTAAGTGTTCTGCTCAGCAGAAATGCAGTGAAAGAAGCAAGAGAGGAAGAGAAACAAATCTGAGAAATGAGGGCAAATAACAGAGAGAAGCAAGTAAAGGTAAAAGAACCCGGCCAGAAAATGTGGATGTTTGGGAAGGGATAAACAAGAGTGAAAGCTGATTGGACGATTTTCCCTTTTTTTTTTTTTTTTTTTAGCAGAATCTGTGCAAAAGTGTTGTTTGATATTTTACCGTGGTTTTTTTCACTGCCTGTTTTTGCAAGGTGGAAGTTGCCTTGTGTGAGTAGCACTGTCATTCTGGTAGAGCTGAGTTTAGACCTTTTTAGATGCTTTGATTAAACCATAGTAGATACATTTTCAGACATGTACCACAACCAGGCTTCTGGTTTGTACCACTGACTGACTCCACTGTGGTTCCCTGAGAGAGAACAGTGAATGGCTTTGCTTAACAAACTAGGTGGGCATTTTTCTGTAAGTAAAGTCATTAAAAAACCCCACAAAGTAAGTGTCAGTTTAGGTGTGAGTAAGACCCCATTGTGAAGATAGGAAGGCCTGTAAAGTATACAATAGCTGATGAATGTAAATTTAACAACCCATAGTGGGGTATTTAATGGAAGAACATTTCAAAGGGAATTCAAGGGTGTTGCTAAGGGAGCCTGCATTGTTTGTTGCCTGGGCTTTGTACTGGAACAAACTAACGATTATGTTTATCTGGAGCTGGCACATGTTGAAAGATTCATTGTGACAAAAAGAACTTAGCAAACGGAAATCCTCGTGCTGACACGGCTCTGGAAGCACTGTGGTAAAGAAAATAAGGCATCATAATTGGCGGAATAAGCAGAGCATTTACAATTAAGAGATTGCCCCTACATTTTAATTTGAAAGAAATTCAAGTGATACTGGATTTAGTGTACAGATACCTTTTCAAACTATAGGTAGTAGTTACATAGCTTTATGCTCATGGCTCCTTAATTCACCATCTCATTTGATCCTTCTGCAAACAACAGTCTTTTCAAGGTTTTATCAGAGTGGCATCAAATAATATCTTCCTAATATGAAATCAGATACCAGCAAAGAAAGGAAGAAAATCTTGCCTTTTGCCAGAGCATGGTGGATTGCGGATTATTGCTCAGATTTATAACTTGTGCGACGTCTGACAAAGATGGGTGCTAGTAGATAAATAAATACATCTCAGAATGATGGGTTCACATTCTTTTATGAAGAAACTCTGTTGACTCCATTGATTCTTTTTAAATTAAATAACCTTTGATAACCTTTGAGGATTGAACAGTAGACATGATTAAGCCTCCAGGGAACATATTATACCACCACCACAGCTTACTACAGAAGGGGAAATATTATTCTAAATTTTTTCTCTTTTTTTTGATAGTTGCTAAAAATGCTTCCAGCTGTTCAAATGTCTGATGCTTTTCAAGAGACTTATTTTCCAGCAAATAATGTGTACTCTCAGTAATGTGAGACCTCTCTTGTGACCAGCAGTGTAACTCTTCATAAATGTAAAAACCACTATAATCCTTTTCCAGCATTCCGTACTTTCCCACTGGGGCTGCTGAACCAGCTATCCAAAAGTTTGGTTTATAATACTGTAACTCAGCATCATGCTTTTAATCTGAAATTTTACAATGTTTTGGATTTTAGCTGCTATGGAAAATAAGTAGTGAACATTTTCAGAAGAAATTATACCCTTATGCAATCCTGAAATAATAGCACATAATTACAACACATCAGAAAAGGACAGATGGATTACGTTTGCAAGTCTGAGGTGTGAACTTTGCTGCTTTTTTTTTTTAATGTTTGGTGTGATTATTTTTCTGATTCACTTAAGATAGACTGAAATGTTATGTAATAGTTACTTTCAGGTGACACGAATACAGCTGGTGCTGGATGAAGTTCTCTAAACACCAAAGATAACAGGAGGAAAGGCAGCAGTTAAGAAGGCAGGGAAGAGAAGAGAAATCAAGCAGGGAAGAATTGAATATAGATTAGAAACCAGGCATGGTAATGGGTTGATAAAGAAGAAAAAAAACCTCTTGAGTTAAAAGCTTGGGCAGAGTAAAAGAGGTCTTTCTTTCCAAATGGAAATTACAGCACTGCTAGTAACAGAAGAGGCAGAGGTGTTCAAAAATGTTTCTGCTTTGTGTTCAGTGGAATGCCAGATGGAAGAATTCATATCATATGCTGATAAAAGCTTTTCTACAGATGTTAAATAGTTTCTTGTACAACAAGTCAAAATCTAAATCAGTGTGCAAAAAGAAAAAATTAATTTATATCAAAGTAAGAGCTTAGTATCATAGATGACACTAAGATGGAAATGAAGAGATGATTGTAGCAGCAATATTGATGGCTCAGGGAGCATGCATCTTAGTCTATCAGAAGATTAACATAATGTTGACACAGAAGCACAAATTTGAAAGATTGAACATTGATCTGAAAATGTTTAACAAGAGCTGGTAGCTGGAATTCTACAAAGTTGCACCTGATTTTTAGTTTATATGCAGGGGACAACAGGGGCAACATATGCGAAGAGCTGGGGTTGACTGATCAGCACCAGAAATGTACATCAGAACTGGACTGTTTTCTGAAAAACCTGCTCTAAGTCAGATTAATTCAGAGAAGCCCTGTAGCCTCAGTTAAACCAAGGCAGAGCCACCTTTTGTGGTCCAACAAGCTGTGAATGAGGAGAGTGTCTTTGGAAGGAGGTTTTTCCACGAGGATAGCAAGTCTGTGCTTGCTGGATAACTGTCCTCCTGGCGGCTTCCCCCTGTCTTCTGTGGAGAGCTGGAAAAGCAGTGTCAGCCAAAGCACCTCCTCTGCTTGCTGTGAAGTGGGAGGCACTGTGCGTCTGCTCTTTCAGATTGCTTCTGGGCAAAGTATTGGAGATTTTGTGTTCTCAGAGCCAGGGATTTGTGTGCTGTTGGGAACAAATTCAAATCAGCGCTTTATCCCAGCAGGTTTGCAGTGTACCAAAAAGGGAGTATTACATTAAAATTAGAAAGAATTCAAGAGTTAAAGAACTTGAGAATTGAAGATGCATGATAGCAGAAGGCAAGCACACAGATTTCCCTGGGAGAAGGACCGTGGGAGAACAGCTAGTGTGCTCGGGGAGGAGAGGGAAGGAGATAAAAGATAAGGAAGTATAAATCAGCACCAGTAGGGCTGTCTGTCGGCCCTTCTGATCTTCCCCGGGCTGAGATTTGTTTATTTTCAAGTCCTCAACAGCTGGCATGCAGAGTTGCACGGGTGTAGGAAATCATTATGACTTCTTGTTTGGAGGAAGTATCCAAAAAATCTCTTGGAGACAAACTACTTAAACCCGAAGCAAAGTGGCAATACAGATCTGACAGAATGACTGGTTGGTGCTCTGCTGCTGTGTAGATTTAAAAGCACAGAGGGAAGGGAGTGGGATACCTCTTGCCAGCAGTTGCCAAAGAGCCAATAGCTTCTAAGGCAGCTTGTAAGTGACTAAAACTTGCCAAACAGACAACTTCAAAATGGGGTGTGTCCTACCAGTCTAAGGATGGGGATGAACCAGCCCTTTTATGTGCCTTTTGTTGCTCCAGTAAATAGGGAGAGAGCACAGATGGCTGGAATAGAAGTGTCAGGAACCCTGGTTTCTGTTCAGAACACTTCAAAGCACTGAACTTTTTTTTTTAACATTACAAATTTTCAATTGTCAAATACCACTGTTGTTTACTTTTGCTGCCTGTCGTACATGACTGAGTTAATGCACCATTGAAGCATCATGTAGTACAATATTAAAATGGCTGCAGAAGATGCTCTTAATTAATCTTCAGGACATCTTGGGTACTGTGAAATGCCTTTTGGCCATTGTTCCTCTGACTCCATAAGACCCTTTCATTTCAGTCCTTAGACACCTCTAAATGCCTCCCTCTCCACCTGCTGAGAGAGATGCTCTGGGCTGTGACAGACCTAGGCATTGTGATCACGTCAGAGGAAAAGCAAAATGGCAGCATGGCAGGTTCTTCCCATCCTGTCCACAGCTGTTGCTGCTGGTGCCCATTTGGCCTGGAGTTTGTATCATGCTGAGACAGCATTTCTCATCTGCCTTCCCTGTGCTGTGGGAAAGCTGGGCCTTGGGGGAATGCCCTGAATGTGATCCACTAAGGAGGTGAAGCATTGCCAAGATGGGCCAAGTAGGGATGGATGAGCCCCTTTAAGTTACAGGCCACAGGAAGCAGCTGCTCCTCATGAATAATTTATCAGGTAGGTGTTTGAGGGTGCTTGTCCTTTGAACATGGTCAGAAGGCAGTGTTTGGCTGATGTTTGCAGCAACCCTTAACCTCATCAAGCTCCTCTGGCATACTCACAGAAGATTAGCAGGGTAGTTGTCAAAAATAGTCTGTTTATTAGTGGTGCTCTTCAGAAGTAGCCCCAAGGCTCAATCATAGCCTACTTTCAGTATTTAAAATACATATGAAAAAAAATGTATATAAGACCAGAAGGGCTGGCTGGTTTCACTTGGTGCACTCTCCTACCAGCCCCACTTTCCTTCTTCACAAAGATGGAATCCAGTTAACTCACTTTGTGGCTCCCTGCACAGAGGCAAATCCTCATCCAACCTACTTTCCTGTAGCTCAGATTAAGTTATTAAAGACTTGTGTTATTTATACCTGTTGAGTGTTTTTCCCCAAGGTCATTTGACAGCATCCCAGCTCCTGGGTTGCTGAACTGCAGCATCTGCTGTGGGCAGCCAGTGGCTGTGTGGAGGCAGCTGAGCTACAGCCTGGGAGCAGAGGATGTCTCAGCTTTGGGCAGCTGATAGGGCTGGAGCCCACAAGTGCCTGCTTTTCTTCACATGGATTTTAGAAATAAAAAAGGCATTAAAATTGCCTTGAATGCCTTGGCTTACAATGCTTCTGACATACAGATGTGCTCAGTTGCCTGCACTTCACTTCCAAGGAGAATACAGTTGTAACAAAATCATTTTATAAGAGAGCCCTGGGGGAACACAAGTGATAGAGCAGCTTTTATAATATACTAAAACGTCTATAAAACTAATTATATATGTTATCAAAATGATTCATGCTAGCCAGAGTAAATCCTACTCATTACAGGTGAGAGATGAAGTGACAGTTCCTTGTCTCTTAACATTTGCACAAATATATTGCTTTTTCTCCCTGTGCTGTCACAGGGAGGTTGGGGAAGGAATCCCCCAAGAACTGGAGGTGCCATTGCAAGAAAGAGGCAGTGCCACTGGGGTCTGTAGCCTCAGCTGATGGTGACAAGGTAAGTTCTGATCACACCTGATTCCTCACCATCGTGGCAATTTTTTCTCTTGTCTCCTGTAAGATTAATTTGTTGTCTTGCCCTGAAGCCTGCCCAGCAAACATGTCCCTCATGCATGGAGAAGTGCCATATGTCTGTAAGTGTTGCTCTTGCTTAAACTATTTAACATTGAAGGTCTTTTGCAAAACAGTGCGAATTGCTGGCGGTGTTTTCCCTAAGTAGGGATTTAGATAACTTGTTCTACTTAATCAAATTAGCTATCTTTGATTTAATCTGGTGTTTAAGCCAAATTCCCAAGACAAAGTAGTTTTAATAGTCTGTTCAGCTTGTAATCTCTGTTTTCCAAGAAAATCAGCTTTTATTTATTTTTGTTGTTGTTTCTGACAGTCTCAAATGTACATGAAAAACTGATGTAGGCTGGCTCAGTACAGGGAAATAGCTCATTTGACATTCATTTTCTTCCTTTGTGTGCTATCCCATTTTCCATGCCTTTCCCTTGGTCTGTCAGAAGTGTCTGTCAGCTGGTCTGGCATCTGTGCCTCTCTGGCTATAGCCTGTATTTTTTTTCTTCTTCCCTGATTCAGGTTTTTTTTTCTCTCGTTCCATCTTGCATCTCCAGCTTTCTCTGCTTTGTTTGGAGAAAAAAAAATAATAATTAAAGCGGGTCATTAAAAGCTCCTTTTTAGAACTGGTTCTCTGTTGGGAGCCTTTGTGCCAGCTGAGAACACTTCAGATCCCAGTCACCACATCTTATGGAAAAAGTCACTTTAGGGTAACCTCTTCAGAAGTGCAGGACTTGCTGAAGCAAACAGGACCCTTGAGCTTTGCTCTTCCTTTTCCATTATTCACCTGCATTTTAGGCTGGAGCAGAGGGGCTGTGCACCACTTATCAACATCTAGACTTGGGAAGGTGACCTTCAGCTCACACTTTGCTTACCCAAAGGCCCCTCTCGTCCTCCAGCTGTAGGTAGAAGATCCATCAGTGGTCTCAGTCTACCAAAGGACATGTGTGTGAATGCTGCATTAGCTCTGGACCTCTGAAACAGTGTTTAAGGGCCGAAGTCAGCATGGGGCTTCTGTGATTGTTGAGAGGCTTTGTTAAAGGTAAACTCCTGGAACCACAGTCGCAGTATGAAATAGTAATAGGAAGTTCGAGCTGGTGGTTTGGCTGACATCCTAGAATTCTATTTTATTTCCCCCTGAATGTTGGGGGAAATGATGGGGTAGATGAAAAGCTTTTATTTTCTGCATAAGGCAGGCAAGTGTCTCTGACAGGGGTGTTCTGTCTGTAACTTCTCCATTATTACTGCTCTAAGCAATTTAAATATGAATAACCCAGCTCGAAGTGGAAGGAAGCCATGGATTCAGCATGACCGCTGGTTGGAAAAGAGTAGGTGTTAATATGCCCAGAGGTCATCTGGGGCTTGTAACATCTCTTGGCAGGGCCCATGGGAGCCAAACTGGTAATTTTTTACTCTTCAGGAGTGCTGAGGTGTTTGCCAGCAGCCTCCTCATCTCACTCCATTTTCAGGATCATTATGAGGGAGGCTGCTGAATTGCCGTCTCTCCTGCAGGGACTGGAAGATGTCCACAAAAATCTGGGCACTGGTGACACTGAGGAGATGAAGTTGTTGTGGATTTTCTGTAAGAGGGCTGTGCCAGTGGAGACTGGGCCTGCTCTTGCTCCTTATCAGCACAGCCACAGTGTCAATGTCCCAAGAGTGTTTATGCCTTCAATGGCTTTTTCTGTTGGTCCGAGTCTAGCATGTCTCTTCTCTCTCTCCCAGAAAAGGGATGCTGAAGTGACAATAGTTGTTGGCTGGCTCAGCTGGAAGTTTACAGTATTTAAACTACAGCTCCAGGTACACACTCCGATCAGTGAGATGGGATCACCTAGCAAAGGAGAAGGTAATTAAAGGGCCATTACAGCAAGCCAGTCCCAAGGGAGGCATAATGGTCCTAGTGGTCCTGGTGAAGCTGCTGCAGGCAGACACTCAAGTGACATCCTCAGCTACCTTGCTGAACTCAGCGATCAGGAAGTGTGTTCTTACAGGTTGGTTTAAAATGAAATGTGTACAGCACAGCTGTGCTCATTCAAAAAGGAATTCACAAAGCTCTAAAGAGGGAATTAATCCTTGATGAGGTGCATCGAGAAAATGGTGATCTTTTGTTTTGACTGGAAGCATGTAAATCACCTGAATACCTTATTCAGGCTTACAGTAATTTCACGATTATAAGCCGCACCATTTTGACTAAAATTTTGGTCTGAACCCGAAGCGCGGCTTATAATCAGGTGCGGCTTATATATGGACAAAGAACAAAAAGTTGCTGTTTTAATTTGGAGGACAGGTGTCTGCTAAGAAAGGCAGGAGCCTCTCTTTGAAATGGAGAATGTAAACCCCCTCCCTCCAAATTATTATAATTCTGAAATCAAGGGGCTTTCAGGCAAAAATATGGGAATTAGGAATAACAGTTCTTTACTAGGGAAATTAAAATAGAAATACAGTACTACAAAGAAACAAACTCCAAACCCTGACAAAGTCAGAGTACAACCTGACACCCTGTCAGGCAGGGTGTTGGTAGCAGTCCCATTAAATGGTGGCTGCAGTCCCCTTGCAGTGACAGATGTGATTCAGTTGGAGCAGTGCTCCTGTAGAAGGTGCAGTTTCCCTCTGGAGGTCCAGTGGTGATGTGGAGAAATCCGGTTTTCCTCTGGAGTCCAGTGGAGAAAGGGGCTCCCTTAGTGTCCCAAAACCTCTGTTTTTATCTTGGTAAGAAATGTTGGGCTCTTCCCCCTGGCTGGAGCAACTTCCAATGGGATGAAGTATTTTTATCAGTCCCACAGTGGGACTCAATGGGCCATTAGCAGAAAATGACTCGCTGGAGGAAGGATGGGTTGTGAAAAGATAAAGAACAATGCCCCACCTGGTTTCAATGGATGGCCCATTAGCAGAGTATCTCCCATGGAGATAAGGATCACTGCTCCCACCCTCAACAGATGGTGATAGAATAGATACCTTTTATCACACTCTGTATTGTAACGTGCGGCTTATAATCAGGTGCGGCTTATGTATGGACAAAGAGCAAAAAGTTGCCGACACCCGGAGATGCGACTTGTAGTCAGTGCGGCTTGTAATCGTGAAATTACGTACTTAAAATCTGCTTTCAGAAGTGTTTATATAGAGACCACTGTCTCTTCATACAGACCTAGATCTCATGATACAAATTTTAGTCTTTTTTAGGATCTGTTTTATACATCCTGCTTTCCATCTTGTCTTTTCTTCCCCTTTGGCACTGCTGATGAATATGTTTCACTTTCCCATGGCTTCTACTCCTCAGCGTTGCACTGAGTTGGCTGCCAGCTACACCAGCTCTCTGTGCTGTTTGGAGTCCCCCTCCCTGTCAGGGAGTCTCAGGTTGGCCTGAGACTTCACTTTTGCTTAATTAAAGCATAAGAGGAGCAAAAAATCCTCACCCAGAAGAATACTGGAAGAGCTTGCACATGGTAATGGCAACATTTTCAGACAGTCCTGAATCTGGGCTTCCATACACCACCAACTGATGGATTAATTCAGACAGAAGTACATTCTTCAGCTGCTGGAGGTCCATGAGTATTGCTAAGAAAAGGGCTCATTCATGGACGCCAGTTTGCAATTTCCCACTCCATCACCTAATGAAGAGCCAGAGACAAGCAGACCAAGTGTAAACCTCCTTTGTGGCCGCATGTCACAGCACAGCAGGACATTGCAATGGTGCACACATTTCCTGTGTAAAAGACATTCACCCACTGAGGACTTTGAGCAAACACCAGCAAAGCACTTTGCAAAACCCAAGGGAGGGGCAGATGCCAGGATAACACATGATTGCTCCTGCTGCAGGGTTAGAGGGAGCTGCTGTGAGCCATGGCCAGGGCATCACTTCTGCCTTCACTGGGCAGGTGAGGAGCTGCAGAGGGACTGGGTCAGCCAGAGCCCAGCCCTGATTAGCAGCTGAAGGGACTCTCGAAAGCCCCCATTTTAGGCTCCTGTGGCTTTATTACCTGTAGAAGTGTAAAGATTGTAACAGCATAATGTAAAAATATATAATTCTATAGTATACACTGGACCTGTTCACCAGCAAGAGCTGGTGAGGTTGAAGAGAAGAGGGTTTGAGGTCGGAGTGGGGTGCTGCCAATGAGCCTGCAGGCAGTGGGTGTTCCCTTTCCAGGCATCTCCTCCCAGTGCCCATGGGGACTGTTTTGGCCAAAATTAAATTGGGTTCTTTGTTCCACTTCTTCCATCTCACTGTTCTTAAGTTTTTGAAGTGTTTTAAGATGTTAGTGTTAAAATAATTTCTGTTGAACTGAGTATAACCAAATAACTTGTATGTGATTTGGGCTGATTTATAATTAGCAGTTCTAAGCAGGAGATTAATTTAACTAAGTAGGAGATTAATTTAACTGTGTCATCCTTTCTGCTGTAACTCCTTTGCTCTTTGGTGCTGTTTTCCACCAGCTTAAGAGCACAGGAAGGAATGCCCTGCTGTGTCTTAACTAACATGTCAGCCCAACCTGCTTTGACTCACCCATTTAGGAAATTGAGTTGAATACCAGGTGTGCAAAGTAGATCTGATACGAAGGATTATTTGTTTTGCTGTAGTATTTCATGGTAAGATTATCTCAGGGAAGAGAAAGTGACTCTTTCCGGCCAAAAAAGAGGACAGCTTTGTGTTCCCAGACGGTTTAAGCCATCATGCTTCCCAACTGACCTGTCTAATCTTTTTGCAGCACCTAAGGGTAAGTCCCGTTACCAGCAATTTTTACATACTGTCATAGGTAGCTCTGTCTTGCTGCTGTGGCCAGTTCTTGTCCCTAGTTTTCATGGAGGGCCCTTGCAGAATAATTCTGATCAGGGCATGTGCTTAAGTCACCATTTTAAACACTTCACCATTATCTTCCTTTTCAGGAGCAGCTGTCCATAGATAGGAAGCCAACCAAAGTAATCCCTGGGTGATTTGGCTTTGAATGTCTCTGCCTTTTTAAAAGCAAGTTTTGCCTTGTGCATGTCTTATATCTTCCAAATTATTGAAATTAACCACTCAATTCTGTTTTCCAGTGGCAATGGGGGATCAGACCAGGCAGTTGAGGAGAATGGGAATCACAGACAATTGCAGCAGTGATAAATACCTGACAATTGCAGCTGTGATAAATAAGGCAGATGGGTAGGAAAGAGCCATAAAACAGGAGGAGTGGGGATAAGAGACATTCCTTTCCTGAGTGGAAAGTCTTCAGTGTGATACTATTTCTGACATGGGGCAGGGGATGGGGAGGACAAATCCTTCTGTGTCAAGAAAAAGGAGTAAATGCAGCATATCTTCTTCACAAAACAGATTTTTTATGAAGACTATGAAGATAAAATGCCTGGTATGCTTGAGGGGCAGGGTAATTCTAGAGAATAGAAGAGTTTTCTTTCCTACTTGTTTTTCCATGCAGCCCAGGGTTATTCAGCTAAGCCTTTAATACACAAGTGGGAATTTTGCTGAATGATTCTCCAGTACAACTTTTATGCAGTTTTTTTCTTCTGTCTCTTTCCCCTCCTTTTTTTGTTTTCTTTTGTTTGAACTACCCATAGGCAGTGATCCAATAGCAGACTTTTAAAGAATGGGTTGCTGGTGTGGGTTGGGGTTGATCTGGTCAAAGATGTGGTTTTTGGTTTTTTTTCCTGGCTTGGTTACTGGGCCAGAGGACAGAGCAGCAGTAACAGCATGAAGCAGTAGCTGATTCCAGGGCCATCTTCTGGGTGGCCATATATCTGCCTTTTTTTTTTCCATGAGAAAATGTAATGCAAGTTAAGCCAAATCTGAATACAATCTCTTTTTTTAATTTTGTTTTGTCCAAAACCTGAAGTAATTAGCAAAAGAACAGAGATCGTCAAGCATTTAAACCCCCAGCTCTTGCAGCACGGAGTGTGACAAGGCCAAACCAAAAGCCAACTTCTCTTCCCTACGATCAGGTAAGAACTGCAGGAGTATCCACAATGGAGCTGCAGCAGCTGTAGACCTTGGACTGGATGAGAAGCAAACATTAGAAAGCAGATCCAAGGAAGCTTTGATTCCAAAATTTTTAGTTGTTTTTGGGTCACCCCCTCAGCTAAGAGCTAGTAATAATTTCTATTTACTTACCTCTCTCAGCTGCTGCAGTTACAAAACTGATGCATCCGCAGAAGGCACAATTTTGCATCTTTGGGGATTTTTAGGCCTCTGAGCACTTTTACAGCTTATGACTGTACCTCTAGGCTTGCAGAGGGAAATCAGCTGCAAGAGGCAGGCAGCAGTGTGTGCTGGAAGTACCAGCCACTGCTCCCTGCTCTCCCCTGCCTCCTGCAGCTGTTGCTGCTGCCCCTGCTGTCCAGAGTCTACTTGCTGCAGAAAGGCAACAAAAAGATTTCTTCTCTAGGAAAAGAAAGCATCCAGGCCATAAATGCCACAAGCCCTCCTCAGTGACACTCTGTGCATTAGGAAACATCATCTGGCACTGATACTTTTCAGGAATGTCTACTACAGCACTTGCCAACACCTTGAGTAAACTCCAACACTATCTATTTGCTATTGAAAGTCACAGGAGATGTAATTTATGGCATTCTTGAGCTCTTCCCTGCTTCTCTCATTGTATTAGTGAGAAGGCTGAACCCACAGGGCTTGCTTCTATTAACCCGTCAATACAACAGGCATTTTATCACCTAAAGGATTTGGAGTCTCTTCTGCCTCAGTCCATCTGTTCTGCCAGTTAAGAAAACAGTGAATGAAGATAACTTTGTGGTAGTCCTTGCCCATAAAAAGTTGATTACTCCTCGTTGAGTAAGCAAGAGATCCTTCAAAGTCTGAAGTATATTTAAAGAAATATTTAAGTTGAAGATTTCATTAGATTGAAGGTTTAACATGAAGAGTATCTGCACAAACCTTCCCAGAAAAAACTTCCTTATGTGAATTTTCACATTTTGTCTAGGTATATAAATTTTTTTGATAAAGGTTTTTTGTCTCTTTATAGTCTTAAAACATCAAAAAGTGTGATGTATTTTGGCAAAATTCAAGTGTTATTTGCTGGAATATTCTGGGTCTATTTTGATATTGCAGTCAGAATGATATTCTCTCTCTTGCACTGGTGCAGTGTCTCCTTCAATTGTTGAGCATCCTCAGGGATAAGGTTTAATGAAGCTGAAACTGATAAAGGAACACTACAACTGTTGTATCTAACAACATAAACTAGCACCAGGTTGGTAAAAAATTTTCTTTTTTCTCTTGCAACAGAGAGACAACAAATGGCCAAGCTGATACTTGCTGCTGAATCACTTCAAGTTAAACTCAGCTACCTGATGTTGCTGGAATCAACACCAATATGCAAGAAAGCACATTTGTAAGGTATGGACAAAACTGGCATGGTAAATGCTGTTACTCTCCTGATTCCAGATCTTCCTCATTTTGCTTTGGGCTGGTGCAGATTTATGTGTGTTTATGTAAACATGAAGGTAGAGAAATAAGGTGGCTGTAGACCAGTACTTTACTTTGGCTTTTAAAGTACGTTTTGCAATGTAATATCCTCCTTTGCTCCTTTTTTTTTTTTTTTTGGTGCACAAAAAGCCAGCTATCCTTTTCTCATTCTTGCTTTGATAACAAATAACCTCTGCTGCTGCCATTTTGTTCAGTATTGGTGGAACACCCATTATGTGAAACTTTTTCCCCCTCCAAAGCTCCCATATTGGTCTATGAAATGTCTAGGGCACTTGAATGCTTGAGCTGAAAGGCATTTTAAAAAATTGATGCAGAACCTTTAGTTGTTTCGGTTTTTTTTATGTTCTCAGTTCATTCTGTAATCTCTGCCACATGCAGAATAAGTGCTTGGGTGGTGTACAGGTCTCCCCTGAACTGGTCCACAGTGTTCTGTAATTTCCTCAAGTTTAGGACTTAGCAATAAAATTACTAACTGACCTGGACAATGCCCTGCCTCAGGTCATGATCAAGGTGACAAGTTTATTATTTTGTACACATTCTGTATTTATATATGTTTATCGTTATGTTCCAATGAACTGTGTGATACAGATCTAGGTCAAATCAAAATGATCTCTGGAAATCCAAAGGTTTATTAATTCTTCTAAACTGTAAATCGGTTCTCTCCCTTAAACTGTTTGTTACAGCCAGATTTTGATATATTAACTGCGATATTTAGGGGAATTTTTGCATACTAAATAGCAGGTGAATTGTCCCTCCATAAACTGAGACTGGGCAAAAGAAGTGGAAAACTCCACAAAGATTGAGGCTCAGGGGAAGTACTTTCTAAAAGCTGCCTTCTCTTTTTGTCTGCTTTTCCACCAATGCTTTAGAAAAGATGTCATTTATAAGCTTTTGAACATGCCGAATCTCCTTTTGTCAGATCAACCAAAAAAAAAAAAATAAAATCCAACTGTGATAAGGATTTAGAAAATCATATTATGGGAAAACCCCCTCAGTCCTACTCAGCTGACCCTGCTGTTGAAGCTGTGGTGCTGTGTAGAAGCCGCAGTGTGCCCCCAATCTGCCACCCTCTCAGTCAGTAGGCTATTAGAAAACATTTCCTCTAATCCCATCATTCACTGCTGTTGTGGAAAGCAGCAGGCTCCCCAGCAAATCCACCCACGCTTGTTCTTATCCCATTGAAGGCGCTACCTTATTGGACATAATCGAAATGGCTCATGTGCTGCTGTGTGAAGAGCAAGTGGGCTTTACCATCACTCAGGCCAAAACTAAATATGGATTAAATTGCTCCCTGCCAGCACAAAGTGTGCATTGTGTGGCTCTGCTCTGCAGTGCCCAGCCTCAGCTTTCTCCATGCCTGATAAAACACTGCACCCTCCTTCAATCCCCCTTTCTTAAAAGGGCAAAACAAAGCAGCAGTGTCTGCGCTGGAATGTGCTGCAGGTAGCAATCTAAACCTCCATCACCAAAGACAGTGAGAGGATTAATTTAATGCATGGAGGTTGTTGCTTGGAGGGACTTCATAGGAATGCAAACCAAAGGCCCTCAAAGAGACCACAACAAAGGGAAAAGCCATGTGATCTCAAACTCCTGGTAGGATGAGGAGCGCTGGATTAAGGGCTTGGTGTACCTTGTAGAAAAGGCAGGAAATACTGTTGTACTGAATATCAGTGCAAGCAGGGAAAAGATTTTGGGGTGGGTGGGATTTTTGGAGACCTTCTGGAAAGCTTGGATGGAAAACTGCAGCCTTGTTAATGACTTTTATATAGTAATTGATGTGAGCAATTGTCAATGCAAATTTAGTGGTCATGTATGTCATGTGTTCTGAATTGTACTTAGTTTCCAGATAAATAACAGTTTTTAAATTTCTTTTTGTTTTATTGATTATATTTTTTAAAATTTTTGTCAGGGGCACTTCATTGCAATCCTGGCAGTGCTGAGAGTCACGAAGATTCCTGTCTTGGCACAAAGAGGCTTCCCAAACATTCCACGTGCTGTTGTGCAGACTTGCAGACCTCCAAGTGATCTCCAAGGACACTCAGGTGGGCTGGGCATGTGAACTGCTGCCATTTGTGACAGTCACAGTAGAAAACAAGTAGAAGAGTGCTCAGGAGTGCAGCACATGGACACATGGGTATAAGGAGTCCTTGCTATTCTGGGAAGGTGATCCCCAGTTAAGCTCTGAATTATGTATGTCAAAGAATGTAGAAATAGCAGCATTACACCAAGAGCCAATGTGAAATTTCCTCAACTAAACCAGAGACAGGGACGCAGCAGCTTTTGAATGTGTCCCAAACTTTCCACCCAAAAGTCAAGGAGTGCTATCACACTCCAGCAGAAGCGCTCTGGCTTTATGTTATCTGCAATCTCTATCTGGATTCAGTTTCTAGTCACTGCTTATGGCTTTATCAAATGGACCAATTTAATGCAATTATCAAATTACTCTTTCTTCTCAATCTTCTACTCTTGTCAGTCAGACTGTGCCACTCCTTTCTTAATCATTTAAATTGGGGCCATGACTCCAATTCTGCTTCAAAAATACATATCCTCTCATTATTTGCTTATCTGTCTTGTCTGAAACAACCCTAGTGGTGTGGAGCACAGGTTCTCTTTTCCAAGACTTTGTAAAGACAGCAATCTGTCTTTTTTCTCCCAGCTTTTCCCCCCTCCTTTTTTGAGAACAGAATTTTTAAATAGTTTTGAAACATTTCTGATTTTAAGTATTGATGTTAACTTACTGCTTCTTTAGGGTCCTCCTGCTTGAAGAATGATGTTACTGCTAAACCGCAAACATCTCAAGACAAAGATGCACCAAATTCTACCATAACCTTGATATAATTACACTATCATGGAATTCTAAAAGAATTAAAAGAATTCATCATTAAGTTTGTACAGAAAGCTATTATTCATTTGAGGTCAACAAACCAAGACTTGTTCATGTAACATTTTATTCACAAGTAGAAAAAGTATTACAAAACAATTTATACAAGATTTTAATTTACATTTGCTAAAGGAGTATTTAAAATAGCAATGTAAGTCCCTAGACATGACATGTGGGCAGTCTAAATGCAGTGATAGTGGATGCTTTCTATTGGCATGTACAACATTGCTTGCCACAGGCAATATAGAAAAGACCAATTTGGTTAAATTAAGAAAAAAAGTATATACACATAAAATATACACATATATTTTAAAAACACTCTCAAGTTTTTCCTCCCAATTTGCTCTCAAGCTTTCACTCATTAAAAAAAAGCCAAAAAACAAAAACCTCAAAAGAACCCCAAAAAGATCATCTTTCTCCAGGGTTGCTGGATAAAAATAATTATACAAAGTTTAAATTCCAATGAGAAAACAGACTGTGGCAGATGCTGGCAAAATTTTTGAACATTGCTTTTCAAGTACTGTTATTAGTGAAAAGCTAAATCTCTGTATGTTCTAAAAATATTTTGCCATATACTGAAATGCACGTTGGATTTTTTTTCTATTTACAAAGTATATACAAAGAAGCACACATCTCTTCATGCACACATAGTGAAAAATGTTTTGTAACTTCTTAAATGTATGAAAGTATACAAAGAAATTATTTAAAACTACTCATATTTAAATATATATGTGAAAGTATTTATCTGAGTAATTGTACTGTATAACTGCTTATTATTCCATCAGTGACCAAAAGGTGATATCCACTACTTAAAACATCAAACCAAACAACAGCAAAAAATCACTTGGGTAACTTGTTCACTTTGTTTTGAATTTGGGAACTGTGCTTTTGCACCAATGAATAATCTCAGTGGTGAAGAGCTGGAGCGTCTCTCTGCCATGGCTGCCTGAAATGTTTTTAGCTATTCTTGTGCAGGTGCAACCTTCTTCAGTGTGCTCCAAACCAAAAGTCTTTTTCCATAATGGATTCTGAATACTGTCTCAACATTTCCATTGCCACACATCTGTGGAAAGATGAGTAATACTTATTGCCAATTTGCATGTGTTTCACTGATTGCTTTGCTTTAGTCAAGGCACATTGGGTACTTTAAGGAATAATTGCTAGAGTTCATCACAGACAAGTGTGAGCCTGTTGAGCGTAATGAATCAGTAGAGGTTACTGAGATTATTCACAGAAGCAAACAATATTTTAGGGATGAAAATGGCTGGAAAAAAATAATATTAAGGGATGGTGATAAAGCAAACCACTTTTTATATTTTGTGGGGAAAATTTGAATTGACACAGTATTACAGTGAAAGGGACAGAGTGTCCTCAATGAAAGGGACTCCTAAATGGATGAATTAGTTCACCAACAGAGCTTGACCCTTAAAAATAATACATCAATAAAAAACCTTGGTAACAGTCTCACTGTATAAATACTTTCATGGCACACCTGCTGTAATCTGACATTTTGATCTGACAGTTGATTACAATTATTTCAACATTCAAAATTATATGCTATAACAAGAATTGCTGTATTCCAATACTGAGACTACTAAACACAATGTCCTTATCTATATTCTGACCTTCATTAAACTAAATCTAATTTACAGCTAATCTGCTGCTACACCTAACAGAGCAATGCCACCTCCCAAAAATGTAATAATTGGATGGAGGGGACTTCAACCACACATACTGTAACATGCTAATTCTCTAACTCCCCAAACTAGCTTATTGACTATAATGTAATACACAGTAAAAGCTTCAGTTTATTAATAGGTGATCCTTTTATAAACAGAAATGGATTTTATGTCCTTCAGTTGCAGGAATATTATTTAAAATTAGAACCAGCAGAGAAAAAAATCCTAATGCATGCACAAATCTGCAAGCAGAGTAACTGGCCCCATGTTGTCCCACATCTTCTGACACCTGTAGCCATATCTGTAGCCCCTAAATACAGAGAAGTATTTTTATTTCTTGCTGTAGTTACATAAACTATTAAGCTCAGTCCATTAGATGTTTTGAGACTCTGAGGAAATAAAAAGAGAGATTGAAAAGGTCATAAAATCCACTTTCAGGGTCCTCATAGGATGCTCCTTGAAGTTTAATTTCACAGCTGTTACAGCTCAGACACAATTGCTCAGAAGGTGTGAAATGATGCCATTTTTTCCCAGCTGGTTGGAAACCATGCAACACTGAAGACCAGACTATGTTTGTTGAGAATCAGCAGAGGAGTGTAAGGGGAAGCATTCAGCTTTAGTACTGAGAGAAATAGCTCCAGTCCCTAAAAAAACCACAGAAGAGTGGTTACATAAATTCATAAAAAACCTGTATGTACTTCTATTAAAAGTATTAAAACCCACATTAAAAAGCTTAGACTTGTGTGTAAATATATAAAAATATGCTATATTCTGATTTTGTTATTCTTTTGAAATATAATGATAAAACATTGACCTATGCAAGACTGTAATACATCCACAGGCAGTATGAAGACATTCTTGCCTCAAAATACTTTTCAAAAAAGACATGAATGATGAAGAATAACTGGGGAAAATGCTATAGACTGAGACTAAATAATTGTCTTGGAATTATACAGCTGGCCAGTGTTCATCCTGAAAATACATCTCTAGTAAGCCTAGTCCTGGTCTTGTCCCGTGAACATGACTGAAATTTCTCTGCCAGAAATGCACACATGATGGTACACTGTAGAGGCTGAATGGGGAGAAATTGTACAAAATGAATCAGTAGGGTCTATTATAAGAAAAAAATTGAAGAAAAACTTAATCCTCCTAATGACCTTGATTACTCAGAATTATACACAAATCTCAGTAGTAAATAGAGGACAGGAGAAAACTAACAAAGCTTACACGATTTTGAGATGCTAGAAAAGCTGTCTTCATACACATAGGAATCAATAAGAAAATTGACAGTTCGTACACCGTAACAAGTCTAGTAAAAGAAAAGCTAATTTTTGTAGTCATATTTTGAAATTCTGTAGTTCTTTTGATCTAAGAAAACTCTTAAATAATATTAATCACATACCTATGGAATTGATGCATGGTTTGGTGGGAAAACACCCACAGAACTTCTGATTTTTAAAATCTTGTTAGTGTGGAAATGCATTCCCTCAAAACATCAAGAACTGCTGGGAACTAGCAGTGTTGAGATGTGAAGCTGTATCCATGTCACTGTCCCTTCCTACACACAGCTATAGAGTAGGACGGCCACCAAATGATATTGGGCACACAGAGAAATAACTTGCCATCAGCACACAGGCCATAATTTGGGATCCTTTCACAGATTAGTTACTTGGGGCTCCAGATTACTTCCAAAGGTAGAGAGTTCCATTTTAAAAACATGGAGCAGCTAATATTCAAAAAGATAAAACGATGAAGCTGTATCAGAGTGACTTTTTGCAACAGTTCCACTGTTACATAGTTGAGACAATTGTTTATCACATTTTTTGCATTTTGACCTCAAACCTGCATTTTCCCTGAGCTTTTATAGACAAAGTTGCATTTTATGGACTAACTTATGTTTTATCTGATGACACGGGAATATAAATGGCATTATAAGGCATTTGAGATTCTCTTTTGTTTCTACTAGTACTACAATAACTCCACAGAAAGGCTTTGTAAATCGTTTTGGATGAACACTTGTACGTCTTTTATGCTTTGTTTGCAATAGGCGAAGTTCTCACTCATAAACAAAGGCTAGCCTCAAACAATGGTTTGGTCATAAGGCTATTAAAATGAATTTTTCTCTTGAAATTTAATGAAAAAATTCCTTGATAAAAGCTGACTGGTGCACAGACTTACCCCTGTATTCTGGTTAATATTATTTCAACACCACAGTTTGCGTAATTGCACCTTTCAAATTCAGTTAAGGATTTAAAAATGTGAAACTGCTGGGTCTCTTGTAGAGGTTTAATTTCAGCAATAGCTAGGTGTAACCTATGGAGAAATACAACCCTACAACTTCTTACAATTCTATTTTTATCTAGCTCTACATGCCTGGAGCACTCATTCTCATTCCTCTGTAGTTATGTTTTTTACCTCTTTATCAGTCTGTAGAGTCATTTGTTGTTCCATTACACTTTGTCTTTGGCTGGCTTTCAGGAGTCACCGAGTTCTGAAGTGATGAAGCTTCTGTGCACGTTCTCTGTTCGGAGATTTCAAAGGACTTTGCAACATTTCCCTCAAGAGACTTAGCTGAAATAAGTATTTCACTTAGTTCCTGGTTACTATCCAATTCAACAGCAGCTGCATTTTCAGTCTCAGGTCTGCAGGATTTTGCAGATCCTCCAGCCAGTTCTGAATATGATTCGCAGATAGAAATGCTGTCACAACAAGCTGAGTTTTGCATAAGAGGCCAAGCATCTGGAATGTCTCCACAGGTAGAGTGTGAAAGAGAACCAAGGAAAGCAGGAATCATTTCTCCAACAGAATCAGAAGCTCTGCAGAAGGATTAAAGGTACATGGTTTACAAAGCATTTCAGAAAATATTATCAGTATTTAAATTATTTGTCATTTATAATTATAGGTATTTCAAGAAGATTTAACAGTGTTATATTAATACTCTAGAGACATCCTGTACAAACTAATTCTATTGAGAAGGAATACAGTTTATTCCTTGGCTGGAAATGACAAAAACTCTGGTGAGCACTACTTCAGACAGTGAATCCAGAATTCTACAAAACATGAACTATAGCTGGGGTTGTTTAGGGTCAGAAACATGACAAAAATACTGTAGTAGCGTTCAGATATAAATACTGTCACAAAGAAGAAGGAATTTTTTCTTCTCAGTGCATGGAGAGTGGAGTATTAAGACAAGATGTAACAGGCTTAAAGTGCAGTAACAAAGATGCTTGGGCAGAGTCTAGAATCTTCAACACCAGGGGAGTTTGGTTGGTTTGGGTTTTTTTCTCCCCCAAACTATAGATAGACAAATATCTCATGGAAGTAAAAGAAGTACTTGGGAATAGGCAACAAGGCTTCTCGAAACTTTGTGTTGCTTTAAACCTGAAAACACATTCATTTTAGATTTTTCATTTTGTTCTGTCTAGTCTTCAAAATGCGAGTTTTTCTTCTATTCTCTTTTACACGGAAAGGACGTAATATAAAGAAGAGCAAGAATTATTTTTATGTTACAGAAAATGGAAGAAAGTAGAAGTGGAAACTCAGTATTATCTACCTCAAGTTATATGTTTTATTTCCAAAAACTATCTGCAGATTTTTAAAAATGGAAGGGCTATATTAAGTCTGATACGCAGTGTGACAAAACTTGTCCCATATTTACATGTCTATAACAGTTTTTAAGTAGCCTTTCTCATTTCCAAAATGTGATGCTTTAATAGCTTTGGTATACACATAAAGCATTTTCAGAGATGAGGCCAAAAGTCAGGACATTGCACCACAATTGAAGGAAATACATTATTCTGGCAAAGGAAATTGGCACAAGCTCCATTTCTACTGGAAGGAACCACAGGATCTTTGATGTCCACATGCATGGATATGACAGTTATTTTTAAAGCCTTAACCAAAAGATTCCTCAAAAAGTACACAACTCTCTATTTGTCAGCCTTGGTGGGATACAAAGATGACTCGAGCTTGCTGGTATTTAAACAAGTTGTTAGAGAATCTCAGATATTTGTACTTAGGTCACTAAGTCACCTTGCACAACAACACTCATGAAGAAGCTGCTTCTACATTTTTAGTTACGTGTGGCCATAAGAACAAAACAGCTGAAGGCCAAGTTAAACCTCATATGGAAAATTATTCTAGCTAAAAGAAATAAATACATCCTGTGTTAAAATCTGTAACCAGGAAACTCTGAAGGACACCGTAAATTTTATATATTTAGCTCATGGCCCTGCTGTAAAAATAACTGCCCTACTACTGCACTTATACTCAGCTGATAGGGAGAAAATAAAGGTTAAAACCTGATAGAAATTCAGAAATATTAGATATTTCTAATCTTGAAGTTCTAAAGAGTTCCTTAAAAAAAATAAATTTTCCTATCACTTGTGAACCATACCTCAGTCCAGTCCCCCCAGATTCATGAGTTTATTCAGCAGCTTGCTAATCTCTAGCAGAAGAGGGGGAGGTCAAAGCCTCTAAGGTGCCACAGAGTAAAAGGAACATTATCTGCTTGTGAGAGAAGCCACTTCTTCAGAGAAACCATGGGTCAAGTCAGCTTTTACTAAGTAATACTTGATTTTTTTACCTTAAAGCTATTCTTGCTCAACATGGGATGATATGGGTACAGTTTATCAAAATCCCTCATTCCATTTCAAGCAGCTGTTGTCTCTGTATAAATATTGATTTGACTGCATAAAAAATACTTCATGTTTAATACACATTTGTAAAAGTAAGTTACCTTTCATTGAGTGTGGTCTGTGAGTGGAAAGCACAACTGTGACTGCTGTGCTCCATGCTACAGGTTTCATCACAGCACAGTGAGGGAATCAAGTGAACTGGTCCTAAGGAATGAAAATTAATTTAATACTGTTAAAACTGTCAAAGCTCTGTACAAACTTAGTCTCTGTTCTTTTTCAAACTTGAGTTTGCCAGTGACATTATTATACATGGATTGAGGAAAGAGATTTCTTGCAGTAAAAACATTTTTAAAAAACATCTTTATTCCTTTAAAATTGAAATATATATAAAAGCCAAGTCTTTCCCCAAAGAGTAATAGAGAAGCCAGTCATGAGTACTTATGTTTGAAATTAATTTTCTTCTCAGTTAAATGCACTTAGGTGGAAGCATTTTGAGTTAAACTATCAGGATGATATTTAAACCTGTGCTTTTGTGTTAAATTATGTATTTCTTAATGTACTAACTGCATCTGTTCTGATATGACTTCACAAAATGGCAATGGTATGAATTGTCCAGGTTGTTAGTGTCTTTTGGTATTCACACCACATTCTTAGATATTCTCTGGTAAATCCTTCACACTAATGTAAGTCTCAAAGCCAGATGCAGTGCTATTCTATTTTCATCAGAAATAAATGAGATAGACATTTTAACATTTTTTTTTCAAGTGAAGTCACTGAAATGAATACCGGAAAAAACAACAAAAAAAACCCCAAATAGCTACTTAAAACCCCTTCCTGCTTATTAAGAAATTACGCTAGGACAAAGGGTAGTTTGACAGTGTTAGCTCTGCAGTTAAATTTAATTGTCACAACTCAAGTGTTAGATAAAATAAAGTCACCTTTCAGTAGACCTAACATACCACATGTCTGTGATGTACTTCTTTGGCACTGGCAACACGTTCTGTGGTCATATTCACTTAGCCGTGGTCTATCAAAACATGATAACTCAGAGCCATTGTAGTGAATGTCTTGTGATCTCAGAGACCCTTCAAACAGAGTGAATAAAAATCTATGTCAGTAAGAGTTACCCTTTCTCCTGCCAAGAACCCTCTCTCTTCACAGAATGTGTAATTGTCACGCTATAAAGTATGTCCATACATTTCCCAACTGAAAGATCCAAAGTGACCATGTGGCTTCCAATAACGTAAACCACAGATTTTGCAACAAACCCTAGAACAGCTGGTTCAACTATAGCCTCTTCTAGGAAGACATCTGCTCTCATTTTGATGATTTGAGAGTATATCTTATTCACTGTTACATTTTTGCAGTGTTTAATGATTCTCAGTGATTCCCATCTGAAATTTTCCAGCGTCAGCTTTCAGCCACTGGGATTTTATTTATATTGCCTTAAAGAGCTTTATATTAACAGCAGACTTCCTTTAATCTCTATAATTGTAGGCCAAGGCAAACAAGTTACTGCACTTCACTAAATGAAGTCTGAATTCACTGTGTCAGAATCTTTCAAAACTCCTGTGTAAAGCAAATTCTAGATTAGGAACAATTCTTACAATGCCTCAGTAAACCATTTCTGCTTGTGCTGAAAGCAGCAATAACATCAATTCATCCTAGATAGTATTCTTGTTTGGCATCCAGGGTTCATTAGATGCTACAAACATATCTTAACAAAATTTTTATGAAACTTTAAATGGAACTAGAGTGCTTTTCACTTTCTTCTTTCTTAATTTAAATTAAGAGGCAGAAAAATGTTTATTATAAACAAATTACATTGATGAGCTTTTATGGATTTAAAAGAAAATTGCAAATCTAGTAATTTAATTCCTCTTGAATATGGCCATAAAACCAAAACTGTAAAGGACAAATCTCTCTTCTACACTGGCCGCATTCATTATCTTGATGACCTAATCTGTGTTTCACAATAGCATTTGATGCACAGATGTTTCAAACTGATATTTCCACATTGACATTGCAACTCTGTAATGTCCCATCTTAGACTGTGAATAGTCCAAATGTATTTGTGCAGCATCTAGCAGAGTATGGCATGGAATTGATGCAATTGGAGTATTTCTCTGCATTTACACAGCATTCTCTCAGTAGCAGCTGAAACTTCCACACTGAGCTGGCAAACTTGGATGGGGTCCTGACTCTGCTACCTTGACCATCTCAAGGCTAAACTTGCTTAAACGATGTAGACATTTCACTTCTTTATCTACAGAGAGATCTTCCAAACTAACACCACTCTATAAATATTACCAAGAAACAGTAATTGAAAACTTACAGCTTGGTTTCTTCTCCATGAACTGCCTCTTGCAATAGATAACACAAAGGATGAGAAGAGCCAAGAGCACTGTTGCAAGTGCACTGCAGATAACAGCTGCCAGAGCAGTGTCTCGAGGGCTAGAAGCAGTTGAAGGGATCTTCACAAGATTTACCTTGGTGGTACCTGAAATATAATTAAATAATAATTAAGGCAAACTGCAGACTTTTCCAGAATATAGTCATGTAAATGAAAGTCTGGGAAACAGAAGAGGTTTGTGGCACAGGAAAAAATAAAAGGAAAAAAGAGAATGTATTTGTTAGTCCCACATATAGACAGGTATAATTATCAGCATTCTCAGTAGAAAAAGCAATTTTAGAAAAGATACATTACAGAATGAGCGGAGATGCACACAAACACATTCAGACTGTCCATGAGAATGGAATCAGATCTCAGCATGAAAACAAAGACATCTGAATGTTTAATGTTACATGAATTTAATATGGAGAACATTTCCTAGTGTAGAGTTGAGAGAGTGATCCACTAGAGGGAGTCACAAATACATGAACTTCCCATAATAAGGAAACTTTCTGGGCACTGAGACACCCACTGAAGTTCAAATGCTGTCAAAATTATGATCCTGCTTTGTTGCTTATGTCATGACAACATGGTAATTTCCAAGAGCAAATCCAGGATTTCAACTCTGCCAACTCTTTTTCTTCAGGGATTTTTTTTTCTTTAAATACTAGATAATACCTCAATAATAAGTCAATATTCAAAAGATTGACTTTATACCCAAATTAGTGAAGACTTAATCGATGTTGCCAGCTACAAACATTTTTACCTTTAGGTGGAAAGTGGAAAATATTTTTAAAGGATTAAAAACTTTAACTGAAACTGTTGAAACTGTCTTAAATTATATATTTTAAAATTAAATGATATTTAAACAACACATGAATTTTGACAGACCACCTATTTCAATCTACTTTAAATTCCTCCTAAATTCAATAAGAAAAAGGAATAAAACATAGAGTACTTCAATGACAGTGAAATTTTAAGAAACCACAAACCATATTTTACTAACTTACAAAAATAAGTTACTGTGTCTATTTACCCCAGAAGACATTTGGCTAAAACCTAAAGACTATAATATCCAAAGAAATGGTCCATGCAGTCATAAGTTTAAATTGTGAGATGTCTGCCAGAGTACATGAAAACCTCTAATCAAATTGTACATAAATACAATTGTTCAATATCATTACTGCAATTTCATAATGGCAGGAGAGAACTTCCAAGCTTAGTTAGTGCAATCAGTGGAATTATATTACTCAGGAATAATTTTCTGCAACAGTTATGTATTTCCTTTACACACATCAAATATGGGTACCAAAGGATTTGTGGTACCATATTGCTTTGTTATAATGCCTATAGAGATTGACAAAACCTAGGCACTTTGAAAAATCTACTTAATTCTAAGACTTTAGACCACTTAATGCCAAAGAAAACACTATATTCTGTGAAATAAAGGTTCCAGAAAATTAAAGAAATAACCCACCAAATCCATGAAATAGAAACAGTTTCTGCAGCTTATAGTATCATGTAGTTGCTAGTAAGTAGGGTAATATAAAAAGGCCAGATCATGGCCATTATTAAGAAGAAAGTAAGTTTAATTGTTCATTTCCTGAAGAGAAACAAAGTGTTACTGCTTTTTCATCTGCTTAAATATTTCCATTTACCTTCAATTTGTACTATTATGTTCCACTGTCACATCAAAATCTGAAGAGCAAATTCACAGTAGATATTTTTCACATGCTTTCAACTCACCAAATTGCACCGAGTGGAGCAACTGGAGAAAGTACAACAAAGAGCCACAAAAATAACTGAGGAACTGGAAATTCTCTCTCATGTGATCAAAGTTCGAGAGAGCTGGGATGGCTCATGCTCAAGAAGGCTCAGGGAAACCTCATCAATTTGTATAAATCCTTGGAGGGAGTGTGCAGAGAGGACAGAGCCTGGCTTTTTCCTCAGACCAGAGGTGATGGACACAAACTAAACACAGGAGGTACCCTCTGAATATCAGTGCACACTTTAATAACTCTGAGACTGACTGACCACTGTCACAGACTCATTTCCTCTTACATAGTTATTACCTACCCTTCTCCTCATGTTCCTCTAATTCCTACTACTCACAGAGCTAAGTTCTATGGCGTCTTTTGCAAATCTCCAATGTTACTTTCAAAGAAAATGCGGTGTCACAATCATTTTGTTATAACTAGGATGCTCTTGATAGGAGCACCTCAATCGTCCACAGAGAAAACTTTTCACTCAGTTTCTAGGATTCTTGTAGCTGAAGTTTTAAGTTTATAGTTATAGCAGACAAGAAATTTCTGCATGATGTTCCAGGATATCTATGAGAAGCAGTAAATCTCTATAAAAGCCTATCTCTAAAGCAATGTGTGCTGGCTTTGGTGGGAAGATCAGACTGTGCTTTGGTATCAGGTTTTCAATTTTAGTCAACTGCCTGATCTAGTCTTTAGAAGGTTGGAGAGAGACTGGACAAGTATTTAAAAACCAGACAATAAAAAAAACTGATTAGAACATCTTCAAATACTTTTCATATCAATATACCTATTTGTATTAATGTACATAAGAGTACTAAACAGTACTTAGTAATTAGGTCTCCATAATTTGCAAAAGAAAGAATTGTCAGTTTTGGAGGGCAAAAAGTAAATAGAGCACCGGAGATGAAACTTCTATATTTTGCTCCCTCTTCATTTGCTCACAAAATACAGTTATATGTATGGTTACATATTACATATTCTAGGAAAATATAAATTATCTATTTCTTTAATGGCCATCAACAATATTCAAACTGGAAATACAGTGATTTCATTTTAAATAGGGATGGCAACATTGAAAATTTTTTTACCCATCTAGCTATTTAAGATTTATTTGGTTGATTTTTTTTCACTTGAGAAAGCAATTTTCTATTCCTGAGAATGCCTACCACTCATCTTCACCTTCAAAGAACTTTTTGGAATAGCTGCTCTGAGCAGTCCATTGTAGTCTAGCTCTAATTATAATGATAGTGATCTTCCCTGCAGAGACCAACATTTCAGAAGTGGATTGCTATTGTAGTAGTGGCCCGTTGGGCATTGCTGAACTCTGCTTTCAGTGTTACTCAGACATGTATGCATTTTCATAAACTCTTTCTTTTCACAGACTTAATGGTCCCACTTCAGTAAAGCAAGGAGTTGCATTTTAAATTTAAACTTGTACTTACATCTATTAGATGATTACACGATTAAATTTAAATATGCAATTAAACACTTTGTGAACTAGATGAGATACATTCAGTAGGAGGGAGGAGGTGCACACTTTTTTCTGATTCTGGAAAGCATGTGCATATTACCCATATTTTATTTAAGAAACTGATTTTCTTTTATAAGTCTTAGTTCTAACATATTCTGAAAATGTTCTAATGTTGAAAAACTCAATCTGTCTCCTGCATAATTTTGAGCAGTAAGCCTAAATACACATTCTTTCCTTAATTAACCAATATTATATTATAATGGCAGTATATGCAAAGGTGTGGTCCTTAAAAGCAAGTTTCTGTTAATCCAAGACAGTTAAACAGCAGTAACTCAGCTAACATGGAACACACGAATCCCAGCTGTATCACTAAAATTTCTGCCTATAAACAGAATAGCTGAATTTTCAGCCTATTATACCAAACAACAAGAAGTAGAGCAAAATGTAAAAATACTTCCTTTGTCACTGATTTAATGTTTATTCATTTATTTTATCTCTCTTTTTTTTTTTTTTTTTTTTTTTTTTAAAGAACCATGATTAATTACAGTCACTACTGGACTCAGCAAACCTAAAAGAAAGCTTTTTGTGGTAGATCAACCATGTGAAAACAGAACTTAGAACACTATGTTTCTTCTATGGATACAGGATACAGGAAATATATACTAGCTAGTTAAGTTGAGGAGAATAAAATGTGGAATATTATGTTTGGGTTTCTTTCTTAACATGTCAAGTAAATGCTAACCTGGAGAGAGTTTTCTCAAAGTAACTGAACTAATCCAAACTCCTCTTCAAAAGCAGTAACGTGGTAACATTGGACAGAGTGCCATCTGTTGAAATCAGGATTGGAAGTAAGATGCAAAGGTTAAAATGTTGTTAATTCCTGGAATATGGGTATTCCTGGTCGACAGGGGAAAGGAATATTTGCTTATTACAAAAATTGTTTGCCCATTACCTTTATGTTGAATGGCCCGAGTCAGTGGTATCAACCTTAATTTGACAAGAATTAAAGGCTCAGACGTACCCTCAAGTTATGTAATTTAACAAGTTACTGCCTGTCAGCTGAACTGCAGTGGCTATTTGTAAGTGCACTCTTGATCCACAGACAAGACAAGCCAGTGTAAGGCAATGTGGCTCACTTTGAAATTCCTTCATTTTGGGAAAAAAAAAAAAAAAAGAAATAAAAGTAAAGATGTTTATATTAATTTAAAAATGGGAAGGCAGTATGTTTATCTAGCCCCAAATAAGCAAAAGGATGTATTATATATCCTTAGAGATTATCTATTACATGTGTAAAATGTGTATACATCGATAAAATACATATGTTTTATACACTACTGAGCATTAATATAAATGAAAAGCAAGCTTCCCCTAATATATCTTTAAGTCTTTACAAAGCAGCAGATTGTCTCCCTTCTCGTGATCTTTCAAGTAGGAGGTAAGAAACTTTATTAAACATTACTGTTGGAGACTGTGGTAAACAGTGGGGACAGAGTCTCCCAACATCTGTAAAAAGCCTTTTGCATGCACGGCCTACACCCAAAAGTTCTTTGTGTCAAACCACATTTTTCAAATGTGCTCCAAGTGCTGACTATAAAGGCTTTAGTTAATGGCCCACGATTTTTTTTCTTTTTTTTTTGTTTTATTTTGCTGGTTTTGTTATTTTTAAAATAAATGTACCAAAAAGCCCTAGGGGAGAAAATGACTATTCAAGTATTTGTCCATTGTTTGGAAATCCTGAGAAATAAGCTTATAAATTAAAATCTTTGAAATTTGATTTATTCATTTCCAAGACCATTTCTCTTGCACTGTGTATTTTCACAAACTCCAGCTGCTGACAGCCTTTTATGTTTAAAATGGTAAAACAATTGCACTATGTATGTGAATTTAAAATATATATGAACTCCACAGTACTGGGTACACACCACAATGTCTGTAAGGCATAGCCAATCTCTGCTACACATTTTTCTTTTAGCAGTTCAGAGATGTAAAATCTTGGTATTACCATGGTGATCTAAATTGAACCACTATAGGAGCACAAAAGCAGCATTGTTTCATACACAAAACTTCCAACTTGGAGAATTGTCTAGCTATGTGAAAATAGAAGGCCATGAGAGTAATGGCTCAGATCACTGCTACCCTCAAATAACCTGAAAAAACCTAAGAAGAAGAAAAGAAAACAGAGGAAGTGGGATAAAATCTGTGTCACCATTGAACTACACCTTCTACCCCCCAACCAGTTGGTTATCAATAAGAAAAGACAGATCTTTCCTCCATAAACTGGAAATACACAGTGTGATCTCATGGCATCAAGTCTACGTTGATGCTAGTGACGATGGCGTTATCAACAATCACCTTTCTGACTTTTGCTTTATAAGCCAACTTTATATCTCTGACAGTTGAGGGTGGGCAGCACTTATTTTTTTGAAAATGCAACTTCTTTTTTAGGTGTTTCTGTGTGTTAAATCAATGTCCCATAGAGCTTATATCAGAACATATGAGATTGCTATATACAGCAGAAAAATCAATTTTCTTACAGCACCTCCAACTTGTACTTTTAACCACATTCTTTGCCAGACATATTCTGTGAAAAAGAACATTCTGTTTTAGGCTATTCTCTTGTTGAAATCCAACAGAGAATGCATCCATCCCACACAGGCTATGAAAACTGTTTCATCTTTTCAACAGAAAATGTAAGCAGGAAATATTTTTTTGTATTGTACTTTGTATTCTGTGTGTGCAGTCCCATTTAATCTCTAGGATTACCCAGTTAGAGAACAAAAATGTCCCTGTACATAATTTGAATCAATTTGGTTTGTTTATGCCGTTTTCTCCTCTATTCAGTCTTCAGTTTGCAGTACACTCTCTATTGCCCTCAGTCCCAAAACACTTACAACAAGACACTGCCCACATAGGCAGAGGAGGAGTTTGCCTTGCTGAAAAGCAAGCCATGTTCATGGGCAGCTGCTGCCATCACCCATTTGCTAAGGGAGGAGAGGGGGGCCATGAGCCCTTCAGAATCTACCTGTATATTCACTAGTTAAATGACAATGGCATGCAGGTAAATAGAAGAATAAGCATATCTGAAGTTTGTCTCTTTCTCTCTCAACAGAGAGCAACCCACATTCATTAATCAAAACTGTAATTAAACATTGTGAATCCCATGCATACAGGTTACAGATCTGTTCCAAAAGATTCAAACAAGCTCTTATAGATGCTGTGTGTTGAGGTTGCAGACTGGTGCATGGATTGGTTTGGAGTAGGTTGAAATATGACAGTGTGGAAAGCTCTGTCCTGTAACCATGACAGAGGGCTGGTAGAGCAGCTAATCCTGCCTTTAGGCAGGGAACATATATATGCCCTTCCATATATATCTCCATGTATTTTTTTGTAAAAATCCCAGTAAAGCAAGAAATGAAAAGTAAATAAAAGAGTTTTTGTCCCTCTCTGATTCAACAAGAAGTAATTTCTAACACTTCACTTTCTAGCACTTCGCTTTCTATCCCAAATATTTCCCTCCTTATCCTGTTTCAGCTGTGGCAACATCCAGGGAGTAAAGCAAAAGATTTCATAATGATTGCAAGCCTGTGTCCTAAGTTTTCTGACACAAATTTCCATAAACATCACAAATAGCCTATGCAATACATTTTCAAGAGCTGTGGTTTTTGTCCTTGCTATAAAAAAGCTTTGTAAAGGTAATAGCACTCAGCTACATCACTTCTGTTTGCAAGCTGTTCTGTCATCAGAATAACAGAGTCTACTGTGATAAATTCCATTCATAAATTATCTAACATTTAGAAAATAGTGATTGTATATTCAAAACCAGATATATCGATAAGTGGTGCATTAAGAAAAACTACTCTATTTGAATATCAAATTAGGTTTAAGAATAATTTCCTTATGTTGTTCAAAAAGCAACTTCTTGAATTGGCCAAATAACTTATCCAGCCCAGACAGCTGGATGTTCCAGCAGCTACCAGAAAATTCAATAAAGTTTCAGTACCTTTCCCTTGTTGCCTCCTGGCCTAAAATTAAAATCTGAAATAACTGGGAAAAGAAAATGAAATCCAGATAGTTAGAAACATCTTCACTTTTCAAACTCTCTGTAATGGACTAATATTTTTTGTTACCAAATATGAAAAATATAAATGCTAAAGAAATTCTTCCAAGTATTAGAAATCCCATGCAGAAAGAGCCCAGTTATTAGATATGACTAATAAAAGATCAATACTCAGAGATCTGGAAATGCATGTGTGTGTGCATGTGTGTTCAACACTGGACAATTTATTACATTAAATTTTGAAAAGGTTATTTCCAAATTGAGAGAATATACAAGAAACAAAATACAAAAGACCCACAACTTTCAGGTTGCAGATAATGCACAGTCATCTAAAAATCAATGCACATAAAATATTGATGCCATTGTATTTTAGTAGCTGTTTTGAAAAGTGACAAAGGGACAAGACTTAAGTATGCAAAAGTTAAGCTGTAAAATTTGTAATTTTAAAATCCAATTCTATCTGGAAAGCTAGGGGACTGTATTAGGTCACATATTTCCTACACAGAGTGAAGAAAAGGTTAAATACAGAATAGATTCTAAATACCTGTCATGTGAGTAACACATTTCCTTATGTCACCAAGTTCAGCCTATAGATACAGAAGGAAAATGTACTTTGCTCTTCCCTTAAATTACTCAGAGGCAAGATGAGCTTTCACTTCTCTTGTTCTCTGTGGAGAACAAAAATCTATGCTCTTATATTAAAACTAATAGACAAATCACAAGCATTGCTTGTAATGTCTTTCAGATGCACCTGTTGAAAAAGGAGGTAGTGATGGGGTTTCTGCCTTCTGAGAAAGATTAAGAGCTCTTTACCAAGAAGTACAAAATGAAGACTCTTCTACCACCTTCATGGAGATTGTTTTAGCCACCAGGCTAGAAACTGAGCTTGGTAAAAGCTTATTTCTTTGCTCCAGTTGAATTTGCACAGTTGTAAAGTTTTGGCAGAAGTAGTAAGGACTCCTCTTTGCACAGCTGACAGTCACGTGATGTAGACTGGAACAAAATTAAATAAACTAGACGTAGGCTTGCTCAGCACTTATGTTTTTGATGTTTACAATTATGTTTATATATCACTAAGTTACCTTAAATTCTCCACACTAGGCACATGTTGGGGGGAGAAATAAGTCTGCACTAGGGACTACAAAAAGTATGTTTATGTAATTAAGACAGTTTCATAATACACTACACTGAGCTGAATTACAATTCTGAATTAGGTTTAAGAGTTGCATAACCAACACTATTAGTATATTTTAAGTTTTGAAGTTTGCAATCTCAGGATCTTTTAAAACACTTTTTTGGGGGGTAAGTAATATGAAATACATGGGAGTAAATATAATTTTCAGAATTCTGTATCATAAAGGTTAAGACCTTTAGAAGTTGGCCATGAATCCCCAGCTTGTTGTATTACTGCAGATATCATAAATGTTGTGATTTACTGCAAAGAAGTTACCTACAGTGCATCAGTGTGCATGCACATGCAAACTGTATTACAAATGATACACCTGTAGCTTTAAATCAGAAATAACAATAGCTTATGAAAAGCAGTTATTAATTCACCACTTAAAGCTGCAGGGATAAAGTCAAGTTACACAGAACAAAAGACTGCTATATACAAGATCCTTGCTTCGTTATATTACTTAACCTGAAATATAGCATCTCCCCTCTTTAACAGAAGTCAGTAAGAATTAGCCATAGAAAACAGAAGACATTCTGAAAGGCTATCTCTGAAAAGTGATGCTCTGCAAGTGAGTTTCAGTTTGTTAACAGATGTTAAACATTTTACACCACTTCCATTGAGAGATAAAAGTCAGTCACAACTGCAAAATCTGTAACAAATTCTTTACAGAAGGTAAAGAAGTTCAGGTGGCAGAACCCCAGAAAAGTCCGGCAGAATTTAATATCGCACATTCTGCATAGGATATAAAATTGTGTGTAGCAAATAAAGAGAGACTTATAGAGTTACAGGTTTTGCCTATCCTGTGCTTTAAATGAACGAAGGCCCAGTGGGGAACAATATGCAGCAATGTAAATAACCCTGGATTAGAGTAAGTATACACGAGGAAATCTCATTATAGTTGCAGGCCTCGATTCTGGCATATTCTAACTCTAGCAAGTTCTCTTAGAATATGGGCTTTGGTTTGTAAGAGACATTTTATCAAAAATAAGAGAAATATTTTTCTAAATTTTTTAATTTGTGTTTTTATTTATATAGCAGGAGTGAAAAAAAAATACAATCTTAAAAGTAATTTTCCTCTTTAAAATTAATTAAAAAGAAAAAAGAGTAAGATCAAGTTTTAAGGAGTCAGACACCATCATTCAATGTTGAATTGCAGTTTTCATCTAACCTGATATTAGCATCTAAGTGAGATTCAAAACTATAGAAGTCTGAAGGTCTGAAGACAAAGCCAGAGCTAGTCACCTTAGGCTCTCTTTCTAAAGCAAAGCCAGGAATAGGATTTCCTGAGAAGTAATTATTATGAAAAGGCTTGAAAGGATGCTTAGTGTTAGTCACTGAGGCTTACCTTATCTGGCTTGCCTAAACTCTTGAGGTATCTAATTCTAACCCCTGATTGGGAGTTTGACAACTTCAGTGCTAAGCATTAACTTTACATGCCCAAATTAGGGTGCATTAATTCCATCTTAAATTTCCACATGTAGACAGGGTAACTATAAATCACATTCAGTAATGGGCACATAGAATCATACCACTGGACTGAAATGAAACTTTTCTAAAACTGGTGGACACAACCCTTTAGTTAAAAAAGCTCGGACAAAGAGCTCATGTTTTTAGGAAACAGTCACAGATTGTACCTCAAAGGCACATGTCACTGCCCAAAATAACATGTGAGATTTTTCTATGATCTTTGTAAGAGAGGAGTTTGGCAGTACACTGCCTTAGCACAAGTGAACCAGTAAGAGTGAGAATGTGTGAGGTCTATCACCCAAAAAATTAAAGGTGAGCAAAGTAGAGGACAATTCCAAGAATACAAGTGATCTATAGGAACATTAGGCCCTTCTTCTATAAAGCTGCTCCCAGCTCATAAGGTGTTGGTTTATAATTAATCATTACTGCTAAGGTCCTTGTGTCTTGTTATGAGGTACTGCATTTTATCCTACTTCCAATACATTCCAGTCCTCCAGGTAATTCCAGTCCTCTGGTGTGGCATTTCAGTGCTCTTTTGCTTGACAACGATTTTCTTAATAAAGAGTCGGCAGTATGGAAAGTTTGAGCCTAGATGGATTCCACATTTTCTACTCTATTTTCTTAAAACCAAGAAATTTAAGTGGAACACAGCCAGAGAATTTTGTAGCTTAGAAACTTAGAATCATAGAATCCTTAGAAGCCAAAAAAACCCTGAAGATTTAATCAATAAGTACCTACCAGCACTAAGGAGAATAAAATCCCCAACACACTACTGTGCACTTGTTTGGCAGTATTTTATATTCACAGTCACAGATTGGACTCTGTACCTCAAGTCACAGTAGTCAGCATGGATTTATACCAGAGGTACCAAAACTCAGTGCTTCTGAAGTGGTGCTAATGGAACCATTCCCTGTGTGATTATGAGAGTTAAATTCGAACCAGTATTTTCAGTCTGCATGCATCTTAAAAGCACGTTATTACATTAATATATTTAAAACAGCTTAATGCTTCTGTAATTAGAAATTGTTTTAAAAATACTGAAAAAGCAGTAACCATCACTTATTTTTTTCAGATTACCTCTAAAAACAATAAAGCAAAAGTTTATTTAAAAAAAAAGTTTTTCAACTTTACTGCAATGGATGCAGTCCTGGAATAATTTTGAATAACCTAATGGTCAAGTTAAATAGGAACCTTGCAAATCCATTCCATACAGAAAATAGATAATTGCTTATAGCCACTGCAAGCCTGGGCTGAAAGGCTACCCACATTAGTAAGTGCACATAAGGAAAAAACCATAGGAAATAGTACTTATTCACTACAGGTCACAGATTAGCCCCTTCTCTGTAACTCAGGAATTTCAAGTTCACTTTAATCTAGTGTAATTGAGCTAACCAGCTCTTACATTAAAAAGTAATGATTAAGTTAAATTTCTTGCAGACTTTCTGTACCTAAAACAAACATGCAGTATGCCTCTGGCAAAGAAGGATACTAATTATAGGATTGACTCATAAGATGAAAGGTTGCACAAGTTACTACTAGAAACTGAAGTATGGTAAGCTGCTTTGAAAAAACACATTGAAATTCTCATACTCTGCAGTTGGGAATTTAATGTTTTAACTGACTTAACAATGTCAAAAAACAAAACTAAATATGCCTGTAAAATGCTTCTTCATATTTTACATGAACAAGCTAGAAGTGAATACAGTGATTACTTCATCATTCTATAATAAGGATTTTTTTTAATATAATGAAGTGAGCTCTATGGTGAATTTTTATTACATGAAACATGCAAAATTAGGTATTTTTGGTCATTCTTAGCTTTCTTTTGTTGTAAAAAACATGGTCTTGCAGTGGGTATTTGAGGATTCATTGCTTGACTTCACTCTTAATGCAACATTTCATTCCCTAATTTAACAGGAATCATGAAAGAAACACATCTCCAAGGCTTCAGACATCTCTGGGGAAGAATGTGCAAGTTCAAAAGTAGTTTTGCATTTCCAGCTGCAGCTTTCACTGGGATTAACAGAGAGAGCTGCCAGCTGTGAGTTAGAACGAAGATACCAAATAAGCCCTGTTTGTTGTCATGAAGTGATCAAATAAAACCTTCTGAACACCAGATGGGCACTGCTCCCGTGAACTCCTATTATCAGCTGCATGAGCTTGTGATGTGAATTCATGAATGAAATTTGATTGAATTTATTTAAAAAATCACATGTTGACTTTTTAAATTTCATTTTAAGATATATACTTTCCATCATATTCTAGCAAGGAGCATGGAATGTATTTTCAAAGAACACTGTGGAATACTGTGCTCTCTCCAAGATACAGTAAATTAACGAATACAAGCCGCACTGAGTATAAGCCGCATCTCTGGGTATTGGCAAATATTTCATTCTTTGTCCATAAATAAGCCGCACCTGAATATAAGCTGCTCTGTGGTTCGCAGGGAGGACCCGCGTGCAACAAAGTTGCCAAATACTAACAGAACCGTGGCATGGCGGGGGGTTTACTGGCTCAACTAAGGCTGTACAGGCTCGGCCCGCTAGGAGCTGCTGACGGGGCCAGGTGGCCCAGCCCGGCGCTGCCACTCGGGGCTGGCCACTGCCTCTGGGTTTGCTCGCCCCGGCCCCGCTCGCGCCGCGGCGCCGGTCGGGCACGGAGCACCCCCTGCTCCCGCCACAGCGGCAGAGGGCAGGGGCAGAGCTCCCTCCCTCCTCCCCGAGCCGCGGCAATGGCGGCGCAGGCTCCCCCCCCTCTCCCAGGGCTGCGGCAATGGCAGCATGGGGTCCCCCCGTCTCTCCCCCGGGCAGTGGCAGAGGAGGGAAGAAGAGAGCTCTCCCACCTCTCTCCCCGCCCCCCGTGCTGCCTGCAGGGAGCCAGGGCAACAGAGTAACACTTTGTAACAATCGCGGAATGCCGGCTTTTACTGGCAGGTGCTTGGCTCGGCGCCCTGGTTGGCACGTCTGGGGTTGTAAATGTCAGAAAATTATTCACATATTAGCCGCCCCCGAGTATTAGCCGCACTTCTGGGTTTCCACCAAAATTTTTGTCAAATTGCTGCGGCTTGTATTCGTGAAATTACTGTACATTAGTACATGCTTTAGGAGATAAAAATGCATTACATATAATTAGTGCAATTCTCATGCTGAAACTGGATGGCGAAGGCCTCTCTGTGCAATTAATCTTGGTCAAGCATCACGTCAACTTAATCTACTTTAAATTTTGCTGGATTATGGCCATATATTTTTTATATTTCTAGAGATTATGAATAAGTACTGTTAAAAAAAGACATTTCTGTTCCTAATTTATTCTGTGATTTCCATCTGTATTATGGAACCACTTTTATCTGATCACTCTGAAATAACTTAATATTTGTATTGCTAATATCTTACTAAGTAGGGACTGCTAATACTAATCTAGATTTTACATTAGAGTAGATGATTTTCTTAAAGTTTCAAACTTTAGTATTCAAATTTTTTTCTCCCCAATCATAATAAATGAACAGTTTCAAGAGGTTCAGAAATTATAATTTGATTTCCATTATTTTCTTTTCTGTACGTTTTCGGTCATCAACAAATGTGGTGGGAATTTATGCCACAATCTTCTCATCTCAGTCTGTGCACTAATGTGGCTCTCTCTTCCCTAACTGAATTGCTTTTGTAAAATCTGAAAATTCTTTGTCTAAGATCTCTGTTACTCTGTCAACACAGACAGAAATTAGTTGCCATGGTCAAAAGGATTAAAAAGGGATAAATGACAATAGTATGGATATGCTGTGTTCCCCTAGGAAAGCAAACTGAAAAATCCCACAATTCTATTCTTATCATGTATCTTAAAAAGTTTACAATAACGCTTAAATTTACAATTCTGAAATTATTTTTAGCAGCCAAAAATGACAACTGTCACACCTATGGGCCACTGGCAACACTCACCACACTTCAAATACATTATAGTTAGAAGCAATGGAATGCAAATTCCCTTTTCTCAGAAATTTAGCCTTCAATGGCAAAGGAGGAAAAAGCAGTTTCCCTCTAAGAATACAAAACTGTCAGGAAGGAAAATTCTTGTACAGATCCAGAAACTGGTGTGATGCAGGCATTAAAGAAATGCTCCATGTCCTCCATAATAACCACCAAGTCCTCTGATAGGTGTCCAATCAACAAAGCCAACTCAGTTCTTAACTCAGAACTTAAAAGAGAGAGATGTAGAATGATAGGAGATGTTTGGCTGTGAGCAAGAAAGCCTTTTATAGCTGCAGAATGTGTGTGGGAGACAATCATCACAAGTGTGGGACACAAGCTCTTCCAATTCTGGAAGAGAAAACCTTATGGCTGCATCCCATTTGTGGCACCTCACAAACCTGCACAAAGTAACAGCAGGAAAGAACTAGGCTTTCCCAGTTTGGTGTTTTAACTCTGTTGCAAGAGCTACAGCATTCCTTCATATATAAAAACTCCTCAGTATGGAACTTTTAATGTATATTTTGATCCAGAAGAATGTGTCACAATCCATCTCCCACAGCTCTAATTATAGAAAGCTGTGTGAAATCAATCTAACAAACCATGTTTTGTCAAAAAAAACCCCACATATTTTAATTGCTGTATATAGTTAAAGGAAAGGTTTAACAATTTCATTGGAAAATGACACACACAAAAGGGGGATTCAAAGCAAGTTCTCTAAAGCCTCCAGAAAGCAATACTACCAAGAGATATGCATTAAAATCCAAATTGTATTTGGTTTAGTACTTCTATTGCAAACTCTGTTACTGAACCATATCCTGGTCTTGCATACTTCACATAAATATTTTCTTTTATATCAAGGATATTTTGTCTTTTTATACAGAAAATATTTGCATTTCAGAAGTGTAAATACAATTATAATGAAAGAAAGACAAGAAGACAATACCTTTCTGAATTAAAAGGGGCTAAACCCACACCAATTAACAGAGTAGAATGTCTTCTACTGATTCTTTTGTGTAGATATATTCTCTGATGTAGAGGATTACTCATTATAATGCATGAAGCAATGCATTAAACCTTTGCAGAGCCTGTTCAGTAGATACAAGTAAGAGGTAAATATTCATCTTTTAAAGCTTCCATTGGATGTTATCAACAGATCTCCTTTATGATTTGCTGGTCAGTCTCAATGCATCTGATAATACAAAAGTAGTGACAACCAAAACAGAGAAGTGCCCACTGTTTGAGATTAAAGAGTAGAATAATTGAAAAAGAAAGTCTGACCCAGTCACCTGTACTTTACACACGTAAAGCAGAAAGGAGGGAATAGAGTTGGGTTGATTAGTCAGATAATAATTTAAATGGAAATTCACTAATTTATAGTCTGAACTTTACTTCAAAAACACAACTCAAATTCTTAACTGTTTGAACAATTTCTATTCAAGAAAGGAACAGTCTTACTGGTACACTTTCTTTGGGATATCCAAACAGGAAACAGCAGATGTGCTTTCCCCCTCATTTTGAAAAGCTGTGAGTAGTAAATTAGACTCTATTATTTAACCATGACTGGGTTGCACTCAGAATGTGAACATTACAAAGTGTAATTATCTCAAAAAGCAATCTTAGAGCCATTGAGCTGTATTGCAACTTGCTAATTTGAGAAGGCATGAAACCAGGATCACAAATGAGCCTGGGCCCTGCAGTGCCAAGCACAGCAACACCTGGGCTGCATCTCAGTGCTGGGAACCCATTCAGGGAACACAGGAACACTCTTGTGATGGATGAATCAGAGTAACAACAGGGAGCCAACACATAGTCAGTACACATGACAAGGGAAGAATTCCAGACTCCAAGAAGTCACCAAGAAAAGGACTCCCAGACATTATCCCAACCTGCTCTGCAGTTTGCATCAGAAGGCACCACAGAACCCTGTTCAGAGACGAGCAACAGAGCAATTGGCTCGTAGATGCTGATGGCTTCTGACACGTAACTGCTCAGGGTTGCAAAAAGCTTTAGATGACCACTGAAGGGTACAGAGAAATGTCCAATTCCATTACCTCTTGGGTCAGCTGTGATAGAGAAAGGGGTCAGTATTGTCCAGTGACACACCTGTTCAGAGCATCCTGCCCAGTCCTGGCATATGTACTTCCTTCCAGGGCAATCAGGGCAAAACAGGTGAGCCACAAACCTTTTGGCCTAAACTAAAGCTGCAACATGTCCAAGCCACCTGGAATTAGTGGAATACTCCTGGAGACCAAAGGAAATGTATGTCCCTTGGCTTTTAAATGCTTGCACAGTTAGGTAGCTGTCAAGCAGGACAGTTGTTGATGCAATTTTGGTGTTAGAATCCTCAGTCGATTTGAATATTTACACCTTACATACCTCTAGATACTTGACAGGGTTAATGTTACCTATACTGAGACACCCCTAAAGCATTCACTATTAGACTAGTTCTTTCAGTTTGCAGCTTAAACTGGGCTACTTGAAACACATCAGTGAAATAAAATTTCACTGTGTAAAGAAATCTTAAGTTAGACTTCAGGCAGCAGGCACAAAATAAGGACCCTGCTTATTGTCATTGTAAGAGCTTCAAAGAACAAGAAATTTCAAACACTCATTACTTGAGGTTACTGTGGACTTTCATAATAGGGCAGACAAGCTATGCTGAGTACTTCTACAGAGGTCACTAGTAAGTGGATCAATTAATTGGAAGAGCCCTCACACATACAGTTTTGCAGAATTAAGCTGTAATAGATGTGATTAGAAATCTTTCTGATAAAACAAAATTTCACTGTAAAAAATAAACAGAATGGTAGAGAACATTTAAGGATAGTGCAGTGAAGTGGGCAGGAGTTCAATGGTTTAAACTGATTGGATGCCCTGAGAGCTTCAGCTTCCAAATTTTGATTCCTTGGTTGTGTCCGGCTTACTTAACAGAAATTCTGTTGGGTTTGGGAGCTGCCTCTCCTCGCAATGTCATTTCAATTCATAAGCTGAATTTTCTTGGTTTGCTTAGGCTTGGATTTGTTGTTTGTTTTTTTGGGGGTTTTTTTTTTGGTTTTGTTTTTTTTTTTTTGCTTTTTTGTTGTTGTTGTTGTTGTTTTAAAAGGAGGAGACAGGATAGCAAATAGAAATGAAGGAAACACTTCTGATCATTTCTGTCTACTAACCATGATACA
Organism: Catharus ustulatus; assembly: GCF_009819885.2. Taxonomy (NCBI): domain Eukaryota; kingdom Metazoa; phylum Chordata; class Aves; order Passeriformes; family Turdidae; genus Catharus; species Catharus ustulatus. The sequence goes on along the minus strand of NC_046222.1, from coordinate 49,293,848 downwards.
TATGTAGTGGTAACAAGCTACATAATAAAATCCTTCCATACATACAGGCATAGAAACGAGAGGCACATGCAAGGAAAGTTGATGAGCCGGTGAAGTTTTAGAACATGATTAAACTGCGATGTATTTGAATTTCCTCTCCATTAAGTAATGCTTCAGAACTATTTTAACTCATTTTAGCAGTAATACTTCTGTTACTAAAATAAAGAAAAATCCATCCTCTCTTTTTTTGCAACTTTTTTTAGAAGAGGAGCCCAACATATAAAGTAAATTCAGAACAGTAAGAAAAGGAGCTGTTTGACTCTTAAGTTATACATGCATCCCCATCTCAATTATTTAGGACAATGAATTGAAAGCATGTAGATTTCCTAGGTTAACTCTATGATGAAAAAATGTAATAAAGCTTTTTAAGACATTAATACAATTCTCATCTCTCTGAAACACTTTGTGGAATTTGTTTCAGACTTCCTGAAGATAAGTTACAGTAATTTCACGAATACAAGCCGCAGCAATTTGACAAAAATTTTGGTGGAAACCCAGAAGTGCGGCTAATAGTCGGGTGCGGCTAATCTATTAATAATTTTCTGACATTTACAACCCCAGACGTGCCAGCCAGAGTGCCGAGCCAAGCACCAGCCAGTAAAAGCCGGCATTTCGCAATTGTTACAGTGTTACCGTGTTGCCCTGGCTCCCTGCAGGCAGCACGGGGGGCGGGGAGAGAGGCGGGAGAGCTCTCTTCTTCCCTCCTCTGCTGCAGCCCAGGGGAGGGGGGGGGGGGGGGCGCCGCCATTGCCGCGGCTCGGGGAGCCGACGGGGGGGAAGCGCCGCCATTGCCGCGGCTCGGGGAGGAGGCGGGGGGGCCGCGCCGCCATTGCCGCGGCCCGGGGAGCCGACGGGGGGGGGGCGCCGCCATTGCCGCGGCCCCGGGAGCCGACGGGGGGGGGGGGGCGCCGCCATTGCCGCGGCTCGGGGAGGACGCGGGGGGGCCGCGCCGCCATTGCCACGGCCCGGGGAGGACGCGGGGGGGCCGCGCCGCCATTGCCGTGGCCCGGGGAGCCGACGGGGGGGGGGCGCCGCCATTGCCGCGGCTCCGGGAGCCGACGGGAGCCCTGCGCAGCCATTGCCGCGGGCCGGGGAGGGGGGGGGAAGTGCGCGCCGCCATTGCCGCGTCTCGGGGAGCCGGCGGGAGCCCCGCGCAGCCATTGCTGCGGCTCGGGGAGGAGGCGGGGTGCTTTGTCCGCGCCTGCCGCCGGCGCCACGGGCGCGGGAAAGCTCCGTCCCCGCCCGCCGCCGCTGCCGTAGGAGTGGGGGAAGCTCCGTCCCTGCCTGCCACCGCGGGGCAGCGCCGACCCGGGGTGACCGAGCCCAGTGGCAGCGGCGGCCGGCCCCGAGCGGCAGCACCGGGCTGGGCCACCTGGCCCCGTCAGCGGCCCCTAGTGGGCCGAGCCTGCACAGCCTTAGCTCAGCCAGTAAACCCCGCCCTCCCGCGGTTCTGTTACTAATTGCACGCGGGTCCTCGCTGCGAACGACAGAGCGGCTTATATTCGTGTGCGGCTTATCTATGGACAAAAACCGAAATATTTGCCAACACCCAGAGATGCGGCTTATACTCAGTGCGGCTTGTATTCGTGAATGTACTGTACTCTACCATCAGGTCACATATAGAAAATACCAGACTGACTTCTATATTTTTACAGAAGTCTACATTTTGGTTTTGAAATAATGGGAAGGCAACATCTCTGTAAGAAAACAGTACTGATATTTATAAGCCAAGGATGATATTATCTGTACTTAAATTAGCTGTCACTGCTTATGAATGTTGTGAAAGGTTTATACAATATTCCAGCTGCTTTCTATCAGTGTTCAAAATGGCAAAGAAGAATGTGAGAGATGCTCTTAGGTAACCTCAAATCAGAACAAATACTGAAATAAAGAGGAGATACAGAACCAAATAATTAAGAATCATTTCACTTGTTATATACTTTCAGATGTCAGTTGCCTCCTGTGCATATAAGCAGTCTTCCTTCAAAGGCTGCTTTGCATTAGTAATACGAAATTTACTGCACAAAGCAACCAAATAAAATTACAGAAAAACTTAATTGATGGTAAAACATTATCTGGAGTCTAACAGCTTTAAAATCACAAAATTATGTAAACAGAAAGAAGAAAGTGACTCTAATAAACTAAAATTCCACTATATAAACAGTGGAACTAATGTGGAATTGAATGTCATCCAAAAATTACTCTCAAGTTAAAAATCTGTATTTATGTTTAATGAAATAATAAAAAAAGCTTCAGCAAAGCTGAGACAGTGGGATGTTCTTTTCTGTTTTACCAATATTCAAAGTATTTTACAGAATACACATGTAGCCAGCAAGCTTCCAGCTCTCCCCTTACAAAACAATGTAAGTTATAACCTTTCAGGCTGCAGTTTCTAGCTTTCTATCTGTTCTGGTGTTTAGTCCTTGCATACCCCCATTACAATCACATGAAAGTTTACAAAGTCACAGATCCTAATCTTTTTAATGTAAAGAAGTAGATTTATATGAAATCTTACTTTTCCTACACCATCTACTTTTAACACCACGAAGAAGGAAATAACACCAGATTTCGTCCCTTAAATAGTACTTTTCATTAGTGAAATAACATACCTTGTGGATTTGAAGAGTGAGACTCAGTTCTAGGATGCTTATATTTAGTTCCCAGAAAAAAATAATACTGTAAACATACAGTAAGTAACTAATAAAAAAAAATCTACACAGGAAAACTGTAAAGGAAGCTTTGCGATCAGTCTTAGGTAAGGCAGTCAAAATGTCATAGGAGTTCCTTAAAGGAGCAAAATTTAAAGCAGGTAATATGGATGCCTCATAAAAATGTAGTGTTTTCATATTTAATGATCTTCTTTATGTATTTTGTCTCAACAAGTCTCTACGTTTATTCCTCACTTTAGTAAAAATTGTTTATTTTCTACTTTGAGACATTCTTTATAATTGAAATCAATATGGTTCATGGCAAAAAAAAAAAAAAAAAAAAAAAAGAAAAGCAATTTTAGACCTGAGTACTAGTTTATTTCAAATGCACATGATGTTACAATCAAACTTCAGATATGTCTACTGCTGTGACTTATTCAACAAACCATTTCTGCTTCAATGAAGCAAAGAATGTGTTTATTTCCTGGAACATGCAGAGGCTAGTTTCCCAAGCTCCACACAGAATGGGATCCCTCCCCCATCCTGTCCCCCCACAGCTTCCCATGCTCCTTGATCTATGCCATGAAGACAAGCAGAAATAGTCCTGGAGTAGGAAGAATTCATTTGGCTGGACAACCTGTGAAATTTTTCGTGGTGTAAAAAATCAGTATTTTTATAAATGTAACAGTCTGGTTACTAGAGGGGGGAAAAAAAGGACAAGTCTGTTCTTTTGGTGGCCATTTGGCTGTAAAATACTTTCTTGTGCCTAGGTGCTAATTTTCCCATTTCCTTGACTCTCACAATTTATTAAAAATTAACAGTCTGAACAGCCAAATTCTACACTGAATTTGCACAGAAAAGGGGAACACCACTGATTTTAGATTGATACAGAGAGGAACAGTAATGTGGAAGTTCCTGGAACTATTTTTTGCAATACATCTCAAGAAAGTTCCATGTCACAGGCTCTTCTACTTAGTAGAAAGCCTGTCCAGAAACTAAAGGATTCTTGTGACTCTGGGGCTTTTCTGCATTTTGAGTTGAACAATACAAATGGAACCACTTGTAAGAATAGCTGACATAATAATTCTCTTTCTTCAATTTTAATCTGCCATCTTCTTATTGCTGAAAGAAGTATGGTTTCTAATGGTGGGGGGTTTTTGTTTATTTGCTAAGACAGACTAGCTGAAAACATAATACTTGTTCCAAGAAAGCAATGGTATCTTCAGAAAACCTGCTCATTACCTGAACCATTCCCACATCTCTCCTTAACTTGTGTCACCACAAGTGTTTTAAGGTCAATGAGCTCATGCGATTTAAAAATAACATTAAGAAAAGAGTTATTGAAATTCTTTTTTTTATCACAGACAGATTAATAATCTAGTTCACTAAGCTACTTCAGTAACAGTTTAAGTATAACCATGGGAAAAGCAAAACAGTGGCCTGAACAGACAAGAGAATGAACTCTACAAATTTAAATTGGTACTAAGAAACAAGAATCACTGAACAATATCAATGTTACTGTTTCAACACTTTTGGACAGTGTATATTACCTTCTATTTCAGAATTTACATATTTGATAAATTCTAATTCCACTCTAATTCCCAGTTCAAAGAATTCATATTCTGTCATTCAGATGAGAAAAAAAAAATCTTCAGGTGAGAAAAATGTCTTCAGTTTACAAAGTGAGCATAAATCACAATTTTAAAAACATGCTTTCATTTCTAATGTTTAGATGCTGACCCTATACATAAGATTGGTATTTACAGTTTATTTACGAACTAATTGAAATATATCATTGTGTATTTAATTTTCTGACATTTTAAAAACACACATAAGTCATTGTGTCCCCCTTTAAAGTTTGCACAAAGGTGATAGCAATTCTCCTGGCCTCTAATATTCTCTTTACTTGTTCATTATAGAATCCTTTCAACTTTGCCTCTAGCAATTCACAAACTCATTTTTTCATGAGTAAATATTTAAACCAGATCTGTTTTAAAATGTCTACAGAAAGGAGATAAAAGCAAGTATTTAGATTTATAGCTAACTGGGTAATAATCAACTGCTACCAGAAAGAATTTGATCCATGTCTCAGCTTTAACATGTAGTCCTGGTAGGGGGCTGTGAGCCTTTGTGCCCTTATGGTAATGTTCCTAAGCAAACAAAAGATTGCCACACACCTTGGAGGACAATTAATTCTTTGAAACAGGACATTTAAACTTTTCCTTTTCATCTGTAACGTAAGAGCTAGCTGCACTAATATTTGACTTTCTGTTTCAGTGGAAAGAGAGAAGGATAAGAAAGGCAGAGAAACCAGAACTTAGCTCTCTGATCACTGAGAGCTTGTCCCACACACTTAATGGTGTGTCTCCACTCAGCTTCAAGTAATGCAGTCTTAACTATCAAAATATATCCATTATTGAAATAGACCACTAGCATTTTCAGCATTACATGGAAAATGTTCCACACCATTATTTATGTATCCTTACAGAATCATGTTTTTCACTTGGACTTAAATTTCCCCCTATTTGATACTCAGTAAAACAAAAAAATACTTCAGTTCATTTAGCTACTGTTGTAGGAAAAACTTCCTAAGGTGCTTGAGGAAGGCATGTACACTTTCCAAAACTGAGGCAGCTGCTGCTAGAACCTGAAGAACCCACACACAAGTTCTGAACAAAAGCCTTCTGAAAACCACAGTGACATATGGCAACCTCACTTCATGGTAGGATTTCTGTTCTTTAGGACTTTAATGGGCAGTTAGTATGCAAATAAACATTTTAATGACTTAAAACCTTTTATTATTGCTCCTGTAAAAGCTAGAAATAATTCCCAATTCTCACAACTTTGCTGTTATCACTTCTATTATTTAAGCAAAGGTGTTGTGCCAGCCATGAGAGTAGGGGGAAAAAAAAGTCTCTAATCTGGATTTACCACTGCAGCTTGTGCCAGAGAAAATGCTCTTTTCCATGGGGTTGCCTGTTGTCCACTTAAAATGAGTAATAGCTTCCTAATGGTTCAATTTAGGATCCAAGCTTAGGCTCAATTACAAAAGCCAATTCACTATAAACTAAGTAATCTGAGTTATTTCAGAAGACTTGGCAACTGTTCTTTCATCACCTTTTCAAAATAATATGTGACTTTGAAAAATATGAAATACACAAGTCACTAATTACAGTCAAAGAGGAATGATAAGGAAGATAATTTCTTCATCCCTGCCTTCGATTATGCTAGAGAACAGAATTCATATTTGAAGAGAGCACTTCCTTGGAAGAGAACAAACAAGAAAAGAGGGAAAAACACATAAAATGAATTTATGAGTTAGAGATCCTCCATTAGAACAAGGTTGTTGCACTTTACATTTCACTAACTTTTTTTGCAGATAAAAAAATAGTAAAAACAGATGAAGGGGAAAACACTGAATTTGCCACTTGAAGGAATTAAAATACATGCATATATGAAATGGCCTCTCTGTGTTCATACTCTGTCTAGAAATAACTTCTGCAACTTATTGAATTTAAGTGATTTACTGCAGTAAGTTGAGATCAGCATTTCATTCTTGGCATCAAAACCAATACTGTTTGATGTGAAGAACACTCTTTCTAAACATTCTAAGATATTGTCTAGACTACAAGAAAAGTTAAACATTTTTGAGTTTACTTTCTAAGTTTATGTTATACACGCGCATGAGTTACTGCTGCAAACATTAGAAATTATTTGACTTATTCCCTGATTTACTGGCTTTGAATGTTGCATTCTTTGAAAGTAAAAGTTTTTATAAATGTGGAAAACATTTGAAAATCTGGTTTTATAAGTTTATTATCCGAAAAGCACTAAAACTATGCTGGAAACAAAAGAAGAAAGTTTGGTTTATTTGAAAAAGACCATCTAAGCACTACATGAAATGCTGAAGAAGAATAATTATTTAATTGAAGTTACTACAATATAAAACTATTGAAAAGTATGGGTTTAATGCACAATAGTATACTTTTGGTTCTATTTTGTTTTTACACAATTTAAAAAAAAAGAAAGGATATTTATGAGAAACAGTGTGTATTTATTAAAGTAGCATAAAGTATTTCAGGAACCTGACAATCTATTCCTTCTATAAGCAAATGTTTCTGTTTAAACTGGGGGAAAAAACTGAACAGTTACAGAAACAAGTAAACCCAAGATTTTCCACATAATTATCTTGAATTGTATGTATTTTTCATTTTATAAAATAGACAGCAATAAACAAAAAACCCCACATTCTTTTCATTGAACTAAAAACATGATGCAATGTAGACCACCAACAGTCTTGGAAGAAGTGGTAACCAGGCTTCTGCTACAGAATAAAGAGGTTCTCTACTTTTGAAGAGATTCTAATTCTCTCATTGGTAAAAGAAAAATAGAGAAACCAATTACTTATTTCCTTTTAACAGTATACAAGAATATAAAGTTATTATCTATATTGTTCTCTCTCACTGTAACTTTAGTATAAAAGTTATTTTTTAAAGGTATCAACGAATACTTTTTTGGGTGTCAGGGAAAGATACTACCCTACCTGACAGTTGGCAGAGGGTCTAGGAAGATTGCCTTCTTTTGGCATTAGCACAGAAATTAAAAGTTTATAAGACAAGATCAGAAGTGGAGTCAAGACTCCCTGACAATGTGGTGTGACAAGAATGTTTATTTGCAAGAGACTGCCTGTTTGTGGGAACTTCTCAATGATAGTACTGGACCTGCTGAAGTGTATGAACAAAATCATTTGCTGACAAGAAAATGAGTTTGAAAATGAGTTTGTAACTGTGAGAATGATTTTTTTTTTGCCAGGCTTTAAAGTTAAAAGATAAACACTCTAAAGGAAAACCAGAACTTACAGTGAGGCTCATAGGGAGGAGGAGGATCCCCACAAGGAACACATTCCATGTCTTGAAAGCCCCCAAGCTTAGTCTTCCTATAAAATCTAGAAGATAGAAGAATGTGAAAAAATGGTTAATGAAAACCAGTTACTACTCACAAAATTAATAAGGTGTTTTAACAAAATCGTCTATAATTGCAAGTTTTGCCAATCTGTGTCTCAATGCAAACAACCAGTAAATAGTAGAAAATAAAAGTAAACAAAAGTATGGTGGCTACTAATATTGCGAGACAGATCTAAAATAAACTGAGGAAAACTTGTAGATCTGTCAGTCCAAATGCATAGTCCTGATAATCTTATATTCACAGAAGAAATAAACAGTTCTGGAGATTTCCCACAGAAATCAATATCTCATTTTCCACACAGACCACAACATTCATGACACACATTAAGAACCTACCTTATGCAAGCTTAGTTATATGTCTAAAAAAGTAAAAGTGAAGTGATTGATCTATATATTACAAGGTGATCTGTATATTACAAGGTGATTATCACCTCTAAAAATATACAACAGGCTGGATATCAGTGACATTTTATTTAAAGACCCTTCAAGAACTTTATTACTGAGCTTATGTTTCTCCTGACTACAGTGACTGGCAAAACCCTACATTCCCAATCAGGGAACAAGAGTAGCACCAAAGGAAAGACCAGAACTTCAGAATGCTGTATTTCAAATTTTTATGTATGACATCCTCTAAAGAATTTACCTACAGCTCCTAATCAAGTAGGTCTGTCCGTCTTTCAACCATTCATTAGTACTAAGAGAGAACCAGCAGCAGTGGCCTGCTCAAGATGACTACATGAATTGTTTTCTGTAGCAGTAATGGCACATTAAATAAAAGGTACTAACTCTACTGATGTTATATTCCTAGCACTGCAAATGCCGTTAAAGTATGAAGCTTTTATCAGCTAAAGCAAACAGCTTTCCAACTGCTCAAGAAACTCATGCCTTAACAATGTGAACAGAGACAGATCCATAGGCTGCAAGACCGAAGGGGTCACTGTGATCATTCACTCTGAACAAAATGTGTTAGCATTTGTTTTTAGCTGACATGCTTAATGTAGTGTTTTGAAGCTGAACAATAGAGAATGGCATGTTGGAAACCCAAGCGAAACAGAAATAAACAGAGGTAAAACATCAGCTAAACTATTTGATTAGGTAGCTGTATCCTCCATTCTCTTGGGCAGCATCTAAACCAAAGAACCAAAGGTATGAGAGGTGGTGTGTTCTATGGTTCTGCTTCCCAAAACATCCAGACCAGATGTCCCATGACTACTCTTGCCACGGCCATGACTCCCTCCCTCCTCCTGGTTTCAGCTTTGCTGCCAGAAAACTCAGGTTGAGGAAGCAACTCTCATTTTAAAACTTGCTCAACACACCTATTTAGGATGCATTCTGGACTAGAATACTGAGAAGCATTTCCAGGCCTTCCAGTTCAGCTTTACCCTTAATTCATGTCATAATGTGGCTTCTTTTTCATTTCTTTCTCATCTTCAAAAATTCAGCTTATATTGTTTGCTAATAGAAGAAGAAAATCATCTCCCTGCTGACAGCCAAGTAAGCCCTACAATACATATGAATTAATATGCCATAAGAGCATAAATCAATTCACCACATAGCTGCAAGTAGCACCAAAAGTGGTTTTGAGTAACATCTATAACACCTGGGGCTACACCTTCTTGTGCAGTGACTTAGGCTAAGATTAGTTACCAAACATTTGCTAAGTCTTTTAAATGAAGAGATTTCACCTCTGGCTTGAGAAGGAATAATGCCAGAAGCTTCAACAGTGTTCAGGTATTTGATAGTTTGTATTTAAAAAATTTAAAAAAATAAAATAAACCAGCTGAAATATAGATACTAAAAAAAATGTATGAACTTCTAAGCATGCTTGAAAATACACTCTGAAAATAAAAAGGCTGTTACAATTGTAAATCAGTTCTCATACACTACCCCTATTAAATCACCAGTTCAAAAAAGCAACAAAAATAACTTTTTACTAATTCATGGCAGGTGTTTATAATATTAGGACTTGGAAACCATGTAAAGAACAGCCTTTTAGAGATCTTAAGATTTAACACTACAAACAGATAAAATTAACAATGGAAGTTTGGGATGACAGGACAAAAAAGTAGGAACTGCTCTTGATTTACAAAAGCAGTTTCAGCAAACAATTCTTTCAGATTCATTTATGATTCTCAGCCAGGATCATGCTTTATGAATTTTTATAGAAGGAAGGGTGAAGGAGATTTCAGGCAGTAAACCATAGCCACTGCTTTTGACTGAAGAATATATGTGCATGAGAATTATTAGGCATTGACTTAAGGAGGGGAAAACATCCAAGCAAAGAATGTGATCATTTTTGAAGAAGGTACCTGTGTATGTTTCCAAATGTTTAATTCTTTATAACAATGAAGTAAGTCATCAGTAACACTGAGGTATTTTACTCGGGTGCTGTACAGACAATACTCTCACAGACCAAGTAGGTAATTATAAAACCATTCTTGTAGGTAATTACTACAGCAATTCAGAAATTACATGTTCAGATAATACAGTAAGGCCAAGATTAGAACATAGAACTTTCTTTCATGCATACACAATGGGTACCAACATTTATCCACAAAATATGAACAAGCAATTCTTCTGTCAATTAGGTTAGAATTTGTTCAAGTCTCATCTTCAGAAATGGTCTTACCCTGGTAAACAGTCCCCACATAGTGCGTTGCTGGTGGCAGAACAGTTGGCTTTCTGAAACCGGTTAACCAAGGCACAATCCAGACAAGGCTTGCACTTCTGAAAGCCCCAGTCTTCCTTGAATCTGTTTGGCCTGCATGTCATGCACTGTGCATCCTCCCCATATCCAAAGCCGCATTCCTGTAGGGATTAACAAGCAACAGCGAGCTATTCAGTCACTGAAAGCGTGAACAAGAAGAGAATGCTGGGATAAAATGAAGACCTAGTGTAATTATTACTGAGAGTAGGTCTTTCTGGAGACAAAAGCCATCCTTTCAGCAAGTTCAAATGTGTCTTCCACTGCTAATAATCTCCCTTACTTCTATAAGTAATACTTAGTCATCCACTTTATTCATGAAACCTCGGTGTATTTGAATGATAAAGGGTTTCAAGGACTCCCACAGTTTCATTATTACTAGCTTATGGTAGAATTATTGAGCTGTCTGTTTTTTAATTAGGTCAGTCATGTGAAAGCGAAGAAACTGGGACAAGTGAAGTATAAAGGCACTTACTCAGTTACAAAAACAGCAAAGAAGCACTTTGATATTAAGGTTCATAGCTAAGGTGATCAAAGTTAATTGCCAAAAAGAGTGCACTGATCTTCAAAAGCTTAGGACTTCTGTTACCAAATAAACCGGAGCTGGTTAATGACCATCAGCTAGGCATGAAATGTTGCTTAGCCACTAAGAATCTCGAAAACTCAAGCCACTACAGTTCTAACAGTTCTCAAACTGCTGGAAAAGTTTAATAGATCTGCAGATCACAGGGAGGCACAATATTTTACTATACAAGCAATATTGTTACGCTTGGTTATTTCTCCCAAATTTAGCAGTTTAAAGGTATTATTTCCATTCATTTGCAAAAGGACACCTAATACAATGGACAAGCTGCAAAGATAAACACCAAGCCATATGTAATGGTTTGGGGACTGAATCTTATGAACTGATTACCAAAAGCTACCAATCAATTTCTTAGGAATTACCAATTTACTAGAAGTTGCTGTTCCCTCTTATCATCCAAATACCCTGTCAATTTTGTTCAGTACTTCAGAGTTCAATTTGATGCATTAGAGATATACCCCAAAACCACAAGGGAAATACAACAAATTGCCAGAAAGAACTTATTAGGAAAGGCATAATGTGGGGACCTTGTTCTCCAGCATGTATTTTCAGTGGAAGAGTAGGGCATCTTCCCAGTGGGAAAGCTGCAGGAAATCTTCAACCACGGTAACTTCAGAGAAGGTTTCCACCAGTTAGATGCATATAAACATGTATGAAGCACATGTTTGATGCATATAAACTGCTTTTCCCAGTCACCAACCTAACCAAATCTGCTGCAATAAGAAAGCTTTTAAACTTTAGAAACACTCAGATTCTCCAAGATCCAGCACACTTGGATTCTCCAAGGCTTTGTGCTGGGACAACCTCTGTGATCAAGCTGGCCAATATGCATATTACAATGCCGCTAATCTTCAATGATAAAGTAACAATAAACAACTTCAGATGCATTTTACAAGACATTCTAAGAATTTTTAATTTTCCTTTATGTTAAGAATGAACTTTCCTCTGAAGAACAAGCCCTCAAGTACGCAGAAAATGAACAATTTATGAAAGCAACTGCAAAAATTGTCTTGTGTCTAGAGATCCACGAACTTAAACAACAATTTTTGGTTTTCTTTGCTTTCTTTTAGCTGAAATGTAGTTTATTACTACTGAGTATTTTTCAGATCAAGAAGCAGATATGCAAATCACTGCAGTTAATAACAACAACAAAAAACGTCCTATAGTTTCATACACTGCACAGCATGGTGCTCCTGTGATACACTGGGACCATATTAAAGATAGTAGGCAAAAAGTTTTTAAAAAATAGAAAAAAAAAATTTTTCTTTTTTTACTTTCTTCATATGTAGAACATTTTATACCATTTTATTTCAAATTGACAAGTTTCTACCAGGAATCAATGCCAAAGCCATGTCAGTTTTAGCTGTATCTTCCTGCATTAATTTTTACACTCCATTTCATTTCTGTAAGACTGCATACGAAGCTACATGATTACCACCGGAGACTGGAACTAGACTAACTTGTGTTAGATTTTGCTCTCCCTAAGTCTAAATAAACTTTTTCATTGAATGTCATTAATCTCTAACATACTCTTTCTAAATACCTACTCTTTCTAGTTAGCTTATCCAAATACCAGTGTTATAGAATATATTATACAACCCAGTTAAACCATATATATTCGGATCTTTTGATAAATCACTTGAAATCAGTCCCTCCTAAGTCCTATCAGACTTTCAAATATAAGGTTTGAATTAACTTATAATTAAGTTTTCCTTTCCAGACTACCTTTGAAGCTTTGGATCAAAAAACCAAGCAGGAAATAAAAGTTAGAATCAAATGCTTTCCCTCACTGGTCTGAACTACCAAAGCTGAGTAAGTTGTTTCTAGATCAGATCTGCTCTGCTATAGCTGGATGTACGGACACATCCTAGTGATCCTCTGCATCATGGAATGGTTTACTTTAAAGCTATAAAAATGGTGGATGCAATATAAAGAAATCTTCTGCCCAAGGAATTTACAGTCTCCCATCTTTTCAAAGATGACTTCTAAGCCCTTGCCAGGAATTCCACAGATACCAATTCATAACAACTGAAACTTTATGTATGTGCTTTTTATGTTCACATAATATTTGAGGTAGTTAACTGCCTGGCAGGTGCAAATAAATATTTAAACTTTTAAACCAGGCAGAACTTCAAACAGATCTGTACTCATAATTAACCACATTCCCAAACTGAAGGATATGATTTAGATGATGGATACAAACCCTTTGAAATCTTGGACTTTATAATTTAGTAGTCCAGCAAAGATACAAACAATTGACTGTTCATCTTTTATCAGTACATGTGCAAAACTGATGTGCACCAGTTTTCTCAGTGTTCTATTTACAAAGCTGTCAAGTTATATGGCTGATGAGAACTGAATAGTTCCCAACTCCTCCTCACCCTTTCCACGCTCCCACTCTCAACGTTTAAAGACAGCTCATCTCCTCTAGCAATTGACCTTAGGACTGCAGAAAATAGAAAATTTGTAATATCAATTAGCTAGATTTCAAAAAAGCATTTTTTACTTTTGTGCCATAATAAAAAAAGAGCACAAATATATACTGTATCTTTGCTGTTGCAAAGCTTTCTGTGAAGAACACTTAGCACACTCCTCCCTTTCCATTTTCCCTTTTCAATTAATGAGAACTTTCTCTCTCAAAAGATACACAGTGCAAGCCACAAAAACTGAAACACTGCTTTAGAAAACTGAATTCAAGCTAGTTACAAAGAATCTTCAAAATTCAAATGCACCTCAATATTCTTGATATCTATACAGCTTTCACAATCACAGTAATGTTCCATCTCTTCACCTTTAGCTTAAGTATCTCCAGAACAGTTCTGTTCAGAAGTGTTTCACTGAGGTATCAAGTGAGGTGACTGGTCAAGGCTGCCTAGGAATCTGTAGCAAACTAGTTAACCAAATGCATCATTTTGTTTCTGGTTAAAAATATTAAATGCACAGAATAATGCAGATATCTCTTCACGAATTACAAGGCCACTGTTAACATTTTCTTTCACTATGTACTACACAAACACTGATCCAGACAGAACAACCATAAGTCTAGCAGACTATAAAGGGTACTGGAGTTAAGTGGTATGGTTTTTCCCTAAAAGTTGAATCCAACACAGACAGCAAAAGAACAGTGAATTAGATTTTAAACATTATTTCAATTAAAATAACCTCAAGTTTCATTTAAAAATGCTTTCAGGCATCATTAAGATCATAATCTGCAAGTACATTTCAGAATTGTTCCTAGTTGCACTGATTACCCACAACCTATGTGAGTCCCTAGACAACACAGCCAGAACAGTTCCACTTATGCCATGATGATTACAAGAATATTTGGGTATTCCCAAGAAAAAAGTCTTCCAGGCATTAAGACACTTCTAATTGCTGTCGGGTCATGTGACAGGTTGTGGCACTACGCTGGTACTGGGAAATGAAGCTTTTCCTATTACCTTTGAGCACATGGCCTTAAATAGCACACAGTTTTAGTTTCCTAAAACACCTCAGGGTGTGGGTCAGCCTCATCTAGAATCCAAAAATGAGCTGGATCTATCAGCAGAAGTTTCTGAGCAGGACAGGCTGCAACAGCATGCTGCAAATATCAGACTTAGCTGCTGTGTCAAAGTGCACAGCTAGGGTCAGAAAAGTTTCATTCCCAGTGAAGATGATTTGACATCCCTACATGCAGCTGCTCCAGTTTCCAAAAACATTTTGGCCTCTCCTGAGCTGAGATCTGGCAGGCTTCCTCACAAGCAGTTCTCTTGCTTTGGAAAGTTAAGAGTGGCTGCTGAACTTGGCAGCAGCTGCTCTTGGTGGCTTCACTGTGACAACACAGCACAGCGCTCTGATGTTCTTGTGAGGACTGCCATAGCCAGGAGTAGCTTCAAACAGTACCTCCCTGTTTAATACACAATTCCCTTTTCTGGCACAACATGCAGGTCTCCCCTTTCTTCATCATATACCTGGTACAAGGAAGCAAGCTGTGGTACACAGCCCCACCTTAGCAACCATCAGGCTGCCTCTCTGTACAGCAGCTGTCTCTCGGTGACAGCGACAGTATTTATCATGGCTTACTTGATGGCAGTGCTGGCTTCAGGCACTCTCACCTCTTGGTGGTGCCTCTCTTTCTATTCCTTCACCTTGCATTCCTTTCTATTCCTTCCTTGTCATGTATTGTCCTCAGTGTAGTGGCTCAGCTAATAAAAATGATGGTGAAAGGACTGGAAGGACTGTTATTTCTGTACTTGAACATTTTTAAGAAAAAGACTGAAACACAAACTACATCATGGATTTATTTTTTTTCCTGCATTGATTGTGATTTGTATAGATTTCAATAATATGTAAGGATTGATTTATTTCAGAAACATATAAGATAGGATGAAAGGCTGTTACTATCAAGCCAAACCAAGGACTGTTCAGGCACTGGCAAACTGAAGCCACCTAAAGAATGAAAGATAGTAAATGATTCATGCTTCACTACATGAGCTTTGCTATCTACTAAATCAATGAGAAATGCAATAATGCTGAGCTACATGAAGCAAACACTTCCTTCTGAATCAACACAACCATTTCAGTCTCCCACCCAGAAGAAAGCACTGCTTAACAAAAAAGAAAAACCACAAAAAACCTAACAAAAACTCCCAAACAAAAAATAACCAACCTGAAACAAAGACTGCATACACTGAAAACTAAGCTAATTTGATAATTCAAAGGCTACACAAACATTACCAAAGACACATGTTCGTGAGAAGAAAAGGCTATACAGAGATTTTTTTTAAATTAACAAATAGAAGCAAAAAAACATGGGAAGCAGCTTTCAGTCCCTTCCCCATCAATTCTACTGGTACAATAACAAAGTTTCCTTTCTTCTGATGGCAATATGTTAAAAGTACTTAATAAAAATGCAGTTAACATAAGTGATCAATGGATTTTATTTCTAAGCTAATATAACATTGCAGTATAGTTATTAGAACAGTATATAGGCAAGCAGAAGGGAAAAGCTGAAAATGGTACTATTATCTTTCTTCATGGAAGCAAAAGTTACTTTGAAAACGTTTTTCAAAGAGAGTCTCATTAAACTGTGACAGCAAAAGCTGAAAAGAATAGTGTAGATTCAGAATTAATTACATGAAATAAGGCTGGGTTTTTGCTGGATTTGGTTTTTTTTCATGCTATCAAAGGTTTCATTTCTGAAGTCGTTTACCTGTACAGGGAGGTCAATCCAATAGGCTGACCACTGGTTTGCAATCAAAATTAAAACACTCACCACGGAATCACAGAACAGCCAGGTTAGAAGGAACCTTGAAAGAACATCTGATTTAAACTTTCATGAGTAGTGACTTGAGCTGATCTAGTACCCTGTC
The DNA here is from genome assembly GCF_009819885.2 of Catharus ustulatus. Taxonomy (NCBI): domain Eukaryota; kingdom Metazoa; phylum Chordata; class Aves; order Passeriformes; family Turdidae; genus Catharus; species Catharus ustulatus. The sequence goes on along the minus strand of NC_046222.1, from coordinate 49,277,559 downwards.
CAGTTGCATCCTAAAACTCCCAGTGATAGGGACTCTAGGGAGATTGTTTCAGGGAATGAATGCTCTCACTGTAAAAAAGAAATTCCTCTGGTACAATTTGTGCCCATCACTCTTTGTCTTGTCCATACAGTGCCTTGTGAAGAGAAAGTTTCTGTTCCACTCTATGGCCTCTGTCTACTCTGTTCTACCAAAAAATTCCTGCATTACCATGGGTAAGTTATTTCTGTTAGTGTCTCATGCATAAATTGAGAAAGGGCAGCAGCATTTACCTAATTTTAGAAAGGTGAAATGTTCATATAGTATAGCCAAAAAAAAAAAAAAAAATTATATATATATATAAAACTGAAGTTGGAAATAATAGTTGTAAAAATAAGCATCTACACACACATATATGCACTCTGTACAGCTGAGTTTCTGGTGTGTATTTCTGTGAAGTCAGTCATGAAAAGAGGGAAAACTACATATTTATGTTGTAACTGAGATAATTTCTCATGCACAAGATGATAAAAGCTGGGCTTTTGCATTCACCAACATAGGTTGATGTGTTCTGTTACATTTGTTAGTTGACCTATCTGTCAATTGCTTAAAACACTCAGGGGGAGTTGAATCAAAATCCCCACCACTAGCATTGTATTTTACTCTACATTTAAACACACAATCATGCTCACACACCCATCAGTATATTTAGTTTTATCCAGGAGTAGTAAATATTTAATAGCAAAACTGACACATTATTTAGTGTTAAGAAACCGTTATTAAACTATTATACCATTGCTTTCCCATATGTAAAAAAGCCAAGCAAACAAAACTTCTCCTGGGCTGCAAATTACTTCAAGTGTATCATTAAACGCCTCTTCCCTTTGCGTTCTGACCTTTGACTTCACGTATTTGTTGCTTCAAGCTGTAGTTCTACATGACTACTTTCAACCACATTTCAGTTACAGCCACAGCATCACATCCTTCACTATGATTCACAGAAAGTGGTACCTCTATTTATGGAGCAAATGATGATTCCACTCGTTTAAGTTTGAGCAAAATCTGTTATTTCATTTCTAGTATAGAAGAAAAAATATTTTTGAAAGTCTGTTACCGTCTGTGAGAAGTAATTGCTTACATAGTGAAATGAATCAAGCATTCATATTTTCAAAACCACCAAACTAGTCCTAATAATAAGGACTATCAGACTATAAACACAAATAGGTGAAGCAAAACCATAACTTGAATAGTACTATTGCGAACTATAACCTTGCTGTTTTAGTTTAGTGATTCTTTATTAAATTGAATGTAATCAGTGAGGGCCTTAGTTTTTATAGCTTTTGGGTTTTATTTGCCAGTTAGATAAGTATATTTCCTGGCTATATAAATGCACATAGTACTGGCCCACCATTATGAAGTGCCACATTTACAAGTGTCTTTATAAATTAAACATCCCTAGAACCTAATTTAAGGCAAATCTGAAAAAATCCAAACTAAACCGCAACCATGTCCTAAGTCATGTCCAAATCTCTGCTTTAACAGCATTGCTTGTACTAAACCTTAACTAATACTGCCCAACATAAAAAGAGACTCCCACTAAAGTGTGAAACCAAATATTTCTGCTAATGCACTGAACACTCACCACAGAGGGTCACGAGATGGAGAAAATGTGTCACTCAATATCAGTAAATCCCTTCAAATCACACACAAGCCACAATACTTGTGGTTTTTTTCAGAGATGAACATAGCAGGAGCTACAGAGCCATAAACTAAAAGCTTCTTTTTCCCACTGCAGTTTGAACACACATGCCCACCAAACTTAGTAATGGTTTATGTTACAAGTTTTTCAAAAGAAACATTTCCAATTCCCCTAAACACCCCAAATCCAGCTTCACCATCCTTTTTACACTCTCAGGAGAAGTACAAGACAGAGTTTGCCCTTCTGCATGCAAAGGCCACGCTCTTTTTGACCCCACCTTTCAGGTATGGATCTGACTGCACAGTAATGTCAGGGTCACAGCTTCACACTCCAACGAGGGGCAAGATGTGGGTTTAGAGCTGCACACAGAAGAAAGTTTTACACATGCATGAGTGTGGATAGGTCTGCTCACCCTTCCTGACACCACCCTGCACTCTTTTTTGCCTTACCATCCACATGTCTCTGGCAGGACACACCTGCTCTCTCAAGACATCGAGTCTCCCAAGACACACAACTAATTTTGTTCTCCTTCCCCTCCAGTAACTGAGTTAGTGAATCACAACACAGCCCTGTCTCCTTCCTTCAGCTATGTCTTCCTTCACTGTTCTCTACCCCTATTCATGCACAGCACCTACTTTCTCTGAACTGAAAACAACTAAAACAACATGACTTGCATTCAGACTTGGAATACTGCTGAAAATTTTGCCAAGTGAATTTTCTCATTCTACTGAATCCCAGCCCATAATCCCCATTCATCTCCACTGATTCATTTCCACTGTCCTAAAAACCTAGTAATTAAGAAACTTTTATGGGGATTTTCTTTTGGAAGAGATGCAATTGTTATAAAAGCAAAATACAATTACATGAAATACTATTGTGAATCTTTTTCTCCATGATATTAACAAGAACTTCTTATGTGCTTTCTAAATATTATCATTCGTTTTTCTGGCCTCAACTTTTTCAATTACTTTACATGGCATAAAGATAAGAATTAGGTTTATAGCATTTTTAATGACCTGTAAAACAAAGAAATTGAGCCTGACTTGAATCTGGCTTCTTAAGGTGCTCCAACCACAGATTTAGTGAAAACACAACACAGCTTCCTCCTGTTCTAAGGAAATATATTTGCTCTCATTTGAATCTTATTCTGTATTTATGTACTTACGACCTTTACATTGTAAGCCATTCTGTCAAGACAAGAGGTCATATATAAAATATTTAAACTTTGCCATCTAACACCCAGAACAGATTGTGAATGTCAGCAGTGTAAAAATTAAGTCCCTCCACATCATCAATCTGTGCCAATCACTGGTTTGAAATTAATTTTTCACATTGTCTTCTGCAGAGTAAGGTTATTTAACCTTTATTTAACTGTTTATTTAACTGTTATTTAACTACAGTCTTAACTCCCTGCAGTTTTTTTCCCCCCCTTTGTAGTTTCTTCCCTCCTATGTTGCACTAACTCAGCTTTAAAACAACAATTTGAGAGCCCATCCAGTTGGTACTCCCTACTTTATTAGTGGCATCATGGACCGTTTTATATAAAATGAAACATGGTTCTTGAAAAACAGTAAATACTTTCATGTAAGTACAGATATCCATTATTTTAGATTACATAGATAAATGCACTTATCAGAAATAAAGTAAATTCAATAAAAAATAATTCCTTTACCTTTGAGAGCTCCATTCCAGGCCCACATTGTTTGCAGAGGACACAGTTTCCAGTCTGGTCCTTAAATTCTTGTTCTCTGCAGTCTCCAGTCTCACAAATTACCTTACTCAGCTAAAACACACAAACCAACAACAAAACCAAAAAAGGGTAAATTCATCAAGATAAATCTGAGAAATAAGCCCATGTTTTTATCTTAAAAATAACTTTCTGAATTATTAATTACCCTTAGTTCTACAGCAAGCCAGAGCCAAGTACACTGAGCAGACAATGTGTGCTATGCCAGATTCTGTCCATAAACTGAATACTCTGAACACCTGAGAGAGAGATGGCCACCTCTGAAGTGATGCAGTAGCACCTCCATAGCACTATATTCACCTATATTTTCTGTCCCAGGCCACTCTTTTGTCTGTGAAGAGGTTCACACAAGGTAAAATTTTGCAACTGTGTGTGAGGAGCAGCCAAAAATTGTATGACCAAGCTCAAGCTCAAATCAATAAGATGTGTAAGCAATTGTCTGCACGCAGCATCTGAAGAACTTTGGTGTTAGCAGTAATGTGTAAAACAAAAGACAGTTTCTGTGTTTGGTACATTGTTTTCAACATGGAGGAAAAATGTTAATCTTTAACTTACCAAATATGCTAGCAAAATGACAAACACCTTCAGTTTATCATCTCCTTGTAATCCTTTAGCATCCATTTCTTGTGGTTAAATCTCCCTAGAAAAAGATAAAAGAAACAAAGAGAAAATCATTATATTTACATTGTTTAAATTGCAGAAGTCACATATCCATTGTACTTCATGACACGTGGCATGTCAAAATCTGTCAATGCCATTAACATTTTCAGATGGATTCCTGGAAGCTGCTAAACAACAAACATATGCTTTAAAAATCATATGCCTTTTGAAAACAAGACAATAAACACAAAGTTTCTGTAATTTTGAATCTTAAGAAATGGCAATCAGTCTAGAGTAGAGAACCTCAACATTTATTAATCTAACATCCCTAACATATGTTTCTTGCTTGTTAAACTCTCAGCTAAGTACATGATCAACAGACAAAAATAAATTTCTTCAAATACGCCAGGTAGTTTTTAACATTTAAGAGTAGAGACTGAAAAATGAAAGGATGGAACCCAAAACAAAAGGAAAATAAGAGAAAAAAACATTGAATAGTTGCAAAATTCTTTTCAATATGGAACTACTGCAAGTACAATATGCTTTCAAAAATATACAACCAAAATTAACATAAACTATAATTAACACACAATTCCACATTTTACTGCATGAATACCCTAGCTAATGAATTCTAATCAATAAGAAGAATGTATACTTCAGTGTTACTATTGATATTTTAAAAGGCAAGCTGTATTTTGAAGTGCAAAAAGAGCAAAAGTCGACTAGAAAGAACAGAGCAGGTAAAGATGTGTCAGACTCCATGGAAAAGTCAAGATGACATTTTTATGGTTATTTATCACTTTGTGATGGTAATGGTGCATGGACCAACGACAATTACCAGATTAAATGCATGTCAACATGGGTGAAAAAGGAAGACATCGTCTCAAGGAATATGAATACATACAGATACAGTATTTGACATAAGTTTCTTTTTTAGGTCTGAGGGGGAAAAATTAAGGAAAATGGAAAAATCTCAGAAATAATTCAGGATGACCAAAACACAGCTTCATGTAAAAAGTACTGTAGAACAACTAGAGAAATGGAAAAGGATAGTCAACAAATTTTAAAAGTATTGAAATTATGAGAAGTCAACAATTCTAATGCTAAAAAAAATAGGTATGTACAAACAAAATAATTTCTAGTAATAGCAAAGAGCAAACAGTGGACAGAGACAGTAAAAACACTGTTAAGGGAACTCAGAAATTTCAAGAAACATTTACCTTCTGCTTTTTGAAACATACAAAATGAGCAAATACACACACCAGACATTACATCTTCTGGCCAAAAAGTAACTGAATATCTTCTAAGTAAAACCAGATTAGATAAGAGACAAACTGTGAGACTTTGCACATCAGTAACCTTGAAATAAGTATCAAGAAAGACTTAATTTTGATCCTGTTCAATTTGCTGTTCATTTCCTTTGGAATGCTACAGAAATTCAAGAGTAATATATGAAGAAATTAAAAAATAACTAAGAATCGTAATACAATAAACAACTCTGCATTACAGAAAAGCAGTCCTGTAAAACAAGCTTGACTTTACTTGATTAAGAGAAGACAAGACACTAAAGCAAAAAGTCTAAGAGTTAAATGAAATAAACTGATTAAATATTGATTCAAAGAATCATGCTGAAATTAATGGGATTTGGGAGAAAAATCTCCATTAACTTTTTGATTTCATGTAATACTGTTTAGTGGAAAAATAAATATTTCATGTGCTTTCTTAATTGCTATAGGAGCTAAAACTTTATGGAAATGTTCAAGGGAAATAAAGTCATAAATAAAATTGAATTTCTTAGATTTGAATGTCAAGTCATTACTCCAAGTCATATATATTCCTTAAAAATTAAAAAACCTGCTAAATCATAGTACAGTTCTAATGTAATTATGACCATCTATAGAATACTACCAAAACTTCAAAACCAAGATTCTTTCAAAAGTTAAAAGTAAATTTTATTTTAAGTTTCAAAACTACTTTTGTTTCTGAAAAGAGATGTGTAACATATCAAAAAGAAACTCAAGAGTGTAATAATTGTATACTTTTTGTCGAGTTTCACATAAAATTTTCCATACAAAAAAATACTGGTGAGCTGTACTTAGCCTAATGATCTAAAATACAGAGCTGTAACACAATCTAAGAAGTCTATTTTCTCTGTGCAAGTCACCTGAAGTGTGCAAAAAATAAAGAAAATTAAGAACAGCCCAATTAACTGCCCTGCAGACTAATTGTTGCAATTAGTTGCAACAGAAATATATTGGCTTAATGTAATTCAGGTATATTAACCCTACACCTTTTCTCCAATACACAATGAATTGAATTTTTAATACTGGAATAAAAATCAAATGCCAGTACAGAACAAAAAGCAATATCAAAAATTCTGCTGGTCATGCTGACAGGTTGTATTTCAGTTTTGAAATTGCCCTGTCTGTTATAAGATGATCTTCTTATGGCAAGTACCTGAAAGACTTTTAGAACACAAAAAGCACGTGGTAAACCATCCAGCGCCACAATATATTTTGTTTTCACTTAGGTGTGAAATTTGATTGCAGCTGTGAAATATTGTCCATCTAAAAGAAAATCTACTGCCTTTGTAACAGTCTCAGCAAGTCTAATCATCAGGAATTCCACAACCCAGAGTAAATTTTCAAAATCAAGTGTTTTATAAGGGACATCAAACTATCAAGCACTTCTCCAACTTATCCTACACTTAAATAAGCTTCAGTTTTTTGACTGATTGTTACAAGTTTCATGAGATTTTATGGCTTTAGGTCTAGGATATGAGGTATCTTCTATATGATATGTCTTCTATCATCAACAAAAATTCCAAAAGAAGGTTGCAAGTCTGTGGACCTTAAACTTCAGAGCACTTCAGCATCACCAAAACACATTTAAGTAATTTCAGCAGTGTATGAATACCTGTGGTACTCTATCATGCCATCACTGTGCCCATTGTCACCACTCCTACCAAAACAACATCAAACTTTATACAGACTAACATGTGAGGAAGAAATGACCCAGTGTACAAGAAATAACCATTGTTAAGAGAACAAATAAAATAAGATGTTTCTTTCATGACAACATTTTCATTAATATAATTGAAAGACACCTTAATCGTTAGGGCACACTAATAACTTATTGTATTTAATGCAAGTCCCAAAGGAGAGAGAACTCTCAGCTGCATGTTTTCCTGTTTCAATCTCCAGCTTGGTCAAAAGTCCTGTGTAAAAAGCAGAGACTGCAGCACTTAATAATAGGTTGCCATTGGGCAAGTTTCTTCCCTCTTTCATATCAAGTGGCATTATACTGATGTCTGTTGGACACCAGCCATTCACCTCATGCTTTCAAGTGAGAAGTTATTAGAAGATTTTGCCCTCTAAAACACGTGTGAGTAAACAGTGGTTCCATACCTTTAAAGACTATTTACTCTTGTCCAGATTCTGATATTTAAAATGCCAAGTTCAGTTATACTCAATTTTATTAGAAGAAAGAAACCTGTGGACAGAGTTTTTTGAGGTCACTAAATCATTCCAAATACATCTTATTAGGTTAACAGTAATATGCTTGCCTAAAATACTCAGGGAAAAGCAATCATTATTGGTAATGTACTGAACTCAGAATAGAGAACTTGCATTAGGAAATGTGGTTGCATACTTTTAAGGTCATTTGGGGCTCACTATGCATATGCATGAAGAGGGTAATATCAAAAATAAATTAGAAACATGGTGGAAGTAAGAACTTCCAGCCTTTTAGGATTCTAGAATCCATTGCCCTCTAAAATTTACTCTTACATTTACCAGCTTGCTTGAATAGTACTCATCATTTTATTTCAAAGTCCATGTCAGAAAAATATTTCTTTTTTTCTCTCAAAAAACTTAAAGCTCCACCCTGTAAGACACACCACCTCAAGAATCAAAGCAGCATGACTAAATTATGGCTCACTGGCAGGTTTCTCAGATACGGAGGCATCAAAACTTTGAAGTCAACATCACCCATCTTCTAAGGGAAACTTTAGAAATGGTGAAGAGTCCCAGCTTCTCATTCACTTAATCTGAAGTTGTGAATTCCCAGTTAATTCACCACCAGGTCTTAGAAACGTCCCATATTTGATTTGATATTTTTACTTGACAACCACTTTTCACATGCTCTATAACACTGGCAGAGTACTCTGAGAAGCTCTGGGTAAGAAAGAGGGATGGAAATATAATCGTCTTATCTTGCCAACAGAGGTCTCTGGTATCCAACAAACAGGGTCTCAGCTCCTTTCTAACCACCTACTTCCCACCCGCAGCTGTCAACTGCAGGCAATAAAACAAGGAGTGGCAGATGGCTTTAGCAGAGTCAGTGCCCCAGGGGCAAGAAACAAGAGAAGGGAAAGTGATTATGCTGCTGCAATGGCAAAGACAAAGAAAGGGAGCAAGTTAGGGACAAGAACTTCCACTACAGCACTGCACATTATTATTTCTGTCTCACAGGTCTAGAGCACCTTCCCTTCACACCCTGCCCACAACCCTTGTAGTCATCCCCTTTGTGAAGTAAATGAGGTCTTGTCTGACCACATTTGCTCCAACTTCTCTGAGAAACGTGGGAGGAAAAACTCCATACCGTCAGCTAAGGCACGTTCATCACATTAAAATAATAAAATTCATCGCACGTTGAAAAGATCTGTATTTTACGAACCTACCATACGTGAAATTGTATGACATTAAGCAGCTATGGAGTTACTCCTAATTTTGTACAGACAAAGGTAGCAGATCAAAGTTAGAACCTTGTTGGAACACTTAGATATATTTTAGGGGCTGAGGGAGATGAGAAGAAGACAGGGCCATAAGACACAGCCAGGAAATACTTGTGGTCCTTCTGAGCACCACACGCTTCAAGTTACATTAATTGAAGTACTTGTCTTTACAGGAATAATGGTGATAAAGCAGTTTATCATTTGTGTTCTTCAACATACCCAGCTTATCATTAACTAGACATTAGAGTAAAATATTGTAACAAAGGTGCAATGTGGCAACATTTTTCCTACACATAAACAAAGCGTTTTAGAGGATCAGAGCCTGTGATTCACACAAGAACTCCCACTCTCACCAAAGCTGATGAGCCTACTCATACAACATCAAAACTGAGGTAAGAAAAAATGTTGCTCCCTCTGTTTAATACATCTCACCCATCTCAAATTCTAGGAGGCACCGGTTTGCTTGATGAAAACTCAATGTCAAGATGCACTTGTACTTTGGTACTTAGATATGTGAATAAGTAATACACTGAGAATGCCAGTACCATAGTCATACTTCATTTACACCAAAATATACTAAAAGTTATTTTTCAAAGTAATTTTTAGGGATCATGAGTTATAAAGCATTGGGCTGGTTAATACACCTTGCAATGGTGCAATGCCAGTATGCTACGTTTATCCAGCCGGGCTTGAGCAGTTTTGAATGGCATGCAATGTCTTCAAAACCATAGGCATGAGTTTACTTTCGTTGATACCACTCTCTTTTATTAGAATTGGAAGTTGGGGAAAGTGAGAAAGAGACTTATAGCCTCCTTAACTGACATTTTAAGCATCTTACTAGTAAACTAATGAAGAAGCTTACTTCTAGGTCTAAAAGAAACAAACAAAAAACCCCAACAAACCAACCAACCAACCAAAAACAACAACAAAAACCAACCCAAAAACCCAACCTTTTCTCTTATGGCAACAAGCTTCCAGGTAACATACCTAAGTCACTTGCTTTACTTCACCTGATGGTGAAGGCGTGCTTGAAAGAGATTATGCAGCAGTTAAGAAACCTACCTACAGATTGAATCAATTTGCCACTTACTCATATGAAATCCTACTGCACCACTTCATAAACTTAGTAAAAGCATCCATCTCAAGTAGTCGTAAACATAAAGGTGTCAAATAAGTATTTAGACTTTTCACGAAAGGAATTTAAACAATCAAAACCTTTTCAATAAACCGAACTGTAACAGGGGCTTTTAAGCCTCTTACCGGCCCAAAGAATAAGTTAGGAGCTCCTATTCCTTCAACTCCAGCTCTAGAATTGTTTGAAGCAAACAGCAGCTTATTTATGCAGCAGACACGAGAAGCGCTGGTGAACATGAAAGCCCAGCTTTCAAGGGCTTTTTGTTCGCCGCGCTCCGGGGCGTGGAGCGGCCGCTCCAGGGCTGTCGGGACCTGCAGGACGCGCCCGCGGAGCCGCGCCGTGCCCGGCACCCGGGGGGCTCCGAGCGGCACGGCCGGAGCGCGGGGGGAGGGAGCGGGGAGGGAGCGGGGGAGGGCCCGGCTAGCCCGGGAGCTCGGTACCATCACTGCCCCGCCGCCCACCGCGGCCCCGGGGCGGGCAGCGCGGGTCGGTGCCAGGCGGGGCGGCGGTGCCCGGCCAGCCCGCGGTGTCCCTCCGGTGCCGGAGCAGCCGCTGCTCGCCCCGGGGCCACCGCGCTCCGCCCGCCCGGCTGTCGCTTGCACCCACCTGCCACGCCGCGGCTGCGGCCGCCCCGGCCGGCCCAGGAGCGCTCGCCCCGCACCGCCCCCGATCCCGATCCCGATCCCGCCTGCCCGGCCCCGTCACCGCGGCAACGCCGCCCGCCCCGCCCCGGGAGCGTCACCGAGCGCGGGCAGCCAATGCAGGGATGGATGGATGGATGGATGGATGGATGGATGGATGGATGGATGGATGGATGGATGGATGGATGGATGGATGGATGGATGGATGGATGGATGGATGGATGGATGGATGGATGGCACTGTGTGTCCGCGCTGCGAGGGTATGAGTGGGTGTGTGCCTCGTACCAGTGGTTCAAAGCGAGGGTGAATCACAAGTGAGGCGCTGGTGTCCCTTTTATTCCACCAGGAGGACAGGATAACAGGGCGCTCCCGTGCCCACTCTTGCCTCCAGACCCTGCCTAGCTTTGGGACTGCAGCCTTGCCATTGCTGATCCCCCTCAGAGGGAGCTCAGGCTTATGGTTGCTGGGCTGTTCTAAAGGGACTGGCCCTTGGCCTCTGCAGAATGAGTTTTTGTAACTCAAGAAAGCCCTTTCCACCTCTCTCACACAAAAATCATGACAGAGGCTTTCAGACAACAGACTGCAAATTCTCCTTTCTGCAAGCCCTCCTTCCCAAAGTACTTGAGTAGCTTTTTTTTCCTGCTAGCTCAGAGCCTGAAATACCCATTTTTGCAGGTAATAAGTTACCCAGCTGTAAGCACAGTGTAGATACCAAATGCAAATATCCATGAAGAAATGGAGAAATCCAGCCCTTCACAGATAGTAAAATTTTCGCCATTGCTAGGTTGGATGTTACTGCTACTTATTGTGACACAAATTAGGATCTGTTCTGAAGTTAATGACGCTCCAACATTGGTGAAACGAGTCTTGGAGACCTTGGTAAAACAACTGCTGCTGCAGGGATTTCAGGTCATTAGTTTCACTTCTAATGAAAAGGTTAATGATCCACTTACAGTCTAGACAACTGTACAGACACACAAGGAACAGGCTTAGGCTCTGAAAATATGAACAAATGCTTATACTGTGAGGCAAAGCATTTTCAAATAAACAGAATTTTTGGAGCTCCTCACAGACAAAATTTTGAAGACCACCAGCCACATGGGCGTCTCTGAAAATGAGGAGTGCTTATTGAAATCCAGCAAGTTGCATGCAAAGAGAGAAATGATTGCTGTGAAATTAGTTGTTTTCAATTATGAAACCCAAACAACTCAGAATGTACAGGGGTTTTCATGTAATCATCTTCTAAAGGGCCTTCAAAGAAGAGCTTTGCTTCAGGACCCTTGCCAGGAGGAGCTCTGCAAGAGGCTGGAATTTCAGTGAGGAATGGCATACTGCAGCGCAACAGCAGCGCATCTGTTGTGAATAGCAGCTGCTGCACAGCACTGAGCATTGTACACAGCCTCACTATTTGCAGACAATCTTTTGTATATTATCTGTTTTCTGAAGCCACCAGTGAAACTATTGTGTGAGTTTTTCTTAGTAGAATCATCATGTATGTTTCAGATACTTGTTTTAAAGTAGTATAGTTAGACAGAGGTATTAAAATATCTCAGAGTTCTTGAGGTGTTGACTAAACATTCAGGATTACCATATAAAAAAACATTAAGACTTTCATCAGAGAGTGGGTTACTATGCTAATGAACTCAGAGCAACGTGAAACTTAAAAGTTTGTAAGTCCTTGTTGTAGCATGCAAAATCTTTCCTCTGAATGTAAAATGGATGAATTAGTTCCATTCATCACTGAAAGATGTTGAAGATTGTAGTGTTCACTTTGTTTTAAATCATGATGCTTCTCAGGAAATTGAAGATTAGAACTAGTACAGAGATTCTCACTACAACAGAGAAAGCAAAAAAGAAATATTTGGAAAGCAGTTTCAGCTGACCCCTTTGATAAGACTAAGTTGCGTGACATATCTGATGTGGAAGCAGAAATTGTACAGCAATAGGAAGTTGTTATCTCCATATCTCAAATGCTAACACAGTTCCCCCAGTCAACTGTGAGATAGATCTACTCTTGTTATGACAGCTGTTGGAAACTGATGTCAGTACAACTGTGCAATGTCTTTTGATAATCTGAACTATTACAAACCTTAAAATATGTTTACGATGTTATCTAAGGCACACTGTTTGGAAATGGTTCCATTTATAATCAGAAATTGCTCAAGCTATTTTTATAAATAAATCATATACTTGTGAGTTTCCTAGTCAGATTTGCTTGAAAAAGCATTGTGAACTTTTTGTTTCTGAAGGCTTAAGCCTGAGGATTAATTAATGTTTATACAGCTCTTAGTAAAAGCAAAGTTACTAGTGCCAAGAATTATTACTATTTAATCTTTAAAAGTCAGATCAATGACAGGCTAAACTGTCAGAGCACTGCTATTTAAAACAACAAAAATGCTGAAAATCCTCTTCCCACCATGCTTGAATGTGTTCAAGTGCACTTTCATTTCAGCCTCACTTACATACAGACAAGCAAAGAGTTTTTCAGTTTAATTAAGTTGACGCCCATCTTTGTTTAAATATCTGGGGAGATTACCTAAAATCCTAGGGACTTTTTACAAAATGAAAAAAAACTTTGTTTCTTAAATGCATTTTCAGGGCCCAACTGTTGTAAATAATTATCTATGCAAATCCTACTCAACAGTGTAATCTATCTGATTAACCAGAGTTCCTTCTGTGTGCAACTTCACCCATTTGTGTGATAGGTCAGATCCTTGTAGTGATAGTTTCATTGTATTAGACTTGTAGAGCTATTTTGACTTCTGAGGAAAAGGACTCCTTGTGCTATTTTTAAAAATTTGCTTCCCTTGCTACTTTACACCAAGCAGAGGTAAGGTTTAGAAATAATTTTTCTCAGAAAATAAATGTACATATTGAAAAACAAGCAACAAGAAAGAGGGGACTGGAAAGGCAGAGAAACTCATGAGTGAAGCATAGAATTAATAAATAAAGCCATCTTTTCAGGGTTACAGGAACATGTTTTAGTACATCATTGTTACTTACGGAGAAATGCTAAAGTTTGCTTTGGCTTGGCCTTAAATTATATTCTTCCTTTACAGCTATGCACATATTATTCATACAGTGCTAATTACTTTCCTTATAATATAATTGACTTGTTAAGTAAGAATATGAATTAATTGGTGGCACAGAAAACAAAATGATACCAAGTCAGGCCTAGTTAATCTGTGTCTGGTGTATTATCTCTTGATATTCAGTAAATGGAAGTTTTATATACACAAATACAGTTTTAATTAGAAGAAACAAATTTTGCAGACTGACTAATGAAAGCTAACTACATTTATCTGTAAGTGTTGATAACTCGATCTTACTCAGATGTAAGCAGACTGTTAAAATTTGGGTTTGCATGTTGCACTATGGTGCATACTGAAATATGAACATCTTGAAGGTCCTGTGGCCTGGTAGACCTCTCAAAGAATAGTTTTCAAGTGATGTTTAACTTCTATAATTTATGCTGACTTTTAGTTGCAATTTGTTAATAAGCATATTTAAACATATTTATAAACACTTAAATTTAGACTTAAGAATATGTAAGTCAGTATTACTATCCACCATTAAGACTAGGTCTTCAAAGACCTCAGTGTCTGGAATGTTTGCAAGTCTGGTCCCAATTATGGGTTCTAAGTTCCTCTGAAAATCTAAATTATATTTAAATACTACAGAAGGAGTTTGAGTCTTATTTTAACAATCTGACTCCAGCTGCAGGCACAGAATACTCATGGGTTTGGCCCAAACTCACAAAAAGATCTGGCCCTTTAAAACTGCAAATGTGTGAATAATTCTTCAAAAGACTGCTCCCTTATAATGAATTTCTGGAATAGATGTCTTAAAATCTCTTCAACACAATACTTTTCATAAATATGAGTTTGAGGAACAGCATACAAAACACTGTGAATGGAAATTGCATCACTAAAATGCAGCAAAACTTATACAGAGTTCAACAAAACTAGCTGTTGGCTGTAGACAAACCTAAGATTTCTTTAATATATTTATTAAAATGTCTTAGGGGAAACTTCTATCATCAGGTTAAAAGATTACTTTTATTTCAAGATTTCATATGGTACAGCTGAACTATTATCTCTTCAATCTTAAAATAAAACCATTTCCTTTTGTGTATAAGGATGTTATGTTTATAAATGTAGTTCTAATAACTTCTGGAAGTGGAGACTTTTTTTCATCACAAGCATGGAACTATTAGGCTTAAAAGTGTTGTTTGAAGAAGACACAGTTTAATAAACACACTGAGAGCAAACAAAGTATTACAGTGTGTAGGAGATATGGTTGGTCTTTCCTTAGAAAATAAGTACTCCCCTTAATCATGTAATACATGTATTCAAATATAAATTTACAAGCCTATAGATGGTATGAATGAGCAGTGCAACCCAAAATTTTACATACCCCCAACTCATTGAAAAATACTGTGTTTGCTTCACTTTTCTATCTATTGATATCTGTTCTCAATATGCCCAAGAGCTGCAAACAAAATGCTGCATAAATTACAAACAATCTTTTGAACTTTGTACACACAGTGATGTGTAGTATTATTGGTTATGTGAACTTTATAATTTCTTAAAATCTTGCAACACAAAACTGAAAAGACCCCGAAATTCAGTACCTGTTATCTGATGAAGTTTTCCAGTGCCAGAGAGTTTCTGCAGCTTAATTTCACACCGCCGGAGCTTCTGTATTAAATGCTTTTACCTAAAAAAAAAAAAAAAAAAAAAAAAAAAAAAAAAAAAAAAAAAAGTATGTCGGCACAAGCCCAGACGAAACTCCAAATCCGGGAAAATAAAATTAACCATGCAGATCAAAGGCAGACGAGCACTGAGACCAAATGCCTGTAATCTGATCAGTGATCAGTTGCCGTACATCAAAGGCAGTGCTTTGGCGAGGAAAAAGAGCTCCTTTTCCAGCAGGTAGCTGCACTCCAATTCTGCCTTTCAGTGCTCTGCACTAGCTCTCTCCCCCCTTTCGCTCCTTGTGCTGGGAGAATGCACACGGTTCTGAAATGCTTGGGGTTGAGTGGCTGGATCTGTAGCTTTTGAGTTCCCAAGCTGTGTTGTGGATTGTGTGTTGGAAGCTTTCCCCAGTGCCAGCGGGTTCCGCTTTATCCCTTTCATCTCGCTGAGCTGCAGATCCCATGACATCATTCAATGCTGTGGGACTGGTTAGAGAGCTGTAATACAGCCTGTGGGGGAATGCAGCTAAAGAGCAGCAAGAGTTTGCATGATTTCTAATCAGGTTAGTCCATTGTAACAAACCCAAGGCTCACTTCAAAGTCTTCACTACATTTACGTTTCCTCCCGAGGAGGGAGAATAGTGTAGCTTATAAAGTTTCTTTAAAAGATGCCTTATAATTTTGTCTGCAAAAGGAAGTTACAATCTTCCATAAAGTTCTGAAAGTCAGACATGAAGGTCGGTTTGCTAGGCAGCTGGAAGACACAAGAGAAAACTGCTTTTGTTCATCTCTTTGTCGAGATTTGTAGCATAGAAAATGCTGTATTTTGCAGGCTGGCATTGGATTTTTGCACTGGCAAAACCAAGCACAATAGAGCATGCTCTTAGTCCCTGGCTCACGTCCTCCCTGCTGCTTACTGTGTGGGCTATTGCAAATCATTTTATTTGAGCCTGATTCATCTGTGGCTCATGATTCCTTTACGCAAATGAGCTGTGAAGCTGCCATAAGTAACTCACAGAAGTGTTTTTCAGCGCAAAGGCATTTTTTAGCTAGAGCAGTTTTGAAGTGGGAGGCTTTTGGGGTCATGAAAGTGTATGGACAGACATTCTCTGTGCTGCTGCAGGCCATGGTCCCCAGGATTGCTGAAGGGTCCCGTGTAGCCCTGGAGAGCAGGGGAATCCTCAAGGCTGCTGTGACTTTCTTGCAGTGCAGAGGAAAAGCAGAAGAAATGCACTACTGTATTTCATATTCTGAGATCTGAGGCTAAGCTAGTTTTTGGCACAGAGATAAATTCACCCCTCTGTACTTCAGCTGTTAACAAAACATACAACTATCGTGCAGGATGGATTTTAGGATGATCAGCCGTATTGAAGATGTCACTGAAGCTCCCATCCGAGCACACCCCATACTTTGAGCACACCACATGTGCAGATGAAAGCGATACGAGCCTGTCAACTGCTAGCGGCAGGCAAATATTTGCACACCGAGTAACCGAGAATTCATTTAAAAGGCAAAAGTAAAAAGAGACAATACGCTAAACCCAGTTGCCTTGAGCGTCGGAACAAAAGCAAACAATCGGCGGATAATGGGCACTGGATAGCCGAGCTGGGAGCGATGGAGTGCCCGGTGGTGATCCCTTGTTCTTCTCCCCGTGTGTGCGCTGCAGCCACCCCGCTCTACGCGCTCGCCCCCCGCTCCTCGCCTTGCGCATCCCGCATCCCGCATCCCGCATCCCGCACCCCGCATCCCGCACCCCGCATCTCGCATCCCGCTCCGGTTCCCGCTCCCGCTCCTGCTGCCCGGGGATGACGGTCCCGCCGCACTCGGTGGGATAGGGAGCCTTCTGCTGGCGGGATGGAGCACTGTGGGCAGCAGTGGGTCGGCAAGGAGCGCTCTGCTTCCGGGAGATGGCAAGGAACACTTCCACAAAGACTCGAGAACATCACAAAGGGTGCTGCAGAAAGTAATTTTATTCCTAGCTGGACGAAGTTTAAATATTGGTTTGAGTCACCTACCCAGGCAGGCCTTTGAGGGATGTTCTGGTAACTGAGAGGGAGAAGAGATGATGCACGTACAAAGGAGTATGGTGCAGGTCATGAATCTGACTTTCAGGTATACATTACTTGGGAAAAATGTGAACAAACTATAGATTTCTCTCTTTTTCTAATTTCCATTTCCATCTATTATAAATAAATAAAATTATCCAGGCTGCTTACTTCTCTTTCAACATTAATTTGTGCTCTTCTGACACACAGCCCTCTATCACCTGAAAGTTAAGACTCCATTTGTAGCTTTTGTGGTAAAACTGGAAATGCTTGTATTGAAATAAAATCTATGGGTGGACTGTGCAGAACTAAAACAGGTCCTTTCATTTCAATGGTGCTTTAAGAACAATGTTCTTTACAGAAGGCACCTCTTTTTCCTCTGGATTTTAAGTAAAAACAACTCCTGGTGGTTTATTACACGTCTTTGAACTTTCTTTCATACATATGAAAAAGTAAGGTTGATTATTGCCAATTTAACCTTCTGAAGCTTAAGCATTACATTTTACACTTTTTTACATTTATGACACTATTTTTCACTGTGGAGCATGTCAGCCTGAATGATCTGCTAATTCCTATTCTATGGTTCCTCAAAATTTGGCCAGATGTGTGTAATGCTAACAACAGTTTTCTCTGTAGTTCAGTATTTTTTCCAAAGCTGATAAAGATTTTTTTCTCCTTACATAAAATGAAGTTAATATTGTGATTTGTATAAAGCACAGAACAGACCTGAGTCAGAAACAGAACCTACCTAAGATGACACTTTACTTTTACACTTTTTGATCATCTGCTCATGCTTTCTCTTGAAGTCACTAACCTAGCAAGGCATTCAAGTACAAGTGGTCTGAAATCCTTTAGGTTCCTCTCTAGATACTTGATTCTAATCACTGAAATTTCTGGAGTATGAGCAGAGATCACTGAAGCTGAGGACCCAACTTTTACTCACTCTCTAAGTATCTAAAAAGATTTTCTGGGAGAAGCATTTTTGATTCCTGTGTGAAACCAGAGAGGTGTCTTCGAAGTCGTGCAGAGGGAGATGCTCTCTTCCCAATTAATTGCTTAAATTTTTCTAAATTTAGACAGAATCTTCCTTGAGAAACGTTTAGTGGGTTTATCCTTCTCTTTTTACTACATGAGGATCTCAGGCTCTTAGATTCCTCTTTAAGGATTTTTAGGGAAACAGAAAAAAGTGCCAATGCTTAACTGGATCAAAGCCATAAAAGATAGTCAGTTGATAGAAATGAAAACTTTCTGGAGGCGTTTCTTAAGTACAACTAAATCTTGGGAAAAATTATTTGTGGAAGAAACAATCAAACCAAACAAAGGGGTTTGTACCCCTGCTCCACTCTTAACATATCCAATGTTCAAGCTAAGCCTTACATACTTGTATCATATACATCAAATGATTTATCATATTGCTTTAGACACGTGTTGTCTGCACCTCTTTGCTGCACCTCTTCCCTTTGCTTTCCCTCAGTACATAGGTGCTCCAACAGACTTTCAGAGAGGCGGAATCATCACAGAAAAGGCAGTGCCAGTGCTGCAGCCCACTCACTGGCCATGCAGCCATTGTTTGTGCCAGCTGCAGCCTTTCTAAGTGTGGCATAAATGCTGGATATCCTATTATTAATATCACAGAGCAAACAACCGATTGTTGCAATTACAGGCTTTCATCATGCATATCTACTGTGGCTGCTGGTCCTGATGAAAAGTGGTGAGATGCTGATTTACAGAGGTGAAAGACCATTTCCAGAACCTTTTATGGCAGATCAGAGCTATCTCTGTAGTAATGCTTATCTATCCTGGTCCCAGTTGATGTCAGAAGTGCTGATCATTGCTCTCCTAAAGCATTTAGGGGGATATTGTTCTGTGAGGCAAGTCACTCCTGTGGTCAGGAGATGCTTTAGAATACCCAAATCCAAGCTCCTGCATTATCTGCATTGCCACCCCAATAAAAGCCAACATCCTGTTTCTGCTCTATCACATGGGTGTTGTTAGTCCAGGTGTTGCTGATACCCGCTCCCACTTCCTGCTTCAGCACTTGCAAGCTCCTTGAGAGTCATAATGCTTAAGAACTTCAGATACAGGACCTTTAGGCAGAAAAATCAAGATCCTTTGGCATTTCCTGAAAAACTGGCTCACTGTTATCACCTAGTGTGTCATCAGACTCACCCTAATCTGCAACACTCTGTACAGTCAATTGCAGTGCAACTTGCTCTAGTTAATACTAGCTTTGGACGTAGTTCTATTAGTTTTTTACTTTCAGGGAGAAAAATTCTGTCTGTCATTTATGTGTTCTGCAATAGCAGGTCTCTGACCTCGTGACTTGGGTGGAGAAAACAGCTTTGTTTTGCTTGTCTTTGGTCCTCATTTTTTATTGTAGTTTGCCTGTGGGTTTTCCCCCCGTGGGTCTTCATAGGAGACAGCATTGACTTGTTCCCTTATGAGTACCTTAAGATCTAAGCATAATGGAGATTTTTAGTTCTTGGCTCACCAGGTGGATCACTCTAAGAGAAGCCTCACGGGCATTGCCACATCTAGATAACGTGGTAGGTTGGGAATTTGGCTTTGAGGTTGTCCTCAAGGATAATGTAGATGCATGCTGTAGGAAGTAATAACTAATTTACCTGTGATTGGGAGTCAGAAATTGTGGTTTTATTCCTGGATCTATTACATGGCTATGACTTGAGGCAAGTTACTTTTTCTCAGTAGTAGATTCTCAGTTGTGTAAGTTTAAGGTAAAATGAAATCAAAGGAATAATGTCAGTTTATGCTCTGTGGCCATCCATCTCCCCTCAGTACATTTTCTTATCCCTTCGGAATAATGTAACAATAATTGTTTGTAATACCTTACCTGAAATAATGCAAAGCAATTCTTCATTAATTCCAAACCAAAATAATCTGGATCTGAAACGTCAAAAGTTTCTGTATTGAAAGTGTTCTTGAAGATTAATAAGAATAACAAGCATCCCTAGGGCAATAGCGTATTTCACTGAAGTTTCACAGCCCTTACCTGTCCTCACGCACATCCAAGAAATGAAGAAAGAAGCTTCTGTCGTGTCTTCCTTCTTCATTGTTTCATTAAATGAAAACACAAAGTTTCTTTCCTCTTCTACATTGAGTTTTTCACTTGTATTGAAATGGTTGGCTGTGATTTTCTGCCCGCTAGGATTGCTGAAGTTCTGCACCAACCTGCAAACTTTAATAACCTAGCACTCTTTCCAGAGGTGCTGGTGGAGCTGTGTCAGTGAATTGACTTTCCCAAGGCTGCTGAAGCTTGATTAGAAATATTGCTCATGCAGCTGAAATGGGAAATTCAATGATTTTATAATTTGTATTTCAGGAGCGAGTGGATATTTTTGAAGCACTGTATTCTCATCCTACTTTAAAGAAAAATTACGTACCTTGAAGCATACCCTTTTCTTCAAAGCACTTTATTATCCAACCTTTACTCTTAAAGCATACTGAGGTTTCACCCATGAGCTGTCATGGTTTGCAGAAAACAATTTAAACCCCAAAAAATCTCCAAATCCAATTCTAAATGTTCAATAGAAGATGCAATTAAATCAGGCTAAGTGGAAAGAAAGGGAATGCAGAAACAAATCTGAGATGTGCAAATCAGTGATCCGAAGCAGAGATCATAGATGGCCGCCTGCCTAGTTGTTATCAAAACATAGAGTATCAGAAGCATTCCCTTAAGGAAACTCTAGCAAAATATCTGGGTTCGCTCGCCGCAGCCCCGCTCCCGCCGCGGTGCCGGTCAGGCACGGAGAGCACACCCCGCTCCCGCTGCGGCGCCGGTCGGGCACAGAGAGAGCGGCCCGCTCCTGCCGCTGCGCTGGCCAGGCACGGAGAGCACACCCCGCTCCTGGCGCAGCGGGCGAGTATGGAGCACGCCCCGCTCCCGGTGGCGGGTGCCTGGCCCCGGCGCGGCGGCGGCAGGCGAGCACAGAGTGCCCCCTGCTCCCGGCGCCGCGGCGGAGAGCGGGGGCGGAGCCCCCCGCCTCCTCCCCGAGCTGTGGGGATGTCAGCACAGAGCCCCCTGCCTCTTCCCCGCCTGAAGTAGGGAACTCCCCTGCCTCCCTCCCTCCCTCCCCCAACGCTGCCGGCGCTGAGCTGGCCCCACCCGACGCACAACACAGTATCCAATTTGTAACAATCACAAAATCCTGGGTTTTACTGGCAGGCACTCGGCTCGGCACCCTGGCTGGCACTTCTTTCTAAAAGATCATGAAGTGAGTTGTGGCTAAAAAGAATGTTCTTATTTTAGCCAAAATGTTGTTTATAAATACATGTGTCTCATCATAGAGACACTGCAATCACATCACCACACTTCTATCTTCAAGCATTTGTTCACTTTTGCCCTTTATTCTTCTTCTGAACTTCACAGTTCAGAATTTTCCCCATTTAAATAAAATACTCTCAGTCTATTTCACAGATTTTGTAATACTCCCTTCCCTTATTTCTTAAGCAGAACTGGCCCTCTCTCCCAATCTTTATTTTCCCCACAATTAATCAAGAACAAAGTGAGAACAAGTTTAATGGCTTTGGTTAGTGTTTTATTTGAATTTTTTTGGTCAGTTCTTTACTTGAAATTGTTTTCTAAAACACTCTTTTATACCAGAGCTTTGATTCAGTACCTGTTTAAGTAAAGCATGAACCTGTAGGAATGCAGTATTCAAAATGCTAAAATAATAGTTGTAGTTTCCTGTGAATTATATTAGCACAGACCTTAACAATATAATTCTAGTTTTCCTTGTTTGTCATTACTTTGGCATCTGGGAATTCAGTTTAGTAGTTCAAATGAAAAATCATGGACTGCCTATATCAAATCCTATATTCCAAAGTACAATAAATTCACGAATACAAGCCGCACTGAGTATAAGCCGCATCTATGGGTGTTGGCAAATATTTCGTTCTTTGTCCATAAATAAGCTGCACCTGAATATAAGCCGCTCTGTCGTTCGCAGCGACGACCCGCATGCAACAAAGTTGCCAAATAGTAACAGAACCGCGGCATGGCAGGGGGTTTACTGGCTCAACTAAGCCTGTGCAGGCTCGGCCCGCTAGGGGTTGCTGACAGGGCCAGGTGGCTCAGCTCGGTGGTGCCGCTCGGGGCTGGCCACCGCCTCTGGGTTCGCTCGCCCCGGCCTCGCTCCCGCCGCGGTGCCGGCCGGGCACGGAGAGCACACCCCGCACCCGCCGCGGCCCCGGCTGGGCATGGAGAGAGCAGACCGCTCCCGCCGCATTTCCGGTTTGAGAGCAAAATCTAAGTCAAAATGGTGCGGCTTGTATTCGTGAAATTACTGTACACATACTGCAAGCAAAAATCCAAGTTTCTCTGCTGAGTAATTCAAGTTCTTTATGTAATGACTGCAAACTGTAGACACTTACTCCCTCTGCAGTCAAGAGCCTAAACTTAGTCGTTCAAAAGCTTATAGTCAGAAGTCAAAAGGGGGAGAGACTTGAGATTTCTTTAATTCCATCTATATATCCATACAGCAAAGAGCTTATATGCCCATATCTTTAAGTAGGAGACAGTCAATAGGATATAAATAATCTAATCCCTAAGCAATTGTCTGCAGTCCCAGTTGCAATACAACTTTTTTTCACTTATTCTGCTTTGAAAAAGTTGAGAGATTAGCTCTTTTTCTTTTTTTTCCCCCGCTTCCTGGTTATAGATGATAAACTACACCTTTCCTGTGTGAAACATTCACAGCTTTGTCCTACTGTCCTTAAGAAATCTTCCATATTAGTGACAGCCATAAAAATACCAAATGAAAATATAAACAAAAATAGGAAAAATATAAACAAAAAAGCAGAGGTTATATAAGAGATCAGGCTTGGCTGATCAAAGCAAATATTCTTCTTCTGACATGCATCTGGTTTTAGTCTGGAGCTCTGTATCTACTTTAACATGCATTTCCTAGCTCATGATTTGAAATGTTTCAGTATATTTTCCCTAGATACATTTTTGCACTCTTCCTCACCTTAAATCTCTTTGTGCTCTTCTAAAAATCAATGAGCTATGAAAAAAATAGTTGAAAACAATGGAAAAAACAAGAGACTATAAAGACTAAGTGAAGATGACTCAAGAAAAGGAGTCATAAGTTCTAATAATATCTTCAAAGTCGTATTATAAGTGAGGACAGGGTAGCTTTTTTTAGATTCCTTACTGAATTTCCACAGAAAAGTAATTTATTGGAAGCCCATTTATTCTGTGGAACATGTCCTTGCATGATGAAGTGTTTTATTTCTTGATTTATTTCTGAGTGACGTACTTGCTCTCTCTCAAAAACATTGAGCTGTAGAAATGTGGATCCATTATTTATGTGATATATCCCATCGTCTGACCTAGTCTATGCATTTGTTTCTAAACACAGATTTTATCAAGGAATGAACTGAACTTCATAACATGGTCAAAACCATCAGTAACATGATAATGTCCCCATTTTTCTGCAACTTAACATCATGCTGGATGAAGCAATTCTTTCTTTTGTTTATTCTGGACCTCGTGACTTGTTTTATTTTATACCCACAAATTATCATACTGAAATAAACAGGGGAAATTTCTTCCATACCAACACTTGTGATTTTGTTTGAAGTTTTAGTAGTAATAACCAGCTATTGAAGGGGGCATGATCTATGAGGCTTCCTATGTGTTCCCTAAAATCACAGCAAATGTCTAGACTAAGCCCTCTGCCCTGTTGGACTCCTTTTGTAAGCAGGAACTGGGTGAAGATGCAGCCTACAAGAAGCTGCAGAGTGGGAATAGATCTATAGGGTAATTCAGGATTATATACTGATGTCACCATCATCAACAGCAAGTGTTTTCAGAAATTTTAGGTGCTCCTGCTATGTCAGTGTAACAGTTTGCAACCATCACAACACAGATCTATTCTGTTCCTTGTGAACCTGCAGCATCTGGCCCTACACTGCCCCTGCCTTTCTCCTGCAAACCAGAACAGATGCTACTTGCAGAGGGTCTCTTCTCTAGTAGAAGAAGGATCAGAGCCTTGAAACTGTCTGTGTTTTCACATCCTGTTCTCTTGTCTTTTGAAACACCTGCTTCTTCTCAGAGCAGACTGGAGTATTCAGTAGGGAATCTGTATGTCCTAAAAGAGGAAGAGGATGACAAAATGGGTCTTGTGAGACAGGAGAGGTGAACACAGAGGACACCTCAGGCTCTGAGAACCAGTCTGCAGTGGCACTGACTGTCAGAAATAATTTCCAGTCATAGTCAATCAAAAAATACCAGGTTAGAAGGGACCTCAAGGATCATGTGGTCCAACCTTTCTTTGCAAAAGCATGACACGGAATCCTGTTCAGCCAAAT
The DNA here is from genome assembly GCF_009819885.2 of Catharus ustulatus. Taxonomy (NCBI): domain Eukaryota; kingdom Metazoa; phylum Chordata; class Aves; order Passeriformes; family Turdidae; genus Catharus; species Catharus ustulatus. Next base: position 49,252,953 of record NC_046222.1, on the reverse strand, counting down.
CATGAAATTGTCCAATGCTGGGTGATCCACCACTTCCCTGGAGCTATTATTCCAGTGATTCATTTTCCTCATTGTGAAAACGTTCTTCTTGTGTCCAATCAGAATCTCCCCAGGAGTAACTTGTGCCCATTACCTCTTATCTTTTCCATTTGACTCCTTGTAAAAAAGCAGTCTCCATTTTCTTTGTAGCTACGCTTTAAATACTGGAACATGATGATAAGGTCTCCCCTAAGCCTTCTTTACTCAAGGCTGAACAAGCCCTGTTCTCTCAGTCTTTCCTCAAATGGCAGGTTTCCCAGTCCTTTGATCATCTTTGTGGCCCTTCTCCAACCTGTTCACGTCTCTTTTTTGTGTAGTGGGGATGAAAACAGAGTGCAGTGTTTTAGAAGAAGATGTCCTGTATCCTCCACGGTACAAAAGTGACAGCTCTGGAATGGCACTGACTGTTTCTGTGAAAGATTGTAGCAAGACTAAAACACTTATGACTTCATGATACTTATTTGGTACTGGTATCAGTGAAAAGTTCACAAAGTATCACTCATCACTACTGCAGGAAAAACATGTCTGAAAGGATTTCTGAGAACATCTTGCTCTTATTTCTTGATCTTTGATGATCTTGGCTGTATTTGCTTACTTAAAGTGAATAAAACTTGTCATTTCATCAGCTTCTGTATGTCTGTCCCCAGTATACTATTTGTTCAGATAAGGAAAAATAAATCATTCAAATCAGCTGTAAGCATTGTTCTGTACAGCTGTGCTGCACTCACATTCTGGTAAACTGCAGCTACACTGACTTCTCCAGCCTTGGTTAGTCACTGGGCTACAAAGGTATCTTTTGTGCCAAGCAAAATTGTGCCAGTATTCAAATTTCTTTACAGAGAGTCTAAATGGAAGAACCTGTTTGCTCTTCCCTTTCACATGCTGGAAAGTGTTTGCAACATGCCAACAACTTAAATTCAATAAAACCCATAAGGCAATGCCCAGTCTTACTTCACTCTATGACCTGAGGTACAGCCATAGCCAAAGAGCAACACTTTCTTGCAGTGTGTCCTTCCATAGGAGGCAGAAGGGCCATCAATATCAAGAGCTTTGGCTTACCCTCTGGAGGATTCAGTGAGGGGCTGGTGGGAGAAAATGCAGATTTGCCTACAAACTTGGCATTATATCGACTCCAGGTGCTGATTTTAATAGCTGTGTCATCTTCTGAGTTAAACAGTGATCAGAAGCAGGTTGGCTGATACTACATTGTCAGGCTACGTGCAGGCTGCCATTCAGTTCTGTCATGCTGAACAGCAAGCTCTTCTGTCAATTGTTACCTGGAGATACTCTGGTTGGAGAAAGAAAATTTGTGTTGCTGGGCATTTGTGAGGCAATTATTCCTGTTATTTATCCAAGCTGCATGAGCAGTGTTGATGAACAAGCACCTTACTGGGACAGGGGAACAGCTAGAACAACCCATTTTACATGTGTGCTCTTCATTTCACTTCCTATCTCTACTGGGCATATATACATAAATAATTCAAAAATAAAGAAAAAGTATTATTTCATTTTATACCTCTTCATTGGCTGCAGAAAAAAGAATGAACAAACACTGGTAAGGAGGCAATGATGGGACATCCAATATCTCTGAGACTCAAATATCTAAGGGACAACAGGGGATCTTACTACCTCCCAATGAATGTACAGGACAACTGCTCATTGTTCATTCAGAGAGCCCAACCTGCTTCTAGTGCCCTGCATCACAAAGCTGTACACTGTACCTGGAGGAAGATATAATTACCTAAAGACTTGGTGCTTGATGGTGTTAGAAAACAAGAGGCTTTTGTTCTGTAAACCTGTCTGAATAGTGAAGTGCCCAGTACTGTTCATGCCATTTCTGCTGCCAGGAAAAAACTTCAGCCAGCAGTGGGTTCAGGATATACTTGATGACAGGTGTGGTTTCAGGAGCCCTCAGAACAGCACTGCTATCCGGATGTATCATATACGAGTCATTTGAGGCACTGTTGTGTGATTTCAAATGCACTTATTTCCTAGACTCATTATGTTGATAGGAGTGTGTAGACACAGGTCAAATCCCATTACATAGAGAGTTCAGCTTCATGAAAGTTTTCTTTTCCTGATGATGGCCCACACATCACTTCAAGAATGAATGCCAGTGGAAGATGCTAAATCACTGGAAAAGATCTCTAACACAGAGAAAGCCAGTGGGCAGAGTGGCAGGTGAACACAGATGAAAATGTGTTATAATTTGCATGAACACGATAATCAGCAATTAAGAGGTTTGCTGCAGTATTTATGAAAATGCATAGAGATTTACAGATTAGTGCTATATTTTCATGCAAGACTTAGAACAGAGCAACTTTGAAAAGTATGGGACCTTGCATAATGTTGCAATAACTCCAAGACAGAATTACAAATAGCAAGTGCTATAATAAAGACCCTATCTTTTGCAACAGAAAATGAAAGGTTCTGATGTAAGAACCTTTTATGATCCTTAGTGCCGTAAATATGTTTGTGTATGTTATTGGCACTATGATTTACTACAACATTTTAACACTGTTAAAAGCTTATCTTTCAGCCAGCTATGGGAAAGTGACTTAATTGCCAGCAGTTTGGGGCTGTACCAACACGCTGTGTAGATTAGCTCTGCACATCTGCTCTTCCTTCAGCCCTGCTGGTTCAGCCTGGCCAAAGCTCACTGTTGCCTGGCTCAGACCACACAAAGGTTTTGTGGGGGTGTTGACTCTGTTGTTGAAAAAGAGCTTACCTGCATATCTGTTCAGCAGAAAGCCCTTCCGTCCCAAGCCACAGCCTGTGCAGGCTCCCTGGGGCATGGACAGATGCTGCCCTGGGGCGCTGGTCACTGAGGTCTGGCTGCCTTTGGCTGGGCTGTCTGGTGGGACAGTGATCCACTCTGAGCCAGGGAGCAGATGCTGCCTGCCATCCTGTGGGAAAGGCAGCGTGCAGCACGTGGTGTGCTGCTTGATTCATTCTGCCTGGGATGTAGGGAGCAGCATGTCACACCACTTCAAAACGGACAGAATCAATAATCATATTATTTACTGGATTTTTAATCTTTTGGAAATCGCATTAATGCTAAATATGTATTGGCATTTTGATATCCACAGCTTTCATGTCCCTCTTCCTCAGCACACACACTTAGAAAACAGAAATGCATGTTAGAAGACTGTATAGAAGGAGGAGAATGTAAGCTTTACATTTTGGAAGCTGGTAATCTCTCTGGTTTAAAAGGCTTTGATAGCTACCTTTTAATTAAGGATATGCCAACAGTAGTTTTCATTCCTGTTTCACAAGAAATGTAGTTCTGTTCAAAGCTGTATTTTAGTGTCATGATATGGTTGCCCCAAATACTTCTTAGAGCTAGGCTCTTCATCTTCATGCTGAAACCATACAGAAACTTCTGCTGAAATAGAAGGTACTGTGGATATGATTCACGTTTGTCTGTCGTTATGTCCATTTCACCTTCCTCTTTTGTGAATAGTATTTTGTATTTCCAATAAGTGATTTAACTTAAGCACTACCATCCTCAGAAGCTCACAGTTAAACTCTAAATCTTATTTACTTCCCTTTAATTATAAAAATACATCAGGTTAGTTTGTAATTAAAGATAATGATAACGTTGTTTGATACCTCGTGGGAAAGAAGTTTAAATATTTCATGACCAAGGAGTTCTAGAAAGGATGGCAGCAAAATTAGCCAAAGGTTCTTTTTTCACCTCTCTCCTCTGGTATGAAGAACAAAGATAATAACTCCTAGGAAATTTGGTATGTGAGCAAAATGAAGTAAGTTGGTAAAAGTTGAAGACTCACTGGATACAAGGGAAGAGAGGTAGCACCGAAAACCACACAGATCTTGAGACCCACCTCCAAGAGGTCACCACACCATTCCAAGATAACTGCTTGTGTTCTTCCAATGGAGACAGCAGGACCAGCGCATCAGGGGCTTCTGTACAGAAGCACAGAATCATAGAACATCATGAGTTGGAAGGACCCACAGGGATCATTGAGTCCAACTCCTGGCCCTGCACAGGACAGCTCAAGAGCAGCACCATGTGCCTGAGAACATTGTGCAATCACTTCTTGAGCTCTGGCAGGCTGTGCTGTGACCATTTCCCCGGGGAGCTGTTCCAGTGCCCAAACACCCCCTGGGTAAAGAACCTTTTCTAATATCCAACCTAAACCTCTCCTGACACAGTTTCTTGCACTTAATTTAAGCTATGCATAAAAAGGGGTTATCAAAATGCTAGACTTGGCACAAAAGTGGCAGAGACTTTGTTTTAGATCCCCCTTGAAGGACTCTTCTTTCAAAGAAGTGGAACAGACAATGGGAGCTCCCTGTTTTGCTGAGCCACCAGGGCAATGTACACCAAAAGCACTTTGTCAACACTCTTAAGCAGAATGGGGGTGGTGGTGAATGACATCTTTGCAATCTCATGATTAAAAACAATATATATTATAAACAAATGTGTATGTGAAATTATTTTGTGTTTTGTCAAGGCTGAATATTTATTGAAAAGATTGTTTTACATCTGATATTCAAGCATAATGAAATTTTCCTTCATCTATGCTAATTGAGTCTTTATCAAAAGGAAGAAATAGTGAGAGTCAGGGCCACTCTTTCACAACTAGGTATCACTACTTGAAAATTCAATATATTCTACTACCATATAAATTAAAAAATTACCTTGGTCGTTCCTGTTGTTTCAAACTATGAATGTTTGGCAATGTACTTACCTGATGTACCTTTGGAGGTTTTAAATTCCTGCCCATAAAACACTTTATGGGGGATGACTTTCCTTCCCTACCTAGCTAGAGGAGGATAAATCTGAACTAGCATTTTTAAATTTGCTGCTATTTCATCTCTTTCATGCTTCATATGTGTATATATTAGTGATATTCTCCCGTGGGAGTTAATCCATCTCTAAGGAGTTCTTTTTTCATGTGAAGTATGCTGATATATGTAGGAGTCAACACAAGAATGAAAGAAAAGAAAGTCCTTAACTCAGCTGTAAAGAATGGACTTAAAGAATGAGTTAAATGTCGCTTGCTGAACTTGTGGGATGGACTGAAGACTGAATAACTCTCATTGAGTTTGGAAGACTTGATAGTTTATTTTGTAAAAAAATTGTAAAATATGCTTTGTGAGACATTGAGAATCTTTAAAAACTGTGTTACAGTAATGTTTTGTCTACAGCTATTTTAGAAGGCAATGAAGTTTACAGCTGAGATTGCATTTAAATTCATATTTGTAATATTGTCTGGCTTGATTTTTAAACATTTATGACAGATGTGCCTTTGTGAATGCTTTCAGGCAGGGGAAGTGGGGCTATTAGTCATAATTCCCTACATTCTTTAAGTTTGTTTAATGCAAGTAATAAAAAAGTACAATTGCATGCTAGAGGGATTAGAGAGGTCAAAGAGACTTAAATAACACTTTCTCTGAAAAGACCAAGGCCTCTCCCTTGATGTGGGTTTGCCACAGCAGAATCAGCTAGAAGGATTTTGGATATTCCTGTGAGACCACACCATTGCTCTGCCCGTCCTCAGAACAGGCAGACTTCACCCTAAGCAGTGACAAGTAAGTTACTACTACTATAGGCAGTGGCAACCCCTTTTGTAAAAGTCCTTTTACAAAATAAAAGGGTCTTTAATAACAGAACATGTGAGGTTATCCACACGTTGCCACTGGGAGGTGTGATGACAGTATGTGTGGGCATGGTGAGGTGACTGTCATTCAGCTGACAGACTTTGATGTCTGTGCTGGCTTTGGGTGGTGCTGTCAGTCAATGGTGTCTCGCTGAGGTCTGAAACAAAAACCCATCTCTTCCCTTTCCGGAAGCTGCAAAGAGCCTTATGTGTATCTCAGGGAACTGCTGCAATGGACAGAAGTGCCTTGAAATATCAGAAGCATGCAGCTCACAAGGGCTTTCCATACCTGCCCACCTGAAGGATTTCAGCCCATGGACAGGAACTGCTGCGAGCAGACCTGAAGAGGCTGGGACTGGCTTTAATTGTCACAACGTCTCCTGTGTAAAGTACCAGTATTTCTATTTAATGCTTGTGGCATTTCCTCCAAATAATTCCAAATATATTGGTAACTGTTACTGGTAACTGTTATGAATACTTGGTAATTGTCAATCACATTTCATGGTGATGCTGCCGCAGTTGATGTAGCAGTGGCCACTACAGTATCTGTAATGGGTTAAATCCATTTGAAGCCAGGAGCTTGAACTTTTCATCTTGTTATACCAACACTTGAAACAGAATAATTTTCCCTGTATATGCTGCTAGGTTATAGCATAATTACACACTTTGACTTAGATGATTTTGTTCTGTTGAAGTTTGTATTTAGAACAGGAATAAGCAGCTACCACAGCTTGGCTGAGACACAGCAGCTTCTCTCCTTGCTCAGCCCCTAGTGCAATGAGATTCTTCTTTCAGGGTAAATAGAAGAGAAAAATAAACTTTTTTGAGTTGATTGTCTGAAAGAATCAGAAACATCTTACAGATGTTTGTCAGTATGAGGAGGATGTCTGTTCTGATGACCACTACAATAGAAATACTGAAGAAACTCTAAAATAAGCAGCAGAAAGTCAGAAAACAATAAAGGCTACTGTGGTCCAGCACTGAAGAAAAAGATGTTGTAAAAAAACTTTTGGGTTAAGGGCTAACTGGTGCAGAATTTGCAGCTCTTCTTCGCATTGCTTGAAATATGCTATGCCAGGGAACTGAGACATTGCCTGATTTTTGTGTCAACGAAATACTCAGTTCCACTTAATAAATCTTTTAGCCCACAGAAATGTACAACTGTCAAAACTAGCTAGTAGGTATGGAAATATGTAAAAATTTTATGTTGATACTAATATGAAATATGTTCCTTTGTTGATATCTGGAAAATGTTTTGGCAAAGATTTTGGTATTTTTTACAAATAGCATAGAAGGTGGAGATGTTAAGAAGTATAGGAAGTTATATAAAGGATAATTAGAGCCTGAGCCAGCAGGGCAGGGCAGGGGTGCGGCAGAGCCCGGGCCAGCAGGGCGGGGGAGCCCGGGAGAACTGGGGCTAGCAGTGCAGGGGAGCATGGCAGAAGCAGGAAGGCCGGCGGGTGGGGCTGCCTGGCAGCGGGGGAAGCCCAGCAGAATCGGGGCCAGCAGCGTGGGGGAGCCCGGCGGTGCGGGGGCCTGCAGTGCCGGCCAGGGCGAGGAAACGCGGCGGCAGTGCAGACGGGAGGGGGCGGCCGGCGAGCCTGGCAGCGGCGGCAGCGGCTGGCCCGCCGGCAGGGCGAGTACGTGAACGCAGCGGCGAGGTGGCCGGCATGCCTGCCAGCGGCGGCAGTGGCTGGCCTGCCGGCAGGGCGAGTACGTAAACGCAGCGGCGGGGCGGTGCTGATGGGAGAGGGGGGCCAGTGAGCCCGGCGGCGGCTGCAGCACCACCCGGCCGGCCCCGTCAGCAACCATGAGCGGGCCGAGCCTGCCTGGCCCCGCATTTCAAAAAATAGTTCCTAAATTTGCCCTACTGTCCTTTTTGACCTTTTTACTTGAAAATTCCATTACTTGCAAAAATAAATAAAAGTTTTGTTTGATTTTGCTGGAGGTCTTATTTCTTCCATATTTCCTACAAATCACACTGTGAGGTCTCCCACAGTCCTCACAGTGATAGAACTGCTGAGTTTTCTTCAGAATTCCTTCCTCTGACTTCTCACTATTCAGGGAGTGTAAACGAGGATAACCAGAGCAAGCCCAAATCCGACTTTAGTAATCCTTTCTCATTGAATTACTCTTCATATGCCCTGATGTTAAACAAAGTCCTACCAAGGTGGCATAGCCCAAAGCCTCAAAAGATGCTTCAAAAGAAGATGCGAATTCACATAACAGATCTTAGTGGAAAAAGTCCCAGCACATAAAATCTTCACAAAAAATTCCTGAAAGCCACAAGTTGACTTGTGCTTGACATCCTAACAGTTTCATAGTCCATACATAAAGAAGTGGGTTCTGATAAGGTAGAATCTCTACATATTTTCATTAAATGCAGGGATTATGTCTGGGGCTTCTATTGTACAAATGTGCTTGCCCAAGCAAAAGATACAGTATGCTGTAAATTCTGAATTAATTGTGATTCCTGCATGCAATTCAGTATTTCCTTTTTCTTTCTCCAGAAAACTTATTAAAATTATTTAAAAAGCATTAAATTCTTATTTGGTTCATAAGCTTCTCTTCCTGCATGAGGGACATAGACTGACAACAAAACAAAATGAAAACACTTCTGTCTATGACATAGGTGACAAAATGTTATCACTGAACAAGCAACACAGATGTTGGAAAATAAAATATGTAAGTGTTTAAAATTTAGTTACTTAGGACATTTGAAAGTATTTAAGTTACAAAAGGTGGAAATTTTTTTTTTCTTGAAGTAAATAGAACTATTCACTTTACTAGAAAGAAATTTTTAATTTATCTGCTTTAAATTGAAGACTTCCTAATGTAAATTTTGACTTCAAAGCATCACGTGTACAGTATACTGAAGCACGTTTTCACATGTTTCCCAGTAAGCAGATGCTCCTTTCAGTAGGAGGGCAAGATAGAAGATACCATGAGCAGAATTAGAGGACTCTTCAATTAGTATGAAAAATCAGCCCTGTTCCCATATTTTAACTCTAGTACTTCCTGATGGATTTCAAAGCCTGTCTCATTCTGCCCACCCATAGAGTAACTTGAGCTCTTACTAGTTAGAATTTCTGAATATTACAATTGGTTAGTGTGATTTATGTTCTCTAAGTGTTGCTGTCTCTTAGCTGTCATTTGTCTGGCAGGAATCTGTAGCCACCTGCCATGGAGTAAAAACAGTGATCTATGTTTTTATGCTGTGCAGCCTTATCTAAACTGAAGATGTGTCATGGTTCTATGCCTTATCACTATATTTCTATTTAGTATTCCATGTCTCGTGCCAAAATAATTTCCTGAAACTTGTGTCTATCTTGATACAGACAACTGTAGTTCTCTCTTTTACATGTAGCCTCCTTCTTTTGCATATGTAATTTTGTAGGAGGTGGAAGTGTGTATAATCTGATGTAGTTGTTCCATGCATACACCCACCTTATTTTATATGCAGATGCCCTAAGCTCAGAAGTTTTAAACAGGTTTTTCTGGGTTATCAAAATGCCCCGGGATTCCCCTTCCCGTGGTAAAACCTATGTGATATACTCTTGGTTAGGAAATGTGTGTGAAAATCTCCTAAAGGTCTTTCAAGGGAAATAATACTTTGTTTGCCATTCTTTAAGCCCAGAGCCCTCTCAGTCTGGGCAGATATCCCGTATCCTCCTTGGTTCATTGAGAGTCATGACAGCCCCTACCACTTGTGTTTATTCCAGGGTCCAGCCGAGTGCTCATCCTAAGGTGACTGCAGAAATGTATGGCTAACTCAAGGGTGAGAAGCAGTTTGAATGAACAGCATGGTGAAGAACAAATTATCCTGGACTTAGCACTGTCACCTTGTGTTGCTATTGGGGTTCAAAGAAGTTATCTGTAAGCAAGACAGGTTATTTCCATTTCACGTGTCAGTCTGCAGTCTGGTGGTGTACCGTCCTCTGAGTGTTCTCAGCTCTATGGAAAGGAGAATGACCCACAGCTCTACTGCATCTCTTTTGGGGAATGCTCCTGAGCCTGTGGAGGAAGCCCTACGTGATTCACAGCCCTGACTTTTGCTGTGCAAGCCCTGGCTTCTGCCACCTGTGACAGTCTCTCCTGGTGGTACCTGAGAGGGGTTTTGCTGGCAGACACACCCTCCAATGTCTCTTTTTGCAGAGGAGGCAGGGAGTGATTTGGGGGTGTGATGAGGGCCACATGTGAGGAGTTCCCTGAAGGCACTAAGGTGGGCCAGTAGCATAAGCATCGCAGAAGATCATACTCACTTAATGAGATCTTGGCTAGTTTGATATTCACAGTGGTTTCATTCCTCTTGCTCTTTCCCACCCTACCAAGGAGTAGTGATTAAGAACTACTTTTTGTTTGATTGCTTTTTAATTCTACTGCTTTAAGTGGTAAAACTGGATAAGATATACAAAGTGCATTATACCACTTGTGCTTTGTGACTACTCAGCTCTCTGGAGTTGCACTAAGGCCAAAAGGATCAGGACCAAAAATGACTCTGGCCTTTGAAATCAGCTCTGTTTAAACACTTCCACATATCTCATAGCCTGGGGTGAGGAAGCACGTAGCCTTTCAGCTGTGACTTGCAGTTCATTCAGATGCAGTTCTCATGATAAGGCTTCAGCAGAAGGCTGCCAGCAGTGCTGTAGCTTCTGGCTGCAGGAGGAGGAGAACAAGCAGGAGAGGGGGGACCCAATATCAGCAGGGAATGTAACACCAAGCCCCATGCTCTGCTCTTCCCCAAATTACAGCAAGATAGATGAATTCCCACTGCACTGCTGTCACCCTCATCCTCTGAAATATGCTTGGAGTTTCCCATGTCCTTCAGCTCTCAGGATATATAGTGTGGGACATTTGACCTTTGCTCCTGTGAAGATTTTCAATGCTTACAGGAGAAGAATGGGCACCCTGATGACAAATCTCTAAAATACTTTTAGGTAAAGAAATTAAAACAAATCTCACCTTGTCTTCTTTAAATGCACTACACCTCCCTTTCGTTCGTGTTTTAATAACATCTTTCACTTTTTCCACTGATCTAAGTCATCCCCTGTGTAAATGATTTTCATTTGGTTCAATGGTTGACTGAAATATCAACTTTGATCAAAGGAAAATGTTCTTGAGACATTCAGTGTGCAACTTTCTTAAAACTAACGTTTGTGGCTTTGGGATAGTAAAATGTCATAACTGCCAGTGTTTATTTGCCATGTTTACACTGGCAAATACATGTGCACATACAGATAGGTGCATGCTTGCAGACAGATACCACGTGGCAAAATTTTGCTATCATTTATTTCACTACATACTTGTCACATTGTTATGTTTAAATATGCTTGTAACAATTTCAGGAATAAAAAAGATATGTATTTTTCAACATCATTTATCTGCTGAAAAGGCTTAGAAACCATCAAGAAGGAGTCCAGCAAATAATGCTATGGTAGGTGAGCATCCTGGGCTTAGAATGCAACCAGTTACACAAAAGACAGTTAAACTATTTCCAAAGTATTAGAAGTGTTGAAAACCAAAATGCTTACTGTAGAACAAGGGTACATTATTGATGTAAAAATAGCAAAGAGAGCCAATTTGTTCTTACTGTCATGAAAACAGCAAATAATTTTTTCCATTAATACAAGAGTAATTATGATAATGATGTGTTGAATTGGTGAGCCCTTCCAGGTCAAGATTCTCAATTTTAAAAAGGAACTGGTCAGAATTATTACCATAACAACAAAAGAGGACAAAATCAACTCATATCAAAAATATCCATTCAAAATCTTTTGGCAGATATTAAAAACAAGACCAGATGTGTAGATGTAGAGGAATTGTTATATCCTTGCTGAGGCAGTAATTTATGGAAAGGATTTGTTGTGGAATTTACCCTTTACTGCAGAATTGTTGTCTCCATTTTGAGGGTGTGCCCACACTTGTGAAGCTACTGGAATTTATTGCAGTAATTATTCCAAAATAAGTTGGTAAATTTCCAGAGAAACTCCCAGCCCTAGTTTTAAAATGTTTCTGGCCCTGAAGTTTGAGAAAGTATGTGAGTTTATTTGTATGGCTGTATGGAAATAGAATTGCCTTCCTGAAGTCACAGAGAAAGCCAGAAATAATAGAGTTGAGAGATGAGATCTGCCCTGTACCAGGCTTGTTTAAACTTAAAAAGGCAAGTCCACAGTGTAGTAAAGATGAATTGTAGACTGAAAGATGAAATAAAAACAACCCACTATCAGATAGCACAGAAGCAGGATTATAGAATGGATGCTTCATCATCAGATTAAAACTTGAAAATGCTTGAAAAGTTAAAAAAATCCAGGGTCCTTGAAGTCATAGACTTCTGGATATTTTCCCTCATGTACTGCAAAATTTGGGATCTTTCCTGATTAAAAAAATGCCCAGCTTTCTCCAGAGCACACAAAAACTCCAAAAGAAGCTGCACATCATGCTTGAGGTCTTGCTAGGAAGATTGTCTTACTGGGTAAAACTACACACACTTTCAAACCCAAACTGCTACAGCTCTGTATAAGAACCTTATGTCCTACACACACTCACATGTGAACCTTTCTTCGTAAAGGTGACTCAATCCTACAGGGGCAATCAGAAGAAACATTGCTCAGTTCAACAGAGTGTCTCAGGATGTAGAATTTATATTATATTGGCATCACATTGCTCCAGAAATATTAATAAATTCTCTTCCACCTCAGTGAAGTAGTTTGATTTTAAACATGTGCACATATGGGAGAAGTTATATAAAGAAAGTTTAGTGTAGTAAGGTGAGCAGTAGAGATTTACTAGATCAATTCTGATCTGTGGGTTAGGGAGTCTGCATTCTCTAAGAGAATATTCTCTATTTCCCAAGCTCAGCTGTTCTGTTTTGGGTTTTGTTTTGGTTTACTTAATTATTTTTTAAAACTAATAAATTTTGATCATCAGGAAAACTAGCTATTTTGTACAACAGTGAATGACTTTTTGCAATAATTTAATTTTTTTCCCCAAACCCTGTGAATGAAGCATTCCAATCCTAGTGTTAAGGGACTGGCTCATAGACACTGAGGTCAGGGGTAGTTCTATTGCTGATTTCAGCAGACTCTGAGGATCTGTGATAAGTTTGTCTTAACTTGTTCCTGTCTAAAATGTTTACAATTCATGGAGGCAGCAGAAAATTGTGGCTGGGGATATTTATGTTATTGTTTCTAAATTTAATATTGCTTTGATATACAGCTATGAAAGAATAAAATCTAAAATATTTTATGGAGCACATTATGAGCAAGTGATATTTTTCAGTTCAGAAACCCATGATATACAGTTTAAAGACAGTTTTGATATATTTCAAATGTCAAAGTTTCTGGGAGTTCCAAGGAGTTGTACAAAAATGTGATTTATTTTCCACTCACGATTATCTTAGTAGATGAAGATATATGGTGATTAAATATCTGTAATGTATTCAGAATATGTAAAGCTCACTTCAAGTTCTTCTGGGGGAAGGAAGAACATTTAATATATATAAAAAAAAAATTCTTTAAATACTGAAACACACGTACATATTTTAATATTCCTGTCAAGATGATCTGTGTGAAAGACAACGTAAAAGGATTCTCAGTGTTCTTATATGAAAGTTTGTTTTGATGTTGAGATGCTAGGGGAAGAATTAAATATGAAAAAGACAGGTTGCAAATGCAGGATCATTTCTGTCTCAGTACTTGAGTGTATCATTACCTGCTGTTAGTAAGAACAGCTTGATGCTATCAGTAGTAACACTTTAATTCATAAATGGTGTCCTGTTATATGTTGGCTGCGATGTTTCTCTCCCTGTCTCAGTCTCCTATGCAGGAAATTTTCAAGACAATTGCCATCAGAATATGATGCTTTGTTGAAAAATGCATTTTCTTTACTCGGATGTGAAAATAGTGGATTATAAACTGAAAATTTTACCTGAAATACTGTTTGTGGCTTTAGATGGTCACGGAACTTAGAGAACAAACAGAGTGACAGGGTCTTATGTCTGCATGTCAAGAAGGTGAAGGGCTGTAGTAATGACCAGAGTCTTAAAAAACTTGCCTCAGGGTGAGATTCAATGAATGCTTACGTACCTATATCAAAACCAGAAACTCACCATGAAAAGACTTTTTGAACTCTAAAACAAACTAGGCTTTAATAGCCTCCAGTTGGTGCAAGATGAAGCAGATAAATGTAAACTACAAATAAAGCACACATTTTTAATACAGATGTTAATTAAACTCTGGAACAGTTTATCACGGGTTGTGGTGGATTTACCATCACTGGAATAATTTAAATCAAGTTCATATGTGTTTCTAGAGGTCTCCTCCAGTTGAGAGGGAAGTTAATTCAAGGCAGTCCTGTGGCCAGTGTTATTCAGAGAGTTAGGTTAGATGATCTCAGTCGGTCCTGGCCTGGTTAAATATTAATCTAACAAACCCTACTTTGTCTACATAGAATCAGGAGAATTAGCTACAATCTGAAACAAATAGAGCATTACAAACTATTTCAGAAAAAAAGGTAGTCTCAGAGATGGAGCATGAGTTGGGCAGATGGATAGGGATCTTGGAAGACAAACAGCTAAAGATGTAAAAGGAACCAGAGTAGAAAAAAAAAAAAAAAGCCAAACAAATATAATGAAAATGGAAAACAATAAAAAACATTTATCTTCTGGAAAAAAGAAAAACAACAACAACAACAACCAAGTAACAACAACAAAAAAAATGCCAACAATCCTCCCCCCCTTCCCTGAAAACAAACAAACAAAAAAAGAAACCCCAAACCACCCAACATGCTTTCCTACATGCTTATATGAAACGAGTGGAAGGAAGAGGATAAATGGATATAGAGGATAGCATGGTCAGAGGTTGTTTATGTAATGTGTCAGTGGGGAAGAAATCAGCACATTAATCTGAGTCACAGCTCCTGCCTGAATAAAGTGAAAATTAGTTTCACTAGTGTTGAAACCCATAAAAGTACTGAATGACACATATTGGAGAGGCAGTGATCTTTTGCTTGGCACAAGTCACTGATGTATATAAAATGTTGCAAATGGTGTTTACAGAGGACTAAGAGATAACAGTAACATGCTTTAAAAAGCTGCTAAAATTCCCAAATGGTTCCTTAGATGGTCAGCAAATACTTTTTTAATGCATGTGTACTTGGCTAGATTGTGAGGTTATGCAACCCTTGAATTATTTTGTGTGCCATCCATTGGATGATGTGTTTTCCTGGGAATGTATTTTAATACATTTTCTTTTTTATTGGGTGTAAATTGCAATGACCTTATTCTGATTTGGCAGGTTGCTTCCCAGTGATCACCATTAATGTAGCAGTTTTTGGCCAACAAGGGTATATAGTGCCAGTAACAAAATCAGGCAGCCTAATCTACTTTTAATGTCTTTAACCAAAAAGACTGCCAAAAGCACCCCAAAAACCAGTACTCCAAAGTAGTGCAAAGGATCACATTTCCTATACAATTGGCTAATTCCTTGTTGTGTAAAAGAGCTGTGTGGGACCCTGGGCTATATTTGATGCTCATGGAGGAGAGGGATTAGCCCATCTCACTGACATCAGGCCTGTGTGCTGGAACTGATGCTGCCATCCACATTTCCATCTGACCCCACTTCTTCTGAGGGGGGTGGATTCATCTGGGGAAATAACTTTCAGCTTGTGTCTTGGGACTTACCTGAGGTGTCCCAAGGTAAAATGTGGATGGGGGATACTATATTTGGAGTTTAGAAAAGATATCCTACTCCAATCCAACTTCTGTGAAAGAAGGTCGCAGCAACACAGCTACGGAGCTTGGAAATCCTTTTTCTAGGATAATTGTTAGGTCTCAACAAATTAAATTAATTTATAGGAAAGTTTTAAATTAATCACCATTTAGAAAACCTTAAAAGTTGAATTTTAATCCAGGCTGTGGATCTTAGGCACTTCTGCTTTGCAAAGAGGAACAAATTATGTCTCTGGATGACGGGCAGCCCTGCAGGTCGCACCCCACTGCAGCAGGAAGCATAGCCCCAGGATAGGACCTGGATGCCTCTTGGATGCCTGTTAACTAAGGGTGGGTGGCTTTTTTTTTTTTTTTTTTTTTTTTCGTGAGAGCTACATACAGCAGCAGTGGCTGGAGATCTGAGAGCAGCCTGTGGCACTCTGCAAGGAGGTGGCACCTGGGGAGGCTTGTGGCTGCTTGCCACTGCCACTTTCTTCTTTGTGCCCCAGCCCTGCTCTGCCTCGAGGCACCTGCAGTTTCCTTCTCCTGAAGAAATCAGATGGGAGCCTGAGTGATCAGGTCAATTCCTTCAGTCTTTACTTCAGCCTTTGTGTGTTAGCAAGCTGCACGTGGTGCTCAAAAAAACCCAACAAACAAACAACTGTCTGGGGACCTTCACAGCATGAAGAAATGTGTGTCCGTTGTGACAGGGATCCCAAGGACATGGGACAGCCTGAGCACCACCTCCCACTGCGGTTTTGCTCTGTAGAATTAGATTTACTCACATATGATACTGGGGGTTGGTTTGGCCATCAAGAAGCCTGGGATAAAGGAAATGGAAAAGTGGCTGATACTTGTTTTCTACACCTGTATCTGCTCTCCACCAAATGTGATCATCGTACAGCCTAGTTTTATACACTTACAGACACACATTATCTCAGGATTGTACTTCAGGGAATGTTAAAGACACAACCCACAAAACCTTGGGGTATTTTTTCTTGTTTGGTTTTTTTTTTGGTAATTTTTTCTTTATTTATTTATCATAGCTCTCAGTTGTGCCTGCAGGCAGTATCTCAGCAACTTATTTTCTCACAAAGACTGCATTTTTGGGCACAGGAGTGCTAGCGACTCAATGGTCATAACTTCTCTCAGTTATACTTGCAGGACAACAGTGTAACTAGTAGCAAAACACATGTAAAAGTAAAGCATGGAGCTTTCATTTTGGTTGTCAGCTAAGGAGAGGAGAATTCACTTGTCCCAAAAGCTTAACTTGGGAGGTAAGTGGAGCAAGTGCACAAAACATGTTGATTCCCTTTAAAAATGTAGATTAAAGTTGGCAACCAAAGGGTTAAATATCATACAGCTAATTAACTATTTCACCCTTGCAGCTGCTTCTGTTAAAGCTTCTCAGGGAAAAAGAAAAGGTTCATAAAAAAACCTGCTTTCTTAATTCTTTGCTCTTTTGCTAGTTTCCATGGCATAATGAAGATATCATTTAAAGTCTGAGGTTTTAAAATTAAGTAATTTATAAAATTATAAACAAAAAAAGTCAGACACTTTAAAAGATGTGAAAACAGATGGCATTTTTATTTGCATCTCAGTTTGATGTTTTTCTTCAGATGGCGCTGGGAAAAATACTTAAAGAACGTTTATGCATTCTGGCAACAAACAAAGAAAAAAGAGGCTGTGTGGTGGTGGGTTCAGGGGAAAACAGGGCTGAAAGAAACAAAGAAAACTGAAAATTTGAAAGAGGGAAAGCTCATTTCAATGTGAACTTTGATTCAGCAGATGCTGGCACAGATGCAAAGTTTCTTCTAATTCAGGGCTTCAGGACTGAGTCTGTTATAGATGCATTGTTAAGTTCTTAGAGATGATTATATTTTCTTACCTGGACTTCAGAGATGAAGTTAACATTCATTACATTTTTCATTAAACCTTGTATTTTTCTCACTATATTTCACAGATTTTATATTAATTACATCTTTCTTAGGATTTCATACATGGTGACAGGACTTAGATCTGCATTAATTTCACCAAGACATACCAAATTTACTTTCTTCAGTCACTCACATTATATATATTTAAAAATGTAATACTTATTTTGGGGCAGTTTCCCAAAAGCACGATGAAAATATGTGAATATTGTAAAAATAATAAATTAATTTGCCTTCAGAATTTCAGCAATGCATGTTTCTTAAAGAAATCTGCATCAAGACCACAATGGTTCATTCTTCTCCAACCTGAGTTTTCTCTAGCTTTCACAGAGTTTGTCCTACATTATTATTACTAATTTATTAATAATAGCTATGAAGTTATCAAGAAATCTGTGGTATGTGTTTTGATCCTGTCAATGGTCAGTCTAGTTTTGATTAAAGCAATTTGTGCATGAAATTTTAGCACCTCCTAGCAAATGAACTTGTTTCCAGTTGTCAATGAAGGCTACTTTTCTGCACTAGTCTATGTAGCCTTAAAATGATCAAGATATTTATCTTTATTAAAATGTGTAAATACCATTCTGGAAAAATATCCAGCTCCCTTTCACCACCTTGTTAACAAGTTATGAATGGTTTTGAGTCCTAGCAGAACATGACAGGTTGGAGAGTGTCATATAACATAGAGAAATATCCATGTATTCAAGATGGAGATTTAGCTCTCAGGAATTCTTTTTCTGCAGCTTCTGTTCAGTTCAAGACAGTGAAATAAGAGACTAAGGGCTAAAATTAGTCTTTGTAGTGTTTGTGCTTGGTCCTGTTTATTTTCTGTGTCCTAAACCCTGTGAGATGCTTTGTAGTCAAAGTACAACACCTCATGTTAGGCAGGCACCTGGGTTCTCAAATGCACTGCAGCTTTATTTTTGTATCCTTTTATCCCACTCTGGACTGGCACCTGGCGGTGTTGCCATAAAGTGAGTAATTTAGGAAAAAAGAAAAACATGGAGAAAACAAATAAATGTTTTGATGTATTTTCTAGGTTTGGCTCCCATTGCTTTCTTATGAAGCATGAATCATGTCCACTTTCAATCAGTATTAAAGCACAATTTTAAGGTCTGAAATATGCAAATGTAGCAGTCCATCCTGGAAGGGGCAGGCTGTGAACCACCCACACAGCAGGTAACAACACTGGAGCCTGGACACTGAGAAGCCAAGATACATATCATCCAGTGAAGCTACGGTGGGAAGTAAAGGAGAAGAAAAAGATTATGGGAATGACTGGGAGGGACCATGCAAATAGGGATTATACAACAGTCTGTGATTGGCTGGAAGAACATTTTCTAGAACATTCCCCCATGGTCTATATAAGTGTGAGCTGAACCCCATAGCAGGGGCTAATTTCTAAAGGAGCTACACAGACCTGTGAACATCGTACTTCTAGGGAGCAAGGACTTTGCTTCTCAGAGGTAGCTGTGAGCTGGCATTTCGGGTTATGTTTTGTGTTGCGCCCTTGTGCGCCCCCTTTTTTTTCTCCTTGTATTAAAACTTCCAGTTATAATAACTTTAGTCATTCCTGTTCCTTTATTATTTCTTTAGCCACTTTGCCAACCCCATCTCAGGGTTGGGGCGGGCAGGCCCCACTTCATGAAGATACCTGAGCTAGCTTTTTGTAGACATTACATTCAGTTTATAATTTATGATTTTCCTGCCCTAAAAGCAGGAGAGACACCCATTCACCACTTCTCCTCTGCTGACCTGTGAGATCGAAATTACATCTACTTGTGCCAGCATTGGCCAAGGGAACCCTGGAGGGATTCACCTGACTACCCCAACTGCATTCGCAATTCCTGCATGAGTGGAGCAGCTGTATTTGGTGAAAGCTCCTTAATATTCCTCCACTGTATAAAGACTGATGAAAGGGTTAAGCCTCTTGCTTTCCATCCCACTTCTGCCCTCGTCATAGCCATCCCTGACATTGTAGAGGATCTCATGAGTGATGGTTGTTCTCTCGTGAGGGCAAGTCTAAGTAGGCTAAATTTACGTAGACAATCCAAATGCTGCAAGTAGTTTCCCAAAGTGTCCTGCTCTGCTTCACTGATGGTAGATGAAACTGAGTCTGTCTGAATACAACCATTACATCTTGTAATCTGTCTGCTTGAAAGATGGGATAATCTAATCCAAAATTCTTACGCAATCCTAACAACTATTTTTTAGTCAAAAGGCATCCATACACATTATTGGTTGGAGTGGCTGCAAACCAGATCTGGCAGCAAGGTGCTGCACCCTCAGGCCCACAGAAAGACACTGGGATCTATCCTTCTCTCCCCATTTTCTACTTCATGTGTTTGGCTACGCAATCAGTGTGCCCTCCCGTAAATATCCCATTTGTAGATGTTTCAGACTCTGCCAGGTAGTGTGGACACTTCAATATCTAATTTTGCTTATGAATTTGATTTTTGCCCCATCACCTAGATGTTCACGTGCCTCACTCCACTGCAGTACTCCAAGCATTTAACTTGTCTGTGGAGTTCGACATTGCTGGGCATTAAAATGACACAGTCATGGCAGAAGTGCTGAAGATCCTAAATATTGTCTTGTTAATCCTGTATTCTAAACACTCCTGCATAGCTGAGCTAGTGTCCTTGACAATACGTTTCTGTGAAGTCAATTATTAATAATGGTTTGTTCTACACTGGACAAAAGATCTCACAACTATGGGCTCCTTTTACATCAAGCACAGGGGCTGCATATTAATCACAGTATTAAAACCATAAACTGAGAAATCTAACACTGTCATTAGAGATATAATTTTTGATTTTACATTTTATTTTTCATAGTGACTGTATCTACAAATTTTAAAGCTTGGGGCTGAATCACAATATAAAGTATCTAGTTTTATATATCAGATAAGTGCTTAGGAAGGATTAAAATCAATTATGCTATTGTAAAGTTTTAAAGTTCAGAGGGATTGCAATCTGTAAAAAAATGTTCAGATATAATCTCAAGGCAAAGAATTAGGCACTTATGGCTTCATTTGAAAGTCTACTTCATAATCAAAAGCTGTTTCATTCCATCAGTCTTAGTTTGGGACTCAGTACTGTACTGTTTAAGAGGAGATTTGATAAACCCCCTTCATGCTGAATTGTAGGTACCTCATAGCTGAACTGGCATTGCAGCAAAACCACTTTTTACTTCCATTTAGTTAGCTCAATCCATTAAGAGATTGGAATATTATATCATAAAAGCTCTTGACAACTAGATTTTTTTTGTTTTGTACAGGCTTCTGTGAACCCTGTTACCGAAGGCTAAGGAACAATGTGCCAGGAACGGATAGATCACAAATATTCCTGCAGCAGTAATAGAAGTACAGAACAGAGAGCTTAAGAGAGAGCAGCCTGTGGTTTAGCATTTGCAGACTTAGACCTTCATGTCTTACTGCCAGGCAAACTGCATAGCTGTGGAACTTCACAGCAACACACTCCCAAAGTCGCTGCTGGAGGCTGTAGCACCATGCAGTAACCTAAGCAGTGGAGCTGAGACCTTTCTCCTAAGAGTTTGAGCTACTTTGGGTAGAAAATCCTGCAGTCCCTTTTTCTGCAATCTTTTCATCTAGGACAAGATGATATATACAGCCATCTGTGCCAGAGCTGAATTTCATTCATAAAGACTAGAGAAAGAAATAATGGTTTGCAGGTTTATATCCATATTCATCATGAGAGAATTTGGTTTAATGAAAAAGAAAAAAATGAAGGCTTTATCTTAGAGCTAGTGATGTTAAATTCATTGGAAAAAATAATTCTGAGGGACTGGGAAGGAATTTATCTGCATATATAGATATGTATACATATGGAGAGCAGAAAAATACAGACCCTTTGTCTGTATGGGCAGGCGTGGGCGCTTGCATTTTGAACCTGCCAGACAAGGACCAGCTCAGGACAGACATCCATGCAAACACACTAGTGTAGTATGAGATACTTATTACTTCTCAGAAAAACTCATTCCCTTAAACTCAGGACTCCGTTAATATAGATGCCTTGAAGGTCTGCCAGGCTTGGGAGATGGGTTTGGCAGGTGTGCAACCATTGGTAGCAAAGTATAGAGACATGCCCACAAGCCTCTGTGCAGCTGTAGAAAGAGTGGCAAACTTGGATTTCTTCTGATTTTTACACAGATACTTTTATTTTAAATTTTATTCCAACCCTTTCATTATTACAGCTGTATTCCTAGACCAGGATGCTCCCAGCCCTGTGGGTGCTGGGAAGCATGACATCAAGAGGCAGAGAATGCCTTCAGCATCTCGACAGCTGGGCTGCCTGCATGGCTTGAGGGAGCTCAGAGTTGCCTATGGCTGAGCAGAGCATGTGCAGCAAAGCCCAGCACCCTTTCATCTTTCCTTCCCCAGAACCAGCTGAGTGAAGTCATAAGGAGAAGAGGTTTTGCTGGGAATAAAGGCAAAACTTGTCAGGGCATACTCACATGTTGCTCATTTTATGTGAGTACACTTTGCTTCTGCTTTTGCAAAGTAGCGCTTAAGAGAGTTTATAATTAATAACAGTAAATTATTCTACATTTTCTTATCAGATAATAAGAGATCAAGTAGCTGTCAAGACATGTTGGGCAGACATATACAAAACTAATGATATCTAAAGATCCACAACAAAAAGGAAAAATTTGGAAGGTCTTCAGTCAGCAAGTAACAGCTGCAAATTTTGCTTAGGATGAAATAATGAACCTATCCAAGGGTCTCTGTCTGACAACAGTCTTGCTGAATTATTCTTGTCAGAAGCTGTATTTGGCTTCTCACCTTGATATGTTCCCTAAAAAGGAATTGGAACAAGCCCCTCAAAATGGGTAAGCCTAGGTAACATTAGGGTATAATGAATAAAGAAAGAAAGAAAAAAGTAGTCTTACACGCAGCTGTTTTGCAAAATCAAGACACTGGAGATGCTGCTGAAGTTGCTTTTGGTATTGCTTGCCTAAATATCTTCACTCATATTTATATTCAAATTTTACACTAGATGATATGATGTGCAAGATAAAACTCGAATCTAAAATCAGCCAATGCCCTTAAGGCCATGATACAAATGCTTCTATTTGTATAGTATTCGATTAACTATTATATTGCTCTTGTTTCACAGTTTAGATTTCTGCAATGAAAATGAGTTGCTGTACTGGCAACTAACAATACAGGAACTAGTGAGGGAAAAAAGGACTAGTTTAGGTGCAAACACACTGAAACAGAGGCTGTCCTGATTTTGGCTGAGATAGAGTTAATTTGGGAATCAATCCTTTTTGTTTATTTGAGACTATTTCCGTCTGCAACAAGAATGAATGTCTTCTTCACAAGTGCAACTGTTTAAGAAAATACATATTTAATTGCAAAAATCTGGATTGGCCTTTTTTTTTTTTTGAGACAATTGTGTAGTCTTTCACAACAATGACTTTTCACTTGAGAGTTGTAACCATTTGCTGAAAAAATCATTCAAATGATGCAGCAATTGTGATATTCTATTTCTTCACTGTTGCAAGAATGTAATTCATTAACTTCTGGGCAAAACTGATTCTAATTTGGAAGTACAGTAATTTCACGACCACAAGGCGCACCAGCCTATAAGGCGCACCCCTGGGGAGTCGGCAAAATTCGCAACTTTGTAGATCAGATAAGGCACACCGGACTATAAGGCGCACTTTTTTTTTGCAGTGAGGCTCCGCCCCCAGCTCCCCCCACGCGGTTTCTGGCCGAGGCCCCACCTCAACCCGGCAACCATTAGCCCCCGGGCCTCCCTCCACCCGGCAGGGCCGGGGCATGCCCGACGTTGCTCCATGCCGCCTCCACGGGGCCGGGCTGTGGCTGCTGCCCCTCCTTGCCCCCTCTCTGGGGCCAGGCTCTGGCTACCACCCCTCTGTGCCGCCTCCCCGGGGCCAAGCTGTGGCTGCCGCCCCTCCGTGCCGCCTCCACGGGGCTGGGCTATGCCTGCTGGGGCGCAGCCCTGCCTCCACCTGGCAGCCATGGCACTGCCGGCTCCCCTCGCGGCTCGCAGCTCTCACTTCCAGGTAGGCAAATTTCCGAACTTTGTCCATCAGATAAGGCGCACCGAACTATAAGGCGCACTTCCGGGTTCTGGAAAAAATTTTAGTCAAAAGGGTGCACCTTATAGTCGTGAAATTACTATATTTATATGTGTATTTACTTATTTTGACAAACTCACTGTTTGAAGGCACATTCATCAGCCACAAATTAGGAACATCATGCATGCTAGCTGAAGGCAACAGCCATGGCATATTCATATATAGAGAAGGATGAGAAATTGTCACACGTGTATGTAGCAGCCTGGCCTCCACACTTGGATCTTGTTTTTTGTGTGTATCACCTATACAGCTGCAATAAAGCCCTTCTGAATGTGGAGCCAAAGGAGTTGGGTTAGAAAATTTACTGGTAGAAAAGACTTTAGATAGACACAGGGTCCCTCTGTTTACACAAATAAAACTCACCATTTTTTGTTCTTTTCCCTTCTGGAAAGTACTGAGCTTTAAAAACAATATTCATATATTAACTGGGAGGTAACTACCTGTTTAAATAGTCAGGGCTCCTATGCTCAAAAGTGTGCTGAGATGTGTTGTCTAAACGCATAAACATCAGTTAACATTGTGGAATGGGTGGTAGGCCAAGTTAATCAATAATTTAATTACCACTGACCCATTTTGTTAACTTCTAGTTGAAAGGGAATTTCTGCATTCTTGCATAAGTTATCATTTACTCAGTTTCTCACAGATGAATTCAGATGATGCTTTTCCTGCCTCCAGGATGAGATGAACTTTATCCAATGTTATAAATGAAAAACAGGTGTCCAGATGCACACTTTTCCTGACAGCTTGCATTGCATTTATTTACCAAGAATAATTCCTGACAAAATTTGCTGCCAAAAGTTTGCAGTTACCTTCATTTATGGTGAGTGTGGCCATGGATGCAATCGCTGCAGTGACTGTCAGCAATGCTTCTTTTCAAAGTTGCAAGCCCTTGTGACAAGGCCAATGTTCATGTGTTGTAGTTATTATTATTACTCGTTTTTATTGAGACGGCAGCTGGCTGGAGTTCCAGAAATAGAACAGTTTTAAAGTGAAGCAGAACTTTTCATTTGTCTCTAAAAATAGGTCATCTTCCAGAATGGAATTTGAAACTGCCAGTTTTTGTGCTTTTGAATTCCCAGAGTTATTCCTGTTGGATTTCTCTTCATACAATTTTAATATGAACCCTTTGAAATTGGATGCTGGCTGAAGTGTTTCTTTGGCCTGAAAGTCTGCGTTTCACTTGCAGTTGCTTTAGTTAAAAAAAGAAAAGCTGGATGAGAACAGGTGGTGTGACATACTTTTTTCTATAAGCATTCTGCATTTATGTGGTATGTGGCATCTCCACAGTCAGACTGCAGCAGAGAAGCACACATTACATATCCTTGAGAGATCAAACTTCAGTTGAATCTGCCCTTTCGATTTCTCATAGTATGAAGTATGATAAGCTCTATATAGATGCTATAACACTTTGCAACAAGTTATTGGGCATGTGTTAATTATAGCACTAGCTAGAGACATAAACAGAAATTAGAGTGTGCATGTCTTAACTCTCAACAAAGAGCTCAGGAGACTGTTCTTATCCCCAACAGCAAGCAACATGGACAGCACCATTTTACCTCCACTATGCAGATGAGAAACCTATGTGCAGGAAAATGGAAATTATTGTCCCAGAAGCATTAAGCCTATGTCTAGACACCATAACCCAGGAAACATCTGAGTTTCTGACCCAGAATGTGAACAAAGGCCATGTCTGGATCACATTTTGAGGTAAACCCATGTGCATGCCAGCCATCCCACCTCAAATACCTGGTTTTCATAGGAGGGACATCTGGGGATGTCCTAGCCAGGCTAAAGCTACAGTGAACTCCAAGAGATGCCTGGTCAGTCAGGGAGCTGGATGCAGATGGTGGAGCACATTGGCAACTAGTTGTGCTTCAGGCAGAGCCACAAAAAATAAAAATAAACCCCTCCAAACTTTACAAAGGTAACTTCAGTACTTAGGTGCAAATTTTTCCTCTATGGGCCCAAACATTCAACAGGATTAAAATGTTTATATGGTTCTCTCTGTGTGGGTACAGTTTTAATGATGGGGTGATGGGGAAATGGTGGGAATATTTCCACTGTTGTGTGGAGCCATTTGCTGGATTCTGGGAACAACACTTCTGTGCAGTCACATTTTCAATGAGCAGCAGCACAGAGCAGATTGATTAGGCATTTTCAAATGTGTGATGATTATTTAAAAATAAAATATCTGCTACATCACAGGTGGGTTACTGGTGAACTCCTAGATATGTTAAAACTTTTTGAATGTATTAAAGAAAAAAAAATGAAGGGGCACTTCAAACTCAGAATCCTGCCTCTGGGCAGCGTCTAGTGCTACAGTAGCAGTGACCATTTAAGGACATAAGCAAGATGAAGAATATGAATAGAGGTATTATGGTCTATATTATCCAAATATGGTCTTTATTACCTTTTCCTAAAAACACTGTCTTTATGTGTTTATTTCTGATCTGTCCTACTTCCAGCACAATGGTCTGAGTTTTTTCTGAAAGTTTTTATGATAAAGCTACTGCCCAATGTAGAATATTTAATGAAAAGTCTTGTGAGCATTTGAAGACAAAGCTTTACTGTTATTTGCACCTCAGACTTCAATATAGCTGTAGGATTTATGCCTGCTCAACTAATAAGACCTTCAGAGAGCACATTCCTTTAATTTAAAAACCAACTTCAAAATGTGCAAATTCACAGATGTTAATGATTACACACATGTTTTCCCTTATTGCTTTAAAGCCAGCAAAGGCCAAATTCAGCTGTAATTTGTACTGCAGTGATGAGATTTGAATTAATATCAAGACATGAAGAAACATATTCAGGGACTTGGGGTTTGTGCAGATAATAGGGCATTTCTAGAAACTTGTTTTGGAGAAATCACTCCTATGCTTCAGCTCATAAAGCAGCAGGAGGGTCACACCCTAATGTAAAGTCAAAGTTGTGCAGAAGGTGAAGAGAAAGGACAGAATGCACTTTCTGCACTCCATGGCAACAACTGCATCCTGGAACCACTGTTTCCATGTTATGTAAGAGAAGAAAAAATTTTAAAAAAAAATAGAAAGAGGAAATGAAGTGCTGGGGAAAAACATGACACCCAGGAGCATCTGCAGTGGTGATAACTGTGTAGCACGCACTCTTCTACTGAGACTTTACTCATACCCTCTATACCTATTTACATATTTCATGTGCTTCCATGCATGAATTTTTGCTGATATATACACTTTATATGATATAGTTTCCCCATTTCTGTAGTAATTCTGGTACCAACCATCATAAAGTATATGAAAAAAAAAAAAGGAAAAAGCCCTTATATACAAATACATGTGATCATAGTTTAATAGCACACAGAAATGTGTGCCCTAAGAAGAAGCTTTTCATATGCTTTCTTCAAAGCTGGTGGAAACATATGGGTTTGTTCAAGTTCTTTCTACACAATTGCTAAGATTTTTAGAAGACAGTTGGCTTCAGAACCCCAGTCTGTGTTTGGATATAAGCCCTCTCTTGCACTTTCCATTCAAGTTAGAAATATTCACTAAACACAAATTTCAGAACTTTAAATTGTTAAAGTACAAAGCTGGCAGACTGAAGGCAACTGCTTCTGAAAACTACTGCTCTAATCTCTGCAGCAGCCCCTTTAAAGGGTCAGGTTCTATTTTCTCTGAGAGGAATATAATGCCTGTAGGAATACAGATGCACACAAATATTTTCCCTGTCTCTTTGATATCCAAACAAAAAGCTGGTGCCGTGGCTGAAGGCACTACTGTAAGGCACTTCCTAGCTCGCTGCGTGACCGAGCTCCAACACAAACCCATGCCGGTGTGCCAGTGCCTTTTGGGAAGGGCACCTCGCACCCACTCCTCCATGGTGACAGCTCCATGGTGAACTTGACTCCTGGCTCACCACACAGGAGTTTTGCAGTGATGGCCGCTGTCCAAATGCCTGATATACTTAGCATCAGAGAGGAATTCAAATTCTTTCAGCTCATGTCTTCAGATTGGAAATTTATTCCTCTCTTCAGTCTTTAATGACAGGACTACATTTTCCCCTTCTAATCAGCCCCTTACAAGGTTACTTCATTTTCCCCTGTCTCATCCAGTGCTAAAGCTGAAGTGTTTCTGGCTAGTGCATGCAAACACACACGTGTGTTTTGTGTTTTGTGCTTTGAGTGGTGCAGTACCTCTGAGATTTGTTACAGAGGCACCACACATCCCTGCACAGCGTCATTCCCCAGTTTTACTTGGTAACAGTGCTGTATACTTACTGAACATTTTTATCTGGGAATTAAGCAAGAATTTTAGGCAGCTTAGGTAAACAAACATTTAAGTCCACTGGACTGTATTCTTACAGTGTCCTAATCATAAGTCACTTACAGAATTTTGAGGCTGTAAGTGAACAGGGTGTTTTGCCAAGACAAGGCACTGCCTAATTTTTACGCAAGCTAATGCAGTTCCCCTGATGCAGCAACGATCTTGAATTACCTCAAGTCATTTTGCCATATTTCCAAACTCAGTTTGATGGAGCAAGAATGCAACAGGCACCTGGATTCATCACTGCAGTTAGTGCGAACAGGTTTTAAGAGGTTTGGGCTATAGAAACTCTTAGTGATTTTGACATCTGCCTAAGGGGAGCTCATGGCAGGACTGGGCCCAAAATGACCTGTTTCTCTGATGAGGCAGTATCACTGCAGGCAAAGGAAGCTGAGGAACCAGATTTTCAGACACTACAAAGAGCACTATTGTGTGAACACTCTGAAGTATTGAAGGGAGAGGTCCAATCCTGCATGGCATTTTTACAGGTGCATAGTTTCGAACATGAGAATAATCATGAATTGTTTACAAACTTAAATGCATGCTTTGTTGGATTAAGGCTAGGGCACAATCTCACCAAATTTAGCCCCTGGTTCTAATTGTACAACTAGGTCAGTCTGTTCCTCGCCCATTACCTTTTGCAATCACAATTAATTTGCAACGAATTGGTCTCTCACACGATTTTAAATTAATTAAAAAAAAAAAAAAAGAGTGACAACCATTGAGATGCAGCTTGACCAAACCTAACAGGATGGCTAATTTGCTGCTGCCTGCACCTGCCTTTCATGTTGATGAATATTGCAGAGGTATGTGTCACTTTCGCTACCACAGACCTTTATTCACATTCATAATTCAGCTGGAGCACACCCCTGCCTGAAGTCATCTCGATGCCTACCAAAATGCAGTTCCAAATAGGATTCAGTGACAAGTGTTGTATGAAAATTTTAATGCGCATCCATTCACTAGGGGCCCATACTTGGCAGCAAAATGTTTGCACACCCATTACAACTTGCAAAGTAACTTTGGAGAGAAGAGAAAATAATTGGGTTTATTGAGGGCTTACCAGCGACAGAATATTTCTCTAAATTATTCAGAATATTTAGTCAATGTTTTTTTTCACCTCCTAGTTCTACTTTTATTATTTTGTTTTGTTCTTTTTTTTCTAACTTACTGTATTAAAAGAGCGCCACATGTAACTGCAGCCTTTCAATCACATATAAGTGCAAAGGTGAGGCTACGAGGCAGGAATTTGCAAATACCATTATTTAAAGTACATTCTTAGGTAAAAGAACCACAAACACCATCGCACACTTGGGTGGATAAGCTATGAGCAGACTGCTCTCTGCTGCATCTTGCTTTCCTGTTCTTATTCCCAATACAGATACATCCATTGTGGGGGAGGAAAAAACCCCATAAGTAAATGTCGTATCCAGGTGCTTCACTTCAGGCGCCCAAGTCTGACTGAGTGCGTTTCTCAAGACGCCGCCGGGCTCCAGGCGCATCCCGCAGAGCATTCCCGGCTGGCGGGGCTGGGGGGACCTCTCGTGGTGGCAACGCAGGGAGCAGCCCTGGTTCCTCTGCTCCCGGACACCCACGGCAAAGCTGCGCTCCCCGGGGAAGCCGACTGGAAGCGAAAAAGGGAATGCAAGTGCAAATTGACAAGAAGGAATTAAACAGCGCTGTGACAGCAAGACACTGAGGGGTTGGAGTGTGCAGTGTCTGGAGCACAGCTCCCATGGGGAGCAGCTGATGGAGCTGGGTTCCTCAGCCTGGAGAAAGGACCATGCAATTGCATTGGCCTTCTTTCTGCAATTGCCTGAAAGGAGGTTGTAGCCATGTGGAAGTTGATCTCTTCCCCGAAGTAACAAGTGACAGGATGAGAGGAAATGGCCTCAAGTTGCATCAGGGAAGGTTTAGCTTGGATATTAGGAAAAATTTCATTACAGAAAGGATGGTCATGCATTGGAAGAGGCTGGCCAGAGATATGGTGAAATCACTTTCCCCAGAAGTGTTCAAAAAATTTGTGGATGTTGCACTTAGGAATTTCTTTTCTAGTGGACTTGGCTGAAGTTTGGACATAATGATCTTTTCCAATCTAGCAATTTCATGATTTTATGATTTTCATAGAACCATAGAATACTTTGGGTTGGAAGATACCTTAATGTCCATTTAATTCCAAACCCTCTGTCATGAGGAAAGATAGGCTGGTCAAAGCCTCATCCAACATAGCCTTGAACATTTCTAGGGATGGGTAACAACTTCTTTGCCTCACCAGTAGAAGAATTTCTCCCTAATTCTAATCTAGATAAACTCTTTTTTGGTTTAAAACCGCTCAATTTATTCTATCACTACACTCCCCAATAAGCAGTCCCACCCTGACTTCCCTGTAGGCTCCCTTTAGGTACTTGAGGTTTGCTCTAAGAGCAACCAGAGCAACTAGACTGAACAAACCCAACTCTCTCAGCCTGTCTTCACAAGAGATGTGCTCCAGCCCTTTAATCATCTTCTGGCCCTCCTTACTCCAAGTGGTCTACATCCTTTTCATATTAAGAGTCACAGGCCTGGACACAGCACTTAAGGTGAGATCTTATGAGAGAGGAGTAGAGGCAGAATCATCTCCCTTAATCTGCTACCACACTTCTTCTGATGCAGCCCAGGGTAAGATTGACTTTCTATGACTATGATTCTGTGTATATGATCTTAGGACTATTACTCAGTGCCAGTGCTGGTGTAAACATGAGCATCTACCTATATTTTAAAAACATACAGCATGAAAATCCACAGTTTTCTGAGTAATTAGTGCCTATATTCATTGTGCAGATGTAAGTTTCAATTACAGTGTCAACACAAGAGTTTTTTTATCCCAGTTTGAGGGACACGGTTTCATCCTTCCTCTGGCACTAACATTGCAATTTTTTATCTATTCCAGCAGGATTAGTTTTGTGGAGCTAAAGAAATGTCAGTGTACAATTTATATAATCCAGTATTTCTTGGTTTTTTAATGCATTTTGGATTTTTTTCAATCAAAAATACCTAAACTATGAATTTGAAGAAATTTGAATGTTCTAGTTTCATAAAAAATTATGAACAATGCATTTGGTCTGGGAATAAAACTCTTTAGCCATGACCTGAGCTATGCATGAGACAAACTGAGAACAGAATCAGATACAAATGTAAACTCACATACTGCTTACAAGTGAGTTTTTTATTACCTTCTGGAGCATCTAATGGAAATGAACCCACATGAGTGTCTTCAAGGCAGATAGCCCAGACTCCCATTTAAGCTTCTTAACGGAGAGATAAGGGGGCTCTCATCAATCATTTTTTCCTGTTTGCATATATGAAAGTAAGATAAAGGTGCAGTGTTTTGTTTTTTTTCTTTATTTGTTCAGGATTTTTTTAACCAAGAACTACTGTAAGGAAGGATGAATAAGCTTCTCCGACTCCGTGTCCTAAGAAATCTGTCTCAGCCAACTTGCCGAAGTGCAGCTGTGCTGCTGGGATCAGACCTCAGGCAAGTATAAGGTAAGGTACAGCAAGAGGTGGCTGTGCACTTGCTTCCAGGATAGAAGTGGAGCTGTTCCTGTGATGTCTGCCCAGAATTTTAATGGACTGGAGGGACACATTTTCAAGAGGATGGATTCAAAGGATCATGGGATCATAGGATTGCAGTAAAAGCAGCAGGTACCACAGGAGGCCTCTGGTCCAACTTTCTCTCCCAGCAGTCAGCTCTAAGGTCAGACCAGGCTGAAAAGGGCTTCATTCAGTCAGGGCTAGAAAACCCTCAAAGATGGAGAGTGCATCACCTCTCTGGACAACCCGTGCCTCTGCTTGGGTGTCCTCACAGGGACAAACTTCTATCCAGTTGCTGTGGTTTAACCCCAGCCAGCAATAAAGCACTGCACATTTGCTTGCTCCCTCCCCTGCAGTGGGATGGGGGAAAGAATCTGAAGGGTAAAGGTGGGAAAGAAGCTAAGGTATTGAGATAAAACCTGTTCAATATTTCAAAAGTTGTTTTGCTTTTTTAATTGTAAGGGAAAAAAAAACCCAACACCAAGAACAAAATAAAGCACTCACACACACAAAATTATGTATGAAAATGAAAACAGTTGCTCATCATTCATCGAGCAATGCACAGTCAAGTCCCTGAGCAGCTGCCTCCCTGCCAACCTCCATTCACAGTTTTATTGCTGAGCATGATGCTCTATGGTCTGGAATATTCCTTTGGCCAGTTGAAGTCAGATATTCTCGCTGTGTCCCTTCCCAACTCCTTGTGCACCCTCTGCCTCCATGATGGTGGGGTGTGGTGAGAGGCAGAAAAGGCTGACCCTGTGCAAGCCCTGCTCAGCAGTAAGGAGAACATCTCTGTGCTATCAACACTGTTTCCAGCACAAGTCCAAAACACAGCCCCTACCAACTACTGTGAAGAAAATTAACTCTATTCCAGGCCAAACCAGCACAACATTTTAAACTTTTATTATTTCAAATTATACCTGCTGGTTCCCATCTTCCTGTCTTTTGCTGTGAAGAATCCGGCTCCCCCTCAGTGACTTTCCTGTTGCCTCCAGTAGCTGTTAGATCTCCTGAAGCCGTCTTGGCTCAGGCTGAGCAATCCCACTCCTCCAGAATTTCGTTATGGGACCAGGGCTCCAGCCCCCACCAAAGCGGTGCCTCTGCTGAACTTGATCCAGTTACAGTCAATGCTTCTCCTGTACTTGGGGTCTGGCAGTAATATAATAAGTGCAGAGTGCAGGGGAATAATCTCTTCCTTTGATCTCTGGCTCTGCCCCAGCACAGTATCTGTTAGCCTTCTCTGGTGCCAGGGCACTGCTGGCTCACACATCTTGCTGCTCACTTGCTTCTCCACAGAGCTGTCACCAGCCAGGCAGGATCTGCCTGCATAGGTGCCAGAGGCTCCTCCTTTCCAGAAGCAAGACTTTGCATTTGTCCTCGAATTTCACAAGGTTGAACCATTCTTCCATCCTTCTGAATGGCCTGTACTCAAGTGCATTCACTAATTTACCCCCAAATTGGTGTCATCTGCAAAATTTGATTAGAAGTAGGTCCATGCATGCAGGCAAACGATATGATTACACCATTTTTTGTAGACCAGCATCTGCTCACTCTTTTCCTGCTCCAAGTGTTTATGTGGCATCCATCCTAAGGTAATATACATTGCCTTTCAGCAGAGTGTAATATCTTGGGATCAAGATTATGCTAATCACAGCTAAATAGTCGGTATTTGCTCTATTTTAGTGTCCTGAATTCTCAGAAGCCATTACTCTACCATGCAGATTCTGAATTGATTGATGCAGTGATGTGGTTCATTTGCTATACTCTCCAGTTTTGCCCCCTAAGATCCTATGCACCATTTAAAGACCTGCTAGCCAGCTGTCACTGTCAAACAATTCCTTCAGAAAGCACAAAAAGGCAAATGAAATTTGTTTTGACAGAGACAAAAAAAAAAAAGAAATCTGAACTATTGTGCTGCTGTTGTAGGCAGGTTTCCTGATTTTGGGGACTCAAGACTTTCTTCTTGCAGGTAACTAAAAGCCTTGTGAGTATCAACACTGTTAACAGCAGCTCAGTTTCTCTTGCCAGCAGACACTTGGTGCCACTACACTGAATGGTGCAGAGGATCTGTTTTCTCTAGGCTCATCATGGAGGTGCCAAGTGTTTTGGAACCTGTGCCTGAGAGAGCCAGGAATGTAACCTAGGGCTCTGACCAAATGTCCCTGCACTGACAGGGGCTCATGAGCTTGGTATGACTCACTGGAACAATTCTCACAGAATCACAGAATGGTTTGGGTTGGAAGGGACCTCAAAGATCATTCAGTTCCAACACTTGTGCTGTGGGCAGGATCACCTTCGACTAGATCAGCTTGCTCACAAGCCCTTATCTAACGCTTCTTGAAGAACACTTCAGAGGGCAGGACATCCACAACTTCTCTGGGCAACCTGTTCCAGTGTCTCACCACTGCCACAGCAAAGAATTTCTTCCCATTATCTAATCTAAAGTTTTGCTTATAACTGTGAAATGTGGAACAGACACAAAAAAAAAAAAAAAAAAAAAGAGGAAAAAAAGTATGAAAAAATGAGGAGACAATGAGAGAATTTGTGCATAAGAAATTAATACTGTCCAGTAGGTTCAAAACATCAAAACACATTCTGCTTCCTGGCTATCGATGACTTTTGCTGGTGATTAGTCATATTTTTTTCACCTTCTTTTGATAAACAAATTAAGCAGGTTTAATCTCTTTAAGGTGAATATTGGTTCTCTAACTGCATTGCTAGGGCTTCCCTGAACCTGCTCTCAATGTCTTCTTGTCATCCTTCTTAACTGTGACTAAATCAGAATCTGATAGAATCTTGTAATTAGCTCTCATTCATAGAAACTTACCTTTTTTTGTCCCCTGTAGATCACACTTTCCTTTGTCATGGCTGCACTATGCCAGCAGATAATAGTTATCAACACTTTTATAATAATTATTAAGATTATCAAATTGGTTTGTAGTTTTTGGAAAGAAATTTATTTCTAAATAAATACATAAAATTCCATTGTATTTATCTATTGAATATACACTAAAAATATAAGACATCTGTATTTTTGTCTTGGGTTACAATACAGAGTGTGATAAAAGGTCTATTCTATCACCATCTGTTGAGGGTGGGGGCAGTGATCCTTATCTCAACAGCAGATATTCTGCTAATGGGTCATCCATTGAAACCAGACGGGGCATTGTTCTTTATCTTTTCACAACCCTTCCTTCCTCCAGCGAGTCATTTTCTGCTAATGGCCATTGAGTCCCACTGTGGGACTGATTAAATTGCTTCATCCCATTGGAAGTTGCTCCAGCCAGGGGGAAGAGCCCAACATTTCTTACCAAGATAAAAACAGAGGTTTTGGGACACTAAGGGAACCCCTTTCTCCACTGGACTCCAGAGGAAAACCGGATTTCTCCACATCACCACTGGATCTTTAGAGGGAAACTGCACCTTCTGCAGGAGCACTGCTCCAACTGAATCACATCTGTCACTGCAGGAGGATGCAGCCACCATTTAATGGGACTGCTACCAACACCCTGCCTGACGGGGTGTCAGGTTGTACTCTGACTTTGTCAGGGTTTGCAGTTTGTTTCTTTGTAGTATTGTATTTCTATTTTAATTTCCCTAGTAAAGAACTGCTATTCCTAATTCCCATATCTTTGCCTGAGAACCGTTTGATTTCAAAATTATAATAATTTGGAGGGAGGGCGTTTACATTCTCCATTTCAAAGAGAAGCTCCTGTCTTTCTTAGCAGATACCTGTCCTCCAAACTAGGACAATTTTGTATAGTAATTTTACTATTATTTACTGCTATAATTAGCAATATTTTCTCTGTCTGCTGAATGGAGGCAGGGTGCAGAGTGTTGACACTGCAATCTGACTCATGATACCTCTCATTTCACACAGCCTGCGTTTCTGTCCTGTCATGATGTCTGGTGAGCAGGTACAAGAGAGAAAGATGAGAGATGCCTAAAACATTTTCCAAAGCTTTTCCATTGGGGGTCTGCAAATGGTTATGTATGGGTCTTCATCTTCCTCTCTTGAGTAAATTTCTTTGGTAAATTTGAATTGTGGAAAATAATATGTTAAGAATAGCTTTGCCTGGCTGTTCAACACAGTGGTTCCTGCTAGCTCATGCCAACCTTACACTCCCTGTGACATCATGTTGAAGAAGGTACTAGCTACCAGTGCTTAGGTGAAACATCTCATGTAGGAGAGGTGAATTAATAAATAAACCGAGGCTGGAAGTGACACAGCTCTGAGCTGATTGCTGATGAACAGCCTGCAAAAGTGCAAAAGTAATTCTACCTAGTTTTTCAAACTCTTCCATGGTAAACAAAACAAATAAGCCCATCACAGAAAAAGCTGATTCAGTTATTTGTGTCTTTGTTCACCACAATAAAGCACAGGACAATCTCCACACTGGCATCCTTCCAGACGGAAACTACACAGAGTTGCTGCCTTGGACTGAAACATACATAGAACAGTAGAGAAAATGAAGAATAACAAATTGCTAGGACCTAGACACTTTCAAAAATCAGCTCATTTAACAACTCTTAAAGGAAATACTTGAATGGTTGTCCATGCTTGCAACTTCCCCTTCAAAACCCTTTGGCTCTCACAGCACTGGAAAACAATTGATAGGACCATTTTTCAAAAAGGGTTCCAACAGGGATCTGAGGAACGACAGACTGTTATGTTCATACAGGACACTTCCACAAGATTTAAAATAAAGAATAAAATTAGAGGGTACGTGGATAACTATGACTCTTTGAGAAAGTCAACATGAATTTTGTGAGGGCAAATCATACCTCACTACCCACTTAAACTGAGAGGAACAGCGTAAGGGGTTACAGGAAATCCTGTCTACCTAGAGTTCCTAAGGCATTTGAATCCACTGATGAAGGTTTTTTTAGGCTTTCAGAGTGGTCACAGAATAAGACTGCATGGATATCTGGAGAGTTGATTAAATAATACAAAATTAAAAGTTGCAGTAAATGGTCGATATGCATATATGATTATATAGAGAGTACAGAGTGTGCATATAGATATACAAATATACAAAAGCCACACAGATCCTAAGATGCAGTGTAGGTGCAATTCTGAGTTGAGCACTGATGGCCTGAGTGCCACAGCCCAACAATCTGCCATGACACGGTTTCAGCCTTCTGTAGGTATCTGCTTCCACAAAGGTGGTTCTTCATGGCCCCACTTTTCCTGGCAGCCTAAGCCAAGGTCTCTGCCATGACATTTTTGCCCTTAATGTTGAATTTTGCCCCTTATTGGTGTTGCCAGTATTTATCACAGAAAAACCAGTCTCCTGAATTTGAACACTTGGTGTCAAAGACAACTCGCCCCAGGGACCCACCCACATGTTCTGCACCCAGCTGGGGATGCAGAGAGGGCTGCACTGCACTGCAGTGGTTAATGCATCCACTGCCCTGGGCAAATGGGGTCAGTCAGGCTGCACGGCTCTGGCTGCATGCCATGGACTGACTGAGCTGGCATTTAAGTTTTAGTCTGAGGGTGAACAAATTTCATCATTGTTTTAAGTTCCCTGCTTGGAATTCCTACTTGATAATCCAGTCTTTTCATGAGCACCCCTACACAGACAATATGTTAAATCTCCCATTATCATGATGGTACAAACAAACAAAATATTTTTTTCTTATGATTATGTAAATATTTGAAATATGCATATGTATATTTCAATGAGGTAAAGTATAGGTAAAACAAAAAGCATCATGTCAAGCTAATATGAGTCTAAATTGATTCTCAAAGGACTATAAAATTCCACACCGTTGATGGTGCAAACACTAATAGCTAGGACTGGTAATATACTAATCACTCTGGGTCTAGAAGACCAGGCTGGTATTTTAATCACACAAACGCTAATTGCCTGGCCTTGCTGGCATTAAAATTGTTATGGCACTAATAGCCTGAGCAAGATGGATTTTAATCATCCTGGATCACAGCCTAGAAATGTTAATTTATAACTTTTTTTCTTTTTATCTAGGCTAACAAGAGGTCTACTGCAGATATGATCAATTACAAAATGCAGAAATCACAATTTCAACCTAAAACAGAAGTAAACCAAGTGCCTTGGCACTTGCAGTACTGGAGAATTTTCAGTTAGGTCACCTCTTCCTCATATTTTGTCTTTTTAAAAAACTTTTTTCTTTGCAGTGGCTTTAAACCACATGTGAGTCACTCGAGACAGCTGAACCAGGTTGTGCTGAAGAGTTTGCTGTTCCAAATATTACAGTGATCTTACTACAAGGTCCAGATAATGCAGTTCCATATATTTAACCTTAGAGGATTAAAACCTGGTCACTATTGTTGATACTTAAAAAAATTATTTCAGGTTGTCAACAATTCAGTTTATCTTCAAATGTCACTGATTAGTTACATTATATATTCACCAGCTTCAAAGACCCCACTGAATCTTTGCTGTTACATAGTGCAGGTCTCTTACATATGGAATTTGTAGGAAGGTTTTATGGCTAAATTTCATTTTTATTCTGTTTAATCGGAGGCTGGCTGTGCTGGGGGCTGGGGAGAAGAATTAAGCAAACATTGCCAGTCCTCCTCCTATAGCAGAGGAGTGTGACCTTGCAATGCCTGGGAAAAATCCAATAAAATTGTGGAGGAAATAGAGCTCACTATTAAAAAATAATTTAGATTTAGATTTTGTGTTTTGATTCATATTTCTCAGAGTAGTTGGGCCAGGTGTTATGAGATTTTCCACAGTTAGAGCAGTCAGAGCTCTCTTGTACCTTCTGAACTGGGTTTGTTACCTAGGTGCTGTACCCTGCCACTCGAAGACTTCAGCTCCCCTCATTATGGGGGTGGCTGTGGGCTGCATCTGGATGATGAAACCATTGCTTGTTCTGGCATGTGGCATTGGCCCTTTACATGGCAGGGTGAATGAGGTGTTTTTGGCTGCCTCCAGCCCAGTCTGCCCAGTGGGAACCCAGCTCTGCCCATTCTGCCACGGCCACAGTGAATGCCCAGGAGGCACAGGGGGATGTGACTTAGTGCCTCTCGCTTCACGGACAACACAGAGAGGCTGCTAATGCTGACGGTGCTGTGTGAGAGGAGGTGTCCCATTTAAGGAGGAGGGAAGTTAAAATTAAGAGGAAGAGAAATAAGAAAAATGTTTCTGAAAGAGGAGGCAGGTGAATTTTGCAAGGTGTCAGCTCTGCAAGCCACCAATTTGAGTAGCCAGCTGCACTTCACCCACGTCATAAAAGTCATACCAAACTCAGCAGCAGTGGCAATGAGCCTTGTAATTTTACTTGATTTTCACAGCTGGGATGCTGAATGCATCAATCAAATACTTATTTTTGCCTTTGTTTTAAAATGTCCCTGGAGGGGAAATTTGCCCTTCACCTGCTTCCCACTTGGGAAGCCCAGCTGCTTTTTCAGGCTCAGTTTTCAGACACAGAGCTATCCTCAGCTGACGTTCTTCTATAAGAAGATTGCTAATAATGCTAGTCGTTCACATTCTATTTTCACTCTAGGAATGGAATTTCAGAGGAGGGCTCTTTATTCCTGCTGCTTAAAAAGGATTTGAGCACTTTGTGACAGTGTGCTTTTAAAGCATTTTTATTTCGATGTCCAGTCCCCTGTTGTCTCCTATCCTTGCGATGTTTCCTGTGTTATCTGTGGCTTCATTCCCACCCCTCTATATGGATTTTTTTTTGCATTCAGAATGTGACATTGATAAACAGGGCTGATGCCATGCTACTGGCCTATGTGGCCAGCATAGCCACGGGCAGTTGCAGCCGACATGTGTGCCCTGCTCAGGAAGGTCGTTCTCAGAGTGCCACTGCACTGGGGCCAGCAGTGAAACTTGGGAGCAACATGACAGCTGTGTGAGATCACTGTGCTGCAGGAGCTTATCCAGCAGGGCAATGTTTTGGAGACTGGCACTACATGTTTTCCTGGCTAAACAATCTGCTCTGCCTGGTTACAATGTCCTTTTGTTTACTCAAACTCAGAAAGGATTTCTTACTGTTTCTGTGGTTAAAGCTGAGATGTGACGACCAGAAAAATGTGTTTTCTTTGATCTCTATGCAACAAAAAGCAATATTGTAGGGACAGTGCTGTTGTTTACTTATGCTCAGTTCCTCTTGACCTTACATCAGGACTCCAAATATAATTATGTTGTCCTCCTCTGGTAAATTGCTTATGATAACACAAATAATTTCGCTTACTATCAGATGTACTTTTAATATGAAACAGACTTATTTTCCTTGGAAAAATAATATTTTCTTTTATACAGACCAGCAATAGCCTCTT